>NW_022437010.1:6645687-6672279 GCF_009761245.1 Sapajus apella | reverse complement strand
AAAGAAAGAAAGAGAAAGAAAGAGAGAGAGAGAGAGAAAGAAAGAAAAAGAAAGAAAGAAAGAAAAGGTAAAAAAAGAAAAGAAAGAGAGAGAGAGAAAGAGGAGAAAGGGGAGAAAGAGATCCACAGCAATGATCTAATCCTTCTGGTTAGGAGTGGCAAAGGCTCCCTTTGCTGGCAGAGAAGGTCATTCCTTGACTGAGCTTCTGCCTTGGAGGAACTCTCTTATCCATTGCCTCCTGTGGCCTCTGGCTTTGCCCTCTTGGGAGTTCTTCCTTGCCTGTGTTCTTCCATGGCTGTATCTGAGCCCTGGGCATCGGAGATAGGATCATCTTGAAGCTGCATGGTTTCCACAGCCAACTTCCTGCTTGTGCAGGTGCAGGTTCCCAGGAACTCTTTTCAGAGTTGACTAATCAGAAGTTTTTGCAGGCCAAGCTTGAGGTTTCTGTCCAAACATAGTAAGTTTCCATCCAATCTCTTTGCCTCCAGTCAATTCTGAGCGTGGGTTACTATAGCCTAACACTGCGTCCAGAAACACTTCTCACACCCGAAGGCTCTGATCTTTTATTTAGAGCTCTTTATGCTCTGCCATCCTTTCCCTCTCCAATTGGCCTAGCTGCCTTGAGACCATTTGATAGAAGGAAGCTGGGTGAGATGGGAACACGCTTCATCTAATCTTTGTGTCTGGGCTTGTTTCCATTGTCTGGCAAGGAACCTAGGAAGATGCTCTGAGTGGGCCTGGGGCCACAGACTTATCTCTTGCCAAGGTTGGATGGGTTGCACTCACTAGAAGCTGAATTTTTCATCCTACAAGACTCCCAATTATAGGACTCACAGCCGAGTTTAGATTACAGGCAGAGTCTAATCTTTACAAAGCTGTGTTTCCCTCCATCTCTGTTGACAGGCAGGATAGCTCCAGATGAGTTCATGTCTTTTTTTTTTTTTTTCCCAAGATGGAGTCTCACTCTGTCACCAGGCTGGGGTGTGGTGGCATGATCTCAGCTCACTGCAACCTCCATGTCCCAGGTTCAAGCAATTCTCCTTCCTCAGCCTTCCAAGTAGCTGGAACTATAGGCATGTGCCACCACGCCCAGCTGACTTTTGTATTTTCAGTAGAGACAAGGTTTCACCATGTTGGCCAGGATGGTTTCAATCTCTTGACCTTGTGATCTGCGCACCTCGGCCTCCCAAAGTGCTGGGATTACAGGCATGAGCCACCGTGCCCGGTGGAGTTCATATCTTTATCACAGAACTTAGCTAAAAGCCACAAGATGCAATCAATACAAACCAAAATTTTACATTTCTTACCCCTTCCCCCAGCTATACCTTCAGTTTGCATGTTGTTTGCTTTATATGATTCAGGAAATGACAGTTTTGCTCAAATGTTTTGCTACAGCATAACAAGGGTCACTAATTTTCCAACTGATGGTATCTGCTCATCACTGCTCCATATCTGATCTTCTTCACTAAGCCAATGACACAATTGGATTTTATTATATATATCATCCAACTTGTGGGTGTTGAATTTCATATTGATTAGGATAAGGTTTAGTTGCATAAAACAGGAAAATGCAAAATACTAGTTGTTCAAACGTAGTACAAGGTGGTAAGCCCACAGATGTGGCTTGTCAGATGTGTGGTATGATAAGAAACACATTTGCTTATTAATCATAACAGTTTCTAGTAATAACTTGTACCTGAGAGTATATGACTTAGATAACATACCCACGAGTAAGTGTGATAATGGCTCCTTTTCCTATGTAGCTTGTGAGACTTTTCTCAAGTTGGAACAGGATATAAGATGATGTTTCTCATAAGGAGCGAGCCAAAGATTTTATGATAATGTCGACTAATTCCTGACCCAGAAGTCTGCAGAGGCTGGTGACGGAGGGGTGGGGAGCTGAATCACTGCTGGAGAAGATGAAGGTCAGATGGGAGTTGGGAAGGAAGCCTTCAGTGGGAGCCCATCAGTCCAGAATCTGACTGTAAAACTGCTAAACAGCCCAGGTACAAAGGCTTACACTGCAATCCCAGCACTCTGGGAGGCTGAGGTGGGAGGATTGCTTGAGGCCAGGAGTTTGAGACCAGCCTAGGCAGCATGGTAAAACCCATCTCTACAAAAAAACTTTAAAACAGCCAGGCGTGTGGTGCTGCACGCCTGTAGTCCCAGCTACTTAGGAGGCTGAGGCAGAAGGATTCTTAAGCCCAGGAGTTCGAGGCTGCAGTGAGCCATGATTGAACCCACTGCACTTCAGCCTGGACAACACAGCAAGACCCGGTCTCAAAAAAAATTGCCAAATTATGAGACAAAGAAAAAGAGGAATGCATGTTGAAATCAAAGAGAAGTCCAGAGTCCTACTGCCACTGATTACCATAACAACCAACATTTCTTGTCACTACATGCCAGGCAGTGCACTAAATTCTTTAATATCTTTACTGATCTCTGAAAACCTTATGAGGTAGATACTACTATGATCTTCACTTTACAGATAAGGAAACTGAGGCTTAAAGAGGTTAATTTATCCAAGGTCATAGCAAATGGCAGAGCCAAGACTTGAACTCAGGTCTCTCAGACAGCAAAGCTAATCTCTTAACCTCAGTGGTAAATTGTTTGTAAAGTAGATTTGAGTTTTTTATTTTTTCCTTCAAAGCAGTGACTCTTAACTGTTAACTATTCAGCACCAGTCAATCATTCATCACCTGTATAATCAGTCTGGTTTAGTTATGAGGAAAGACACCTCAGCCATACATTTCGTTTCTTTTTAGAGATAGGCCTCTGGCTCTGTTGCCCTGGCTGGAGTGCAGTGGAGCGATTAGAGCCCGCTGCAGCCTCAGTCTCAAAGTCCTGGGCTCAAGCAATCTTCCTACCTCAGCCTCCCAAGTAGCTAGGACTACAGGCAGGTACCACTATACCCAACTAATTTTATTTGTTGTAGATGACATATTACTATGTTGCCCAGGCTGGCCTTGAATCCCTGGCCTCAAGCAGTCCTCCAGGCTCAGCCTCCCAAAGCGCTGGATTACAGCCTGAACCACCTCACCTGGCCTATCCCAGTCATACTGTATTAGTTTGTATTTATAAGTCATATGTCATGGTCTCTCTGAACAAAAAGGGGGAAAGGAAGAGGTTAGCCTTTAGTAAAATGAGAAAATAGACCAAGTATGATTTGAAGACCTTTTATTCCTCTTTCAGACAACTCCCCCTTTGCTTCCCTCCTTCTTTCTTTCATCAAGCATTTAGTGTTTTCCGGGCCTGGTGGCTCAGGCCTGTAATCTCAGCACTTTGGGAGGCCAAGGTGGGCAGATCACTTGAGGTCAGGAATTCGAGATCAGCTTGGCCCACATAGTGAAGCCCCATCTCTACTAAAATTTTAAAAAATAAAAATAAAAATAAACTGAGTGTGCACTCTGGCCAGGTAAAGCTCTGGGGGGTAAAAGTGTCACCAGAGTCAAAGCCCAGCTCTGTACTTGCAGAACAGGACATCCAGTGCTGTCAGGTAAGCTCAGGTGTTGTGCCTGTGATGAGAGGCATATTGCAGCTGGTCTCACGGGGAAATGGGGGTAGAAATCCTTTTGATGCTGCCCAAGCTGAGGCCTGGGAGGATAAATAGAAGCTTTCCAAGTGTGGGCAGGCAGAAAGGCAATCCCAGTAGTGGAGGCAGCAGTGCAAAAGCCCAGAGCAAGAGAAAGCATATGTGCAGGGAACTGCTGATGATAACCAGAATGTGGGAGCTGTGGGCAGGGATGTAACAGGAATGAGCCTGAAGATGCCTTGCATGCTACACTCACCAGTATGGACTTCATCCTAACGGGATAAATGTTAGATACAAACGGGACAACCAATTCATGCTTTAGAAAGTTCATTGCACCTGCAGGGTAGAGAGTGGTTTGAAAGATGACTTCAGTGAAGGAAACCAGTGAGTCTATCAAGGCATTGCAGTGTTGAATGGTGAGAGCAGACCTAGGGCACAACAGGAATGGACAGGAATGGAGAGACTGGAATGCTGGGAGGAGGTGGGGGGACCAGAGCTGGGTGCATGCTTAAGCCTGATGGGTGAGAGGGGAGGCGGAGTCAGGCTCAACGTCCAGGTACCGAGCTCAGACAATGAGGTGGGTGAGTGGGTCCAAAAAAGCAAGGAGAGAAGCAGGTTTGGAAACAGCTTCAAATCAGATAGAGGTCACAGGAGCCCAGAGTTCACAGGCCAGATGTGGCCTCAAGAAGCAGCTGTGGAGTCACTGGCATAAGCTAATGGGAGCCAGGGGAAGGATGAGGTTTTCCCGGAAGAGAACGGTTGGCCTCCTCCCCTACACTCCCCAAAGCACACACTGGCCAGGTCTTCTCACTGTACCGGCTCCTCACCCTGCCTTACTCTTGTGGGTCTTGCTCCATGATGAGTTGCTCCAATCCCCATCCTAAACTAGTTCTGTGTCCCTCTCTCTCAGGCTCTCTCCTAGCTATTCTAGTAAATGATTTAATGTTAAAAATTCATAGGCATTGGTCAACACCCTTAGCCTGTGTCAGAGGACACAGACAAAAGAGAACTGGAACTGTTTCTCAACATGTTTCTGACTCAATCAGAAACACCTGGCAGTGGGTGGCAAAGAAGAAACAACTGTGAAGTCAAATGCCAATACCCAATACACCGGGGAAGCTTTCCCGTAGAAATCATCAGGGACGCCTGTAATCCCAGCACTTTGGGAGGCTGAGGTGGGTGGATCGTGAGGTCAGGAGTTCGAGACCAGCCTGACTGACATGGTGAAACCCGCCTCTACTAAAATTACAAAAATTAACTGGGCATGGTGGCAGGCATCTGTAATCCAGCTGATCATGAGGTCAGGAGTTCGAGACCAGCCTGACTGACATGGTGAAACCCGCCTCTACTAAAATTACAAAAATTAACTGGGCATGGTGGCAGGCATCTGTAATCCAGCTGCTCATGAGGTTGAGGCAGGAGAATTGCTTGAACTGGGGAGATGGAGGTTGCAGTGAGCCAAGTTTTTACCACTGCACTCCAGCCTGGGTGACAGAGCAAGACTCTGTCCTGGGGAAAAAAAAAATTCATAGGCATTAATGCATTATTACCCAAAATATTTCTGAATTTTAATCAGAGAGAATCAATAGGATTTGAATTCATAGAAGAGCTCATAATTTGTCCTCTCTTTTATTTATTTATGTATTTGTGATAGGTGGTTATTACCGAGGTGACCTGGCCCTCATGTCCCGCTCCTGCCACAAGAACTCTCATTTCCCCAGCCGTGTATTTTCCAAAAGTTAAATATTTCCTTTGCTTTTCATGCACAGATATAAATTGCTTCCCAAGTCCTGACCCATTTTACCTTAAAGAACCTGTGCCAGCACTTAGTCCATTTATTTATCTTTGTAATGGACAACTGCAAGTGTGGCTAGTTTAGCTCAGGACACGGACAAAAGAGAACTGGAACTGTTTCTCACCAGTGCAAGGCCCTCGAGTCAGAAACACCTGGCAGTGGGTGGCAAAGAAGAAACAACTGTGAAATCAAACACCAATACCCCAGGGAGGCTTTCCCACAGGAATCATCAGGGACTTCTTCACCAAGTTCCCATGGCGGTATCGCATTTGTCATACTGCACCGAAATTGTTTTGTCTTCAAGTCTGTCTTTCCTTCTATGTTGTAAGTTCCAAGAAGAGAAATGTCGTACCTTCTTCTTTGTACTGCCTGTCCCTCTGCCTTAGCACAATGCTATATATAGTAGGTGTTTAATAAATATCTATTGGGCGAATGAATCTGCAGAGATCCATGCCATTCACAGGGCATGTCAGGGAGCTTCTTGACACACCAAGTCAGGCCAGCAGATTTTCCAGGCAACACAAGATCCCTGTTGCTATGCTGACCTCTGGCTTCTTCACCTAGGCATGTGCCGTGCCCATGATTTAGAGCATATCTCTCTTCATTCCTAATTAGGTAACAGCTACTTAGTCTTCTTAAAATTAGGCCAGGCGCAGTGGCTCATGCCTGTAATCCAAGCACTTTGGGAGGCCGAGGTGGGCAGATCACAAGATCAGGAGTTCAAGACCAGCCTGGCCAATATGGTGAAACCCTGTCTCTACTAAAAATACAAAAATTAGCCAGGCATGATGGCAGGTGCCTGTAATGGAGGCTGAGGCTGGAGAATCGCTTGAACCCAGGAGGCAGAGGTTGCAGTGAGATGAGATCACGCCACTGCACTACAGCCTGGGCAACAGAACGAGACTTCGTCTAAAAAAAAAAATTAATAAATATAAAGGCTGGGCACAGTGGCTCATGCCTGCAATTCCAGCACTTTGGGAGCCCGAGGCTGGAAGATTGCTTGAAGCCAGAAGTTTAAGACCAGCCTGGGCAACACAGTAATTTTTTTCCAGGTGAAAAACACCATTTTTCACCTGGAAAAAAACAAAGAATACATACTAATAACACAGGCCGTGTGGCAAATGTCTAACTGGTAGAGGTGGAGAAAGTGAATTCCAAGGGAAGAAAAACTGAAATTGATAGCAAGATTTGGACTAGGAGTGCAATAGGAGTATGATGGCACTGAAAGATTCCAGGGAAGTTCAGGAAGCCAAGAGGAGGAATGGACACGAGGTTAGGGGTAGGAGCGTGGCAGGTATGGGGACCAGGATAGGAAGGTGTATGTGGTTGGGTGGAGAGACTGATGGCAAAGACACACACACACAAAACACAAATTTTAATAAAAGAAAATATAAAGAAAAGAAATCTTGGCAAACTGTAAAACTAAAGATGGAAGAGAGTGAGGTAAAAAAGGAAAATTTGCAAAAAGCTAAGAAGTATCTTAGCTTGTAATTACTCGTCTCTAAAGGCTTCCATGAAATTATTCCTTCTGCTATTCAAAGCTTTCCTAAAATTTTGCTCTTCCTAGAAGTTTTTAACAGCAGAGAAGAAAACATCTTACCTCCTACAATAGAACAGTGAGACTGGAAGGGATCTTAGCAATCACCAGGCTCCGTTTCACACAGAGAATGGAAGTTACTCCCCTGTAGACACATGGTTAGATCATCTAGGAGCCCGAGCCAAGTCACAGTCTGTATATTTCTATAAGTGTTCATTCCAATAGGTAATTGTTTTCTGTTCCCATTTTTCCAAACAAATGACCTTCTCAAAAACTGGAAAAAAAAAAAGAAAAGTCTGTTTTTTTTTAAGTGAGTCAATAAACATTTCATTGTGAAGGACTAAGCAATAGGCCTGGGAGGCAAGAGTTGGTTTTTGTACTTCTAGCACTTAGCCCAGAGCCTGGCACAAAGTGGTTTTCAATAAGGTTTTGTTGGATGGATGGATGGATGGATGGATGGGTATGTGATAGATGGATAGATGGATGAATGAATGGATATGTGATGGGTGGAAGGACGAATGAATGATGGAAAGATGGATGGATGAATGGTTATATGATGGATGGATGGATAAATGGATGGATAGATGGAAGGAAAGATGGATGGATAAATGTTTTCTATTAGGGCTGCCACCACTATTCAGATAGTTATTGAATAGACTTTTAAAATATTTTCTGACTTTCAGAGGTATTTGATCTAACTTGCTTCTGCATATGGGACAATGATCCCAGGTTGTTTGAAAGAATTCTTGGTAAAAATCTAATTAATAAATGAGATGTTTTTGAATAAGTTACAATCTCATTGGAAACCTGAGACGTGGATATATGAAATGATTAACAATACGGGAAAACAATGTGTTAAATGCCACTGACTGTTCATGCAGTATAAGCTATAAGTAAAGTGATATAACTTGTTTTCTAAACTGGGTCCCCTTCGAGAGTGAAAGAGGGCCTCATTAATACACCAATACGATAGGAACAAACAGGGCCATACGGTCCAAGTAGGGAGTTCAGATGAGAGGGCAGATTTTCCATGTACTGTGGAGCCTCTTGAACTTTGCTTGTGCTGTGTCCATGATTTGCAGCCACATCTCCCTTCATTCCTAATTAGGTTAACAGCTACTTAGTCTTAAAATTACTAAATATAAAGGCCGGGCATGTTGGCTCACCCCTATAATTTCAGCACTTTGGGAGGCTAAGGCTGGAAGACTGCTTGAGGCCAGGAGTTCAAGACCAGCCTGGTCAACAGAGCAAGACTCTGTCCTTACAAAAAAAAATTATTTTATTTTATTTATTAATTTTTTTTTGAAACAGAGTCTTGCTCTGTTATCCAGGTTAAAGGGCAATGGCATGATCCTGACTCACTGCAACCTCTGCCTCCCGGGTTCAAGCAATTCTCCTGCCTCAACCTCCCATGTAGCTGGGACTACAGGTGTGCACCATCATACCAGGCTAATTTTTGTATTTTTAGTAGAGACGGGGTTTCACCATGTTCGCCAGGCTGGTCTCGAACTCCTGATCTAAAGTGATCCACCGCGTTGCCCTCCCAAAGTGCTGGGATTATAGGTGTGAGCCAGCTCGCCCAGCCAAAAAAATTTTTTCAATTAGCCTGGTACGGTGGCACATGCAGCTAGTCTCAGCTACTCAGAAGGCTGGGGCCGGAGGACTGCTGGAGCCTGGAGGATTTTGAGGCTGCAGTGAGCTATTATTGTGCCACTGCACAGCAACAACAACACAATATGTGTGATGTATTAAAAATAAGTTTGAAAAGTGTGTATGAATGATAAACGCTAGAAAAAAATTAAAGGAAGATTCTGTACATACTGTAAGTATATAGACAGCAGTTTGTTATCTCATTTTTAAAAATCACAGGTGTCATTCTAGAGTATCTTTACATTTCAGATACTTGGCTTTGAGCAAAATACCCTTTTCAATGGTTTAATGAGAGTAGCCTAGAGTTTATTTCTAAATGGTAGAAATGTTGCTAATAATAGGGTAGGTTTATATACTTGCGATACAAATGGTCCCTGGAATCACAGCATCAGCATCACTTGGGAATCCATTAGAAATGCAGATTCTCAGGCTTCACCCCAGACCAATGGAATCAAAATCTGCCTTTTAATGAGGTGCCCAAGTGATTTGCAGACACATTAAAGTTCAAGAAGCATTCAACCTTCATTCTTTCAAAAGTGTGAAATTTATTTAAACATTTAAATATACTTTTCCTACCTGGCTCATGTTCTTCTTTGTAAAATGTATTGACAGTGTGCTTCCTTTTGCTTTTAAGTCGTTTAAGTGTCTGGAACTTTAATGATGATAGTGAAGAGCGCTGTTGTTTACAAAGAAAACAGTAAGAATAGAATGAACACCCTAGATTCCCATAATGCGTTCCCCATTCAGGGGTACCGATGGACAAAGACTCAAATTCACAGGACAAGCCCCTCCATTTTGGTATGGACCAGCTTTTAACTCTAGCCCATCAGTGCCATTTTTAAAACTTCTCCCAGGAGAAGAAAAAAAATGATAGAAGAAGAAACCATACTTAGAAATGCAAACTATACAAGGGAATCTTGACTTTCAGTCCTTGTAAATAGTGAACAAAAGCCTTTATCTTTCACAAGTTGAGGGAATATTAACATGCGATGGGGGTGTCTTTCCTGCGACTGTTTTGCTGGCTCTGGGCCCAGCATGAATTTGGTAGTACTGGGCAAGGCCGCAGCTGCATGCCGGCCTGCATTGCGTCTCTATTTTTGCAGGCATTAAATAGCTTCTCCCATCTCCAACATGTGTTGCTGCACATGTGACCTGATGAATCAATCCCCTGTACAATGAAGCAACAATAATGAGTCTGGGGCAATTAGCACAGGGACATAGGGTCTTCCTAACAGACTCTTGCCCATGTTAATATTCTCAGCATATCCTGGGTGGGTGCTCCTGAGAATTCCACTAATGCCCCATTACCGTCCTCGGGGCTGGTAATCGCAAGGATAGAGACGGGTTGCAGCTTCTGGGCAGCCGTTCCCTTCCTTCCCAAGATGAATGTTGTGAAGGGCAATGAGGGGGTTGTGAGTGGCTCCAAATGAAGGTCTTTTATGGCTCTTTAAAGCTGTAAGTCATTCAGTCATAGTTTCTTTTGCCGCTGGCTTGACAACTTTAAAAATTTACATTTCTGAACCTGTACTTTAACAGGCTTTCATCATAACTTCAGGAAAGAAGAATTAGAATGGGGAAGATTTAGGTGCACAGATGGGGTCGAAATCAGCATAATATTGACTAAGCACCCTCCTGGGGCTCTCCTAACACAAACGATTACCCTGCCTCCTAGGATTTTATAGTTCAAATAGAATAGGTGAGCACTAAAACAATTAAATCTGTTATCCTGAAAGGCTAGACAGGCAAAGTAGTTCCCATGAAAATCGTGGAATATTAGCCTCAAAGATATTTTAAAGCCCACCCCTCCTTTTTTTAGTAATTGTCTATGAAATGAGGCTCTTACAGGCTCTGCCTCACCACATGGCGGTGAGGACCAAATTAGACACCCTGGGAGCTTGCAATTGAAAACTCTTCCATGTCTACAAGCCAAAATAATGTTTGTGTGTGCTTGTGTGCTTGTGTGCGCACACGAGCGCGCACGCGCAAATAGATTTAAAAAAAAAATTTAAGACAGCAGCTCAGCCAGGTGCACTGACTCAAACCTGCAATCCCGGCACTTTGGGAGGCAGAGGCGGGTGGATCACCGGAGCTTGGAACTTAGAGACCAGCCTAACCAACATGGAGAAATTTCATCTCTACTAAAAACACAAAATTAGCTGTTCATGGTGGTTTATGCCTGTAATCCCAGCTACTCGGGAGGCTGAGGCAGGAGAATCATTTGAACTCAGGAGGCAGAGATCACAGTGAGCCAAGGGTGCACCATTGCACTCCAGTGTGGGCAACAAGAGCAAAACTCTGTCTCAAAAAAAAAAAAAAAGAAAAGAAAAACAGCATCTCACTCTGTCACCCAGGCTGGAGTGTAGCAGTGTGATCTTGGCTCACTGCAGCCTCAACCTCCTGGGCTCAAGTGATCCTCCTACCTCAGCCTCCTGAGTAGTTGGGACCACAGGTCTGACTAATATTTTTTGTGTTTCTGATAGAGACAGGATTTTGCCATGTTGCCCAGGCTGGCCTCAAACTCCTGAGCTCAAGCAATCTGCCCGCCTCTGCCTTCAAAAGTGCTGGGATTACAAGTGTGAGCCACTGCGCCTGGCCTGATATGTGTTTTTTTAAATGATTTTTATTATTTTTAACTGAAAAATAAGCTCAAAGGAGTCAAGCGGTAAGGAGACAGGAGCTCTCTTAGAAGCGCTCACACACCTATGTGCTAAACTGTATTCGGTAGTTTTCCTAAGGAAACTTGGTTCATCCTCTTGGACTGTCAGTGCTAAAGGTGTGTGATAATACAGAATACCTGCACTCTGGGCTCTCACTAGAGAATACAACTTGGAACTCCCTGCTGTCCAATCCCTTAGCAAAATACTGATTCTTGAGAAATAATGTTTGTGAAGAATCGCCTGAAGGTTATGCAAATTCTCACCCTGTTGGATATCCTAAAATTTATCTATGGATCAAACCTGATTGTATTGGATCCCAGGCATTTGCTTCCTGGTTCAAGACAAATTTGACTGAACTGTGCTTACATGAAGGGGTGTGCTATCAGACCGAACTCTAAGAAGTGAGTTATATTCAACACAAGGATTTTACTGAGAGCCCGATCTGATAGATTGCCAGGCTCCTCTATGAGGACTCACAGGATAAGTTTCCTTGGGGCTACAGCCTCAGGAGAAACCTGGCTTCTACTAAACAACTTTTTAATTTTATGATTAAAGCATCAAGGCTGGGTGTGGTGGCTCACGCCTGTAATCCCAGCACTTTGGGAGGCTGAGGCGGGCGAATCACGAGGTCAAGAGTTTGAAGTCAGCCTAGCCTATATGGTGAAACCTCGTCTCTACTAATAACACAAAAATTAGCCAGGCATAGTGGTGTGAGCCTGTAGTCCCAGCTACTTGGGAGGGTGAGGCAGGAGAATCACTCAAACTCTGGAGGTGGATGTTGCAGTGAGCCAAGATCGTGGCACTGCACTCCAGCCTGGGCAACAGAGTGAGACTCCTTAAAAAAAAAAGCATCAGCCTCTTCCCTCTTTTCTTTCACTTTGGAAACTTGAGGCCAAACTTGTTTAGCAAATAGATGACATTGCTTTGTAACAATCTTGGCTTTAATTTTCTTACCCCCTCTTTCCCTTTGGCAATTTGTTTTATCTACATAGTTGCCTACCTTTTGTAAGTCAACTTGTTTTTAAAAACTAATTGTCCCTAGCTACTTGGAAGGCTGATATAGGAGGATCACTTGAGCCCAGGAGTTTGAAGCTGCAGTGAGCTATGATTGTACCACTGTACACCACAGCCTGGGCAATAGAGTGAGACCTGTCTCTCAAAAAAAAAAAAAAAAAATCAATTGTGATTACTTCATAAATTTCAATTGAATTGGGTCCTTGACATCATTTGCCAGTGAAGCCTTGAATCAGTCTTTAAGCCAACCATTTCCAGCAGCTGGGCCTTGGAGATGACACTCAGCTATGATTTTTCAGAGACATATGTAAGTCATGAATAGAAACCAATCACATTTTCGAGTCCATGAGGTTGGCAGATTTTTATATCAGGAGACGTATTTAGCTTTCTAAGATCTCTTAAATTTATAAACAGACATTGAGGAGTAAATAGGCACTTGATCTTTGACATACAGTTCTTGGACTCACCAACATGCAAAACAGTAAAATCTCAGTTAGCTGAGCTGTATCATTTGGGTTTTGTGACAATTTGGACAAAGAGAGGTTGAAGTTTACTCTTTGCTCTCTGAGTATATTAAACAAATGAGTATAAATTGTAAAAAGGAATATTTGAATATTAAAGAGCTATTTCCCAACAGCTTTTATTCCTATTTGCATATTAAAATGCCATTAGATTATCTTTATAATCTAGCACTGCTCTGACTGATACTTTAATATGCCTATTACAGACGCTATTTGTTAAATTAATATTTGGTTGCTATAAATTCCAAGGAAATCCATCCTTGAAGGTCATAAATATGTACTCTTAAATCATATCCAATAAACTAAATAATTTACTAATATGTGTGGTCTTGAAAATCATTCCAAATTCCTGAAATCACTCTGAAATGTGAGTGATATATGGTATGTGACTTTTTGCCACATTTGGAAATACTGTCTGCTTACTTCTTTCTTGAAATGACCCCTTTCTTGAATTCTGGAATATTGCATCCTCTTTCCTTCAGTTTTCTCTCTCTCTTTTTTTTTTGACAGAATTTCCCTCTTGTGGCCAGGCTGGAGTGCAGTGGTGTGATCTCTGCTTACTGCAACCTCCACCTCCCAGGTTCAAGCGATTCTCCTGCCTCTGCCTCCTGAAGTAGCTGGGATTACAGGTTCATGCCAAGCTAATTTTTTTTTTTTTTTGTATTTTTAGTTGAGATGGGGGTTTCACCATGTTGGCCAGACTGGTCTTGAACTCCTGACCTCAGGTGATCCACCCGCCTTGGCCTCCCAAAATTCTGGGATTACAGGTGTGAGCCACTGCTCACACTGGCCCCATCTTTGTCTTGTTAAACATTTCTTCCTCTTCACACCTCCTAATTGTGTGATTCCTCAAATTCACCACTTCTTCCTTCATGCTTACCTAGGATAAGTAATCCTTCTTAAAGCATCAACTATCATTTTTTTAACAGATGATTCCAGGACCTGAATATCACTTAAATTCCAACCTCTTAGATTATCCACTGGATACTTCCACTATCACCTCAAATTCATTGTGTCAACTATTAATCCTTACTGCTAATTTTATTTGTTAGTGGTATCAAAAGACTTAGCAATATCAAGAAAACTCTTTTTTTTTTTTTTTTGAGACGGAGTTTCACTCATGTTACCCAGGCTGGAGTGCAATGGCGCGATCTCGGCTCACCGCAACCTCCGCCTCCTGGGTTCAGGCAATTCTCCTGCCTCAGCCTCCTGAGTAGCTGGGATTACAGGCACGCGCCACCATGCTCAGCTAATTTTTTGTAGTTTTAGTAGAGACGGGGTTTCACCATGTTGACCAGGATGGTCTCGATCTCTTGACCTCGTGATCCACCCGCCTCGGCCTCTCAAAGTGCTGGGATTACAGGCTTGAGCCACTGCGCCCAGCCAAGAAAACTCTTTAATCAATTGTATACTACATACTACAACAGTTGCTTTAAAAACAAATCTCATTTAATCTTCTGAACCAACTTCTAGGTGAATTTTACCACTTTCACTTTACCTGTTAGGAAGTTGGAAATAAGAGAGGTAAAGAGACTTACCTGGGTCTCACAGCAAGTAAATTGTAAAACTTGAACTCAGATGTCATGCTAATTGGTCTTCCAAAAATTATATCTAAAATTAAATTATTTTTATTTTCTCCATAGCAAACTTTCTTCCTGTATCCCTATTTTTGCCTATGATACCATAGTTCCCCTTCACATAGAAACCTGAAACTGTAGCTGGGCATGGTGACCCATGCCTGTAATCCCAGCATTTTAGGAGACGGAGGCAGGTGGATCACCTGAGGTCAGGTGTTCGAGACCAGCCTGACCAACATGGAGAAACTCCGTCTCTACTAAAAATACAAAATGAGCCAGGCGTGGTGGAACATGCCTGTAATCCCAGCTACAGGAGAGGCTGAGGCAGGAGAATCGCTTGAACCCAGGAGGTGGAGGTTGCAATGAGCTGAGATCCTGCGATTGCACCGCAGCCTGGGCAACACAGCAAAATTCCGTCTCAAAAAAGAAAAAGGAAAAGAAAAGAAAAAGAAACTTGAAACTGTGAAGGTTTTTCTGTCCTCCTTTTTACTTTACCTATCAAATCCATCTCTAAGTCCTATAATATTGCCTCTTCCTAATTTTCCTCTTTTCCTTCATCTAGTTCACACACCTACCCATTAAAGCCTCCAATAAATCTCTGTCCTCTCTTTCTGCTTTTAGCTCCTTGCACATTCTCCTTCCCTGAATGGCCACTGCACAACCTCTCAGAAGGCAGTGGTTGCCCTGTCCTCTAGTTGACCAGAAGTCTCCAGCTGATACAGTGTCTTAAGGTTCTTACCCTGACAGTCTAGGTTTTCCACAATTCAACTCCAATCTACTTTTCCAATAGCTGATAAAATTTGCTCCACTCTTTTGCTCTCTTCACACTGCTTGGAATAGGCATTTTACTTTCTGCCTTCCACACTTTTGCTCACTCAGTCTTCCGTCTCGAAATAAATATCCTTCTCCCACCTCTTTCCCTTCAAATATCCAACTCAAGTCTCCGAGTTTTGGCTTTGTGGTTTTTACCTTCCCCTAAAGTTCACCTACTGTATTTATTATGTGTGTTACTCTTTCAGAAGAAGCATAGGTTGCCTTGTTTAGTCATTGTAGTAATTAAAATTCTTGTGTGTGTGTGTGTGTGTGTGTGTGTGTGTGTGTGTGTGTGTGTGTGTGGCTTACTTCCTTGGTCAGATTTTAAATTCCTAGATGGCAAAATGGATTACAACCATCTTCTATATCTCTCAAAAGTTTGAAATGAGTTTACATGTAAATCATTCTACAAACAATGTAGTATTTAAAGAAAGTAAATTACTTCGATAGAAGCAGCAGGGTATAATGAAAAGAACATAGGTTTTGAAATTAAGAATATATGAACTCCAGTTCAATCAACTGTGTGAATTCAGTCAAGTTCAAATTTTTTAATAACATGGGGTTACTTTTGTCACCTTATAGCTTATTGTGATGTTCATAGCTTACTACGCGAGTATTTAGGCCAATTTCTGGCATCCACGTGTACTGAAAAACCAAACTATTTTGGTTATTTGATAATTAAAGAATATCACTGTCTTTTTAAGCCTTGGGTGAGCATAAGTTATTAGTGTGAGTCACCATTGTATCCATAACTAATTGACACGAATAAATATACAGAATATAGACTCAGACAATTTATTTTAAAGTTTGTTGAATATTTCTGTATTTAGATATATAACTTTAGTATTGAAATGGTTCTCATCTAAACTGATGATTCCCAAACACAGGTCTGCAAGAAAATGAAAAAAGCATTATAATAAGGAGTTTTTTGGTTAAAGTAAATAATGCAATTTTTAGGATTATTCTGTATTTTGCAATTATGACTCTCCTACTTTTTATGTGGGTTAACATTTCTGTTTGTTTGTTTGTAGAAAGTGATTCATTTATTTAGAGAGAGAGAAACCGGAGGAGAGAGAAACAGCTAACTCTCACACTGAGTGAGAGAAAGAAAAGCCGCTCTCACACTGAGAAGGATTCCCAAGGGGGAAAACCAGGGAAGGAAAGCTCCTCTCACACTGAGTGAGAGAATCCAGAAAGGTGGAACCCAGGAGAGGAAAGACAGCTTCCACACTGAGTGGAAGGGAATTGAGAGAGAGAGATGGAGTTTAGGAGGGGAAGACAGGCTTCCACGAGCGAGGAAGGGGACTCCAGAGGGGAAATCCAGGATAGAGAAAAACACTTCCACGAGAGTGTTTGTGGAAGGGGAACATTTCTGTGTTTTATAAAACAATGGTGATGACAGATGGAGGACGGTGTCTGTGGTTTTTGTTATTTCTGTAATGGCTTTCCTTAACAAAACCAAGTCAGCAAACTGATATTGATTTCCACAATAGCTTTAAAAAATGTTACAGATCCATATTACCTCAAATCCTTGGAAACCCTAATCTAGCCCAAGCTCTTTGTTTTAGAGTTGAGAATTATTTGACTTATAGAAGTTAAATTACTTATCCAAGATCATGTAACTCACTACTGGAGACTTCAACTCTATTAATATGAGAATTCAACTCTATTAACTCTCAATGCGGAATATGCCTCATTATTTGAGTGAAAAACTGTCTTTTCCACAAATGAAAAGAAGAATCTATTTTCCATATGACTTTCGAAGAAAAGCCATTGTGTAAATTTTATTTGCTAAAAGTTATTTCATTAGGCCGGGCGTGGTGGTTGCCTGTAATTTCAGCATTGTGGGAGGCCGAGGTAGGAGGATTACTTGAGCCCAGGAGTTGTAGACCAGCCTAGGCAACATAGTGAAATGTCATGTCAAATAAAAATGAGTCAACAAAATACACTTATTAAAAATCCTCCCAGTTGGGCATGGTGGCTCACACCTGTAATCCCAGCACTTTGGGAGGCCAAGGCGGGTGGATCACAAGGTCAGGAGTTCAACACCAGCCTGGCCAACATGGTGAAACCCTGTCTCTACTAAAAATACAAAAATTAGCCAGGCATGATGGCGGGCACCCGTAATCCCAGCTACTTGGGAGGCTGAGGCAGGAGAATTGCAGTGAGCCGAGATCGCGCCACTGTACTCTAGAGTGACAGAGCAAGACTCCATCTCAAAAAAAAAAAAAAAAAAAGAAAGAAAATCCTCCCAAAAGATAGCTTTATCACTAAATGAAGGAAACTAGATAATAAACCATACATCTGTAAAAGTTTTTTAAAAACAAGTTTCCTAAATTATTTAATTTCATTTTTTTCTACTTATTTTCAAACAAATTAACTTTTATGAAAAATATCTTTGTGGGGCTGAGTGCGGTGGCTCACACCTGTAACCCCAGCACTTTGGGAGGCCGAGGCAAGAGCTCGGCCTTGGATGACAAGGTCAAGAGATCAAGACCATCCTGACCAACATGGTGAAACCCCGTCTCTACTAAAAATACAAAAATTAGCCAGGCGTGCTGGCACTTGCCTGTGGTCCCAGCTACTCGGGAGGCTGAGGGGGAAGAATTGCTTGAACCCAGGAGGCAGAGGTTGCAGTGAGCCGATATTGCACCACTGCACTCCAGCCTGGCAACAGAGCAAGACTCTGTCTCAAACAATAACAACAACAACAACAACAAAAATCTTTGTGGCCAGGTGTGGTGGCTCATACCTATAAATCACAGTACTTTCGGATGCTGAGGCCAGTGGATCATTTGATGTCTGGATTTCAAGACCAGCCTGGCCAATATGGTGAAAATACAATAATTAGCTGGGTGTGGTGGCTATTCTCTATTCCTGCTACTCAGGAGGTTGAGGCAGGAAAATCACTCGAACTTGGGAGGCGGATGTTGCAGTGAGCCAAGATCACGCCACTGCCCTCCAGCTTGGGTGACAGAGCAAGACTCTGTCTTGAATATAGAGATATACACTTTGGGAGGCAGAGATAGGCAGATCACTCGAGGTCAGGAGTTCGAGATGAGCCTAACCGAAGTGACAAAACCCATCTCTACTAAAAATACAAAAGAAATTAGCCGAGTGTGGTGGCACACACCTGTACTCGGGGGGCTGAGGCACGGGAATCTCGAACCCGGGAGGCAGAGGTTACAGTGAGTCCAGATTATGCCACTGCCCTCCGGTGTGGGCAACAGAGAGAGACTCTGTCACAAAAAGAAAATCTTTGTGTACCTGAAGATTTTGGGAAAATATGAGCGGAAGGAATAAAAAGCCTGTAATTCTCGAGAAAATCACAATTGACACTTTCACATGGTTCTTGCTACATATTTTTCTATGTATATTTTTGTACAGTTGAAATTATACCACATATTTCCTGATTCTTTATTTTACATATTTATTTTGATTTCTTAAAAATATGTAATGTATTTACATATTTTAAAGCTTGGAAAGAACAAACAGATATAGCGTGAAGAGGCTCTTTCTGATCTTTCTACCTCAATCATCCAGTTTTCTTCCCTAACCAAAATTAATATGGTTGTTAAAAATTTTCATATGTATATCTTTCCAAAGAGATTTTGTGCATTTTGTTCAGGCTCTTTATCTTAATATTAAAACATAGTCACTTTCTATCTCATTTAAAATCAAATAAAATGTCATTTTTAAGGCTCACGTAATATTTTATTATATAGGCATACCACAGTTTGCTTAGACCTAATTATACATGAGACATTAAAATTGTTTCAAACTTTTGATTTTTAGCAACTTTGCGGACGCTAGTGCCTAAACTAAAAGAGCCCATTGATCTTATTCTAGAAATTGTAGGACTTTCACAGTAACTTTCTTTGAAGAGATCAGTTTCATCTTACTCCTATTCTCAAAGTCTGTTGTTTTTTCTGCTGAGGCTAGACCATCAGCCTGGGGTTGAAACAATCCTTTTTTTTGAGACAGAGTTTCGCTCTTGTTACCCAGGCTGAAGTGCAAGGGCGCGATCTTGGCTCACAGCAACCTCCACCTCCTGGGTTCAGGCAATTCTCCTGCCTCAGCCTCCTGAGTAGCTGGGATTACAGGCATGCGCCACCATGCCCAGCTAATTTTTTGTATTCTTAGTAGAGACGGGGTTTCACCATGTTGACCAGGATGGTCTCGATCTCTTGACCTCGTGATCCACTCACTTTGGCCTCCCAAAGTGCTGGGATTACAGGCGTGAGCCACCATGCCCAGCCCAAAACAATCCTTTATCACAATGAGTTACAGACACATTCTCCTATAGTTTGGAAAGAATACCCCTCAGCTCAGTGTTCCCTAAATATTTATAGTAGAAATGCCCCAGTCCAGAGTGGATGGCATTGGATCTCATCCTTGCTGACTCCCTATATCCTGGGAGCTCAGAGGTTCAAAGCACTGTCGTCTAAGACCCCCTTTGGAGCTCCCCATCAAAAGCAGAGAATAGTTATGCATTCAAACATACTCAAGGAACAGCACAATAATACAAAAAAAAAAAACCCACCCAAGTAGAAAACATGCCCAAGAATAAATAAATGTTTATGCTGCTTCCAGAGGACTGTGCAGTGTTGATGGGCTTTGTGTTGAATGTTAAAGACATTGGTTCATCATGGATTGGTCAGAAGAGTTCGCCTCACCTAGAGGAATATTCGTGGAGTTGGTAATGAATAGAGAAAGGTGAGGAAGGCTTCCCAAAGCAGAGGAGAAACCATGGATTTCTGGCCTAGAAGAAGGTCAATGTGAAATAGAGCTCTTCAGCGTGACAAATCTGGACCTATGCTATAAGGAAATTGGCATAAAGGGACCAAAAAGAAGCCTAACAAGAAAGGAAAATAATTGGTTAAAAAAATTTGCAGTAGAAAGGGAGAAATATGGGCTTAACGTGGATGGAACTGTCAAAAATAAGAGTCACTTCCAGAAACCAAACAAACAAAAACAGATGAATCAGTGAGCCTTCACTTTACATTTTTTCTGGGATTCTCTCTCAACCAACCCAACTCCCAGCCCCATCCCAACCCCTGTAAATAAAGTCTATTGTCCGTGTCCTATTCCTTGTAATGGAAATTTCGCATGTTTTCAATGTGATGTATGGTGTTTTGTAACTGTAGGATCGACTGTATTTCCAAATATGTTACAATATTACTGTAAGACTCTTTTCTGTAGAAATGTTCAAAGTAACTGTGGCAAAATTGTTTTCTGCTCCCAACTATCACTATTTCTACAACTGATAGCCAATTGAGATAAGCTCTGGGTGGCAGATAAAGACGGAGATTGAGCATACTCCAGTTACATTTACTTTAAACAGATCTTTAAATATATCCTTTCAAAGCTGTATCTCAAAGGATAATTTAATGTCGGAATATAGGTACCATAAGAGGGTCCACTGCGGAAATATTTTTGGTGCAAGTGACTTTCCCTATGATTGTTAAAGTTAGCTACTTACGTGGTAGTATTCAAGTACCTAAAGACCACCTACTCTAACTAGCAAAATAAGCTGTATTTGTATTGGCCCCATTCTTTTATTACTCTCAACCTGTTTCCTCTCTGTAAAATGGAAATAATAGCTGTTTTATACAATTGTTGTAATGGTTAAATCAGATTTCCAGTAATGGCAGACTAAATAAGTATGATTAAGCTTCCTGCTAAGGACAACTAAGAAAGCTGGGGGAAGAAAATGTTAATCTGATTCAAAGCATTGGAGAGCTAACAAGATGTTTAAAAACACTGAGCTAGGGTGGGGAAGCTTGAGGCCCACGGAGGTCAGCCCAGAGTTTCTCTATGTATTTCCCTGTGAGCGAGGCCAGGAGGCTGAGAGAACAACAGGCTGAACTATGATTTTGAAAGTCACAAAGATCTAAGGTGACAGGGATTGGTGCTCAGGCTCTGTCAAGGGATGGGTGTCCTGGTGGATGAACTCCTCTCACACTGGATTAAAACTCTGAAGGAACTAGGGAAAAGAGTAATTCAGAAGTAAGCACTCCTAGAGACTACCTACAGTTTAGCTTTGAATTCTTTCAAGCCATGAAATTGTTTTTAGGTGACCTTTTAGTGTTTGAGCACTTCAGCTGGCAAGAACAGACATATCCTCTCTGGAGAAAGACAACATCATCTTAGATCTCAAATATTTTCTACATTTTGTAAATATCTGGCATGCAATAAAGACAATAAGACACACAAGGAGTAAAATATAACATGAACTAATATCAGTAGATACAGTAGACAATAGAAACAGACCTACAGAGGCTACAGATGTTAGACTTTGCACACTGACTTCAAACTAATATTATTCAGGTCAAGGAGACTTTTTAAAAAATCCAACAAGATTAAGAATTTCAACCAAGAACAACAACAAAAACTCAATAACAAATCAAAAGTGTATTCCAGATTAAAGGATACAAAAAAAAAAGTTTAAAAGCAGATGAGACACAGTTGAAGAAAGAATTTGTAAACCAAAAGATAGATCAGGAGAAAGTACCCAGAATGTAGTAAAAAAACAACATGATAGAAACATCAGAACTGATAATAAGACGCACAGGACTATAGTGAAAAGCTCTAACATATGTTCATTGGAAACCCAGAAGGAAAGAGACTGAGGTAGCAGCAATAATAAGAGATAATGGTTGACAAAATTTCCCAAACTGGTAAAATACATCAATTCAAAGACTCTATAAATCCTAGGAAACCCAAGCAGGATAAATACACAAACTAATACCTAGACACACCATAGTAAAACTGCTGAATTTGCCACTGAAATTCTATACCAGTTGACATAGCCTTCCACAATAAGGTAAATAAATAACATTTTAGACAAACTAAAGCAAATATTAGATGTTTTTATAGCAGAAGGAAGATGTCCAGCCTTGGAGATACAGTAAAATCAAAACAAAACGAAAAAACTGAAGGACGAATTAATGAGTTAAGAATGTGGATGACTATATAAATATTGACAGCGGCTGGGCGCGGTGATTCACACCTGTAATCCCAGCACTTTGGGAGGCCAAGGCGGATGGATCATGAGGTCAAGAGATCAAGACCATCCTGGCCAACATGGTGAAACCCCGTCTGTACTAAAAAATACAAAAAGTAGCTGGGCGTGGTGGCGCGTCCCTGTAGTCCCAGCTACTCCGGAGGCTGAGGCAGGAGAATTGCTTGAGCCCGGGAGGCAGAGGTTGCAGTGAGCCAAGATCCTGCCACTGCACTCCAGCCTGGCACCTGGTGACAGAGCAAGACTCTGTCTAAAAATAAATAAATAAATAAATAAATAAATAAATAAAAATATTGACAGCATAAGCCAATAATTATAATAATTTTTAGCAATTAAAATAAAGAATTAAAATATAAAGCAATAATAAGGATGGAATATAGAATTAGTGGTGTTGGAGCGTGGGTCAGTAGGACATGGAATAAATAGTGTAAAGCGTTCTAAGGTTCTTGTGTTGTCCAGGAAAAGAATAAAAGTATTGGTATTACATTTAGTTAAGAAAAAGACACACTTGCTGGGCGTGGTGGCTCACGCCTGTAATCCCAGCACTTTGGGAGGCCGAGGCGGGTAGATCAACTGAGGTCAGGTGTTGGAGACCAGCCTGACCAACAAGGAGAAGCCCCATCCATACTAAAAAAAAAAAAAAAAAATACAAAAAATTAGCCAGGCATGGTGGTGCATGCCTGTAATCTCAGCTACTCAGAAGACTGAGGCAGTAGAATCACTTGAACCCAGAAGACAGAGGTTACAGTGAGCTGAGATTGTGCCATTGCATTGTAGCCTGGGCAACAAGAGCAAAACTCCATCTCAAAAAAAAAAAAAAAGGAAAGAAAGAGACATACTTAAGTTTTAGGGTTATTACTGTATATATTGTAAAAGAACGTATGCCTTTCCAGGTAATAAAGAGAAAAATGATAGAATAATTTATTGTGGGGCCAGGCACAGTGGCTTGTACCTGTGGACCCAGCACTTTGGGAGGCCAAGATGGGTGGATCACTTGGGATCAGAAGCTCGAGACCAGCCCGGCCAACATGGTGAAACCCAGTCTCTACTAAAAATACAAAAATTAGCTGGGCATGATGGCATGTGCCTATGGTTCCAGCTTCTCAGAGGCTGAGGCAGGAGAATCACTTGAACTTGGGAGGCAGAGGTTGCAGTGAGCCAAGATTGCACCACTGCATTTTAGCCTGGGCAACAGAGTGACTCCATCCCCTAACCCCTGCTACACACACCACAAAAGAATTTATTGTTAAGTTCTCAATCGGTCTGGAATAAATCAATAGAACAAGTAGGATAAATAGAAAATATCGAATAATACCTAGAACTATAGATAGAAACAAAACTACACATACCAGTATTTAATTTAAATGGAAATGGACTAAATGCCCCAATTAAAAAACAAAGATTATCAGACTGGATTAAAAAATAAAATTGTTAATTGTAAGAGACATGTAAAACTTAAGAATCCAGAAAGTTAAAAAAAAAACACCTTTGGGCTGGGCACGGTGGTTCACACCTGTAATCCCAGCACTTTGGGAGGCCAAGGTGGGTGGATCACCTGAGCTCAGGAGTTTGAGACCAGCCCGGCCAACATGGTGAAATCCCACCATGGGATTATAGGTGTGAGGCCCCATGACAGGTGAACAAAGTCACTTTAAGAAATTAGAAAATGGCCAGGCGCGGGTTTACACCTGTAATCCCAGCACTTTGGGAGACCGAGGCAGGCAGATCAAGAGGTGAATAGATCAAAACCATCCTGGCCAACATGGTGAAACCCTGTCTCTACTAAAAATACAAAAATTAGCCGGGTGTGGTAGCATGTGCCTGTAGTCCCAGCTACTCAGGAGGCCAAGGCAGGAGAATCACTTGAACCCAGGATGCAGAGATTGCCGTGAGCTGAAATCTCACCATTGCACTCCAGTCTGGCAACAGAGGGAGATTCCCTCTTAAAAAATAAAAAATTAGAAAATGAATAACAAAAGAAAGGAAATAATGATAGAAGCAAAATTTAATAGAGTAGACATAGCAAAGAATTTTCAGATGACTAATAAATTAATATACCCCTGGCAACACTGATAAAGAAAAAGGAGAGAAATGATACTGATTTTCAAGAATTAAAAATGGGAATATTATTAGTGATCCTACAAATATCAAAATTTTATGAACAATTTTATGTCATTAAGTTTGAAAATTTGGATGAAATGAACAAATTGACAAAGAAAGAAATAGAAAACCTGAATATTCCTTTATTAAAGAATTTGAAGTTATAATTTAAAATCTTCCAACAAGAATGCTCCAGCCTCATGTGGCTTTAAAAGCAAATGCATACAGGTATCAAAAGAAGAAATAATGGCATTCGTACACCAACTAAAACTAAAAATTGGAAAACAGGAAGTACATGACAACTTCTTTTATGAAATCTGTATTACCTTGATATTAAAATTTGACAAGAGGCTGGGCACAGTGGCTCACACCTGTAATTCTAGCCCTTTGGGAGGCTGAGGTTGGCAAATCGCTTGAGTTCAGGAGTTCAAGACCAGCCTGGGCAGCATTGTGAAACCCTGTCTCTACGAGAAAAACAAAAAATACCAATTGTGATGGTAACCTGTAGTCCCACCTACTTGAAGGGGCTGAGGTGGGAGGATCACTTGAGTCCAGAAGGCTGAGGCTGCAGTATACCAAGATCTTGCCATTGCACTCCAGACTGGGTGACAAAGTGGGACCCTATCTAAAAAAAAAAAAAAAATTGACATGAAAGAAAGATTTCAGGTGACCCTCCCTCATGAGCATAGATTCAAAATCCTAAACATATTATTAGCACACCAATTTAGTAATTTATGAAAAAGCTAATGCATCAAAACTTTATCTGATTTATTCCAGGAGAAGAAAATTGGCTTAAAAATAATAAATATTGGTCAGGTGTAGTGGCTTATGCCTGTAATCTAAGCACTTTGGGAGGCTGAGGTGGGTGGATCACAAGGTCAGGATATGAAGACCATCCTGGCCAACACGGTGAAACCCCATCTCTACTAAAAGTACAAAAATTAGCTGGGAGTGGTGGTGCATGCCTGTAAAGCAGGAAAATCGCCTGAACCTGGGAGGTGGAGATTGCAGTGAGCTGAGATATCACCACTGCACTCCAGCCTGGAGACAGAGTGAGACTCCGTCTCAAATAATAACAATACATATAAGTCAACACATTTACAAAATGAAGGAATAAAATCACTCAATCATTTCAGTAGATGACAAAATTCAATATTTATTCATGATTAAAAAAAAAAACTTTTAGAAAACTAGGATGGAGGCTGGGCACAGTGGCTCAGGCCTGTAATCCCAGCACTTTGGAAGGCTAAGGCAGGTAGATAACTTGAGCTAAGGAGTTTAGGATTAGCCTGGCCAATATGGTGAAACTCTGTCTCTATTAAAAACAAAAATAAAAATTAGCTGGGTGTGGTGGTGTGCCCCTGTAATCCCAGCCACTCAGGAGGCTGAGGCAGGAGAATCATTTGAACCCAGGAGGTGGAGGTTGCAGTGAGTCGAGGTCATGTCACTGCACTCAGCCTGGGTGACAGAACAAGACTCCATCTCAAAAAAAAAAAAAAAAAGAAGAAGAAGAAGAAAGAAAGAAAAAAAGAAAAAGAGCTGGGCACTATGGCTAACTCCTGTAATCCCAGCACTTTGGGAGGCCAAGGCAGGCAATTATCTGAGGTTGGGAGTTCGAGAGCAGCCTGACCAACAAGGAGAACGCTGTCTCTATTAAAATCATAAAATTAGCTGGGAGTGGTGGCACATACCCGTACCCAGCTACTTGGGAGGCTGAGGCAGGATAATTGCTTGAACCCAGGAGGCGGAGGTTGCGGTGAGCCGAGATCACACCATTGCACTCCAGCCTGACAAGAACAAAATTCTGTCTCAAACAAAAACAAAAACAAAGAAAAGAAACTAGGATGGAGCCAGTGCAGCGACTCACACCTGTAATCTTAGCACTATGGGAGGCTGAAGTTGGTGGATCATGAGGTCTGGAGTTCAAGACCAGCCTGGCCAAGATGGTGAAACCCCATCTCTACTAAAAATACAAAAAATTAGCTGGGCACGGAGGTGAGCACCTGTAATCCCAGCTACTTGGGAGGCTGAGGCAGGAGACTCACTTGAACTAGGGAGGCCAAGGTTACAGTGAGCCGAGATTGCACCACTGCACTCCAGTCTAGGGGACAGAGCTAGACTCCATCTCAGGGAAAAAAAAAAAAAAAAAAGAAACTAGGATGGAAAGGAACTGCCTTAATCTAATTAAATAGGCCTACAAAATTCCTTCAGCAAATGTCATCCTTAATGGTAAAAGCGTTCCCTTTATAATAAAAATCAAGACCAGTGGCCGGGCATGGTGGCTCACACCTAGATTCCCAGCACTTTGGGAGGCCGAGGCAGGTGGATCACAAGATCAGGAGTTCGAGACCAGCCTGACCAACATGGTAAAA
>NW_022437010.1:6544825-6645587 GCF_009761245.1 Sapajus apella | reverse complement strand
CTGTAATTCCAGCTGCTCAAAAGACTGCAGGAGAATCGCTTGAACCCTGGAGGCAGAGGTTGCAGTGAGCTGGGATGGCACCATTGCACTCTAGGCTGAGCGACAGAGCAAGACTGTCTCAAAAACAACAACAAAATCTAGATATCCACTTTATTCAATGTCACGTTGGAGGTCCTAAATGTAGTGTCCCTTACTTTACAGGCATGCTGCATATGCAGTTGGCATCAGCGAAGCGGGGCCACCAAAACTTTCTTTTGAAATAATTTGATATCTAAACAAAATTAAACAAAAACAAAAAACACATTAAATTTAATGCAATATTGCAATAATTCCCTAACCACTCTGCTCCAACGACTTTCTCTTCAGAGAGCCAAACTTTTAAAAAATACAGATCAGATTATTGATGAAGAGACCCAGGGCATGGTCATGACCTACCAGATTTGCCTGCCTCTCCATCCCATCTTGTGTCTCCCTTCCTGTTTGCATTCCAGCTTTACCAGCTTTTTCAGAGTCTCAAAGGTGTCATGCACCTTCCACATCTAGGCCTTCGGGAAAAAGCTCTTTCCTCAGCCTGGGACCATCTCCACTGCCCTCTTAACCTAATTCATCCTTTAGATTTTAGCTCACTAGTTCAGGGACAAGCTAATCACAAATAGGGAATAGCCCCAGTCACAATGAGCACACCTAGCACTCAGAACTTGCTTTCTGATATGATTTTTCAACAAAAAGGAACCAAGGCTCCTTGAAGAAATGGTTGATTCTAGGACTGGAGCAGAAAATATACAAGATGAGGCTGCAGCATCTTACAATGCCAGGACGTAAGGAAGTGCTGGACAGGCCCAATGGCTCACGCCTGCAATCCCAGCACTTTGGGAGGCTGAGGCAGGTGGATCGCCTGAAGTTGGGAGTTCAAGACCAGCCTAACCAACATGGAGAAACCCTGTCTCTACCAAAAATAGAAAATTAGCTGGACGGGGTGGTGCATGCCTGTAATCCCATCTACTTGGGAGGCTGAGGCAGGAGAATCACTTGAGCCTGGGAGGCAGAGATTGCAGTGAGCCGATATCACACTACTGCACTCCAGCCTGGGCAACAAAAGCAAGAATCCATCTCAAAAAAAAAAAAGGTAAGGAAGTGCTCAAAATATACACCACCTCATGTTGAGAGAGTATGTCAAAGGGGCACAGAAGCCAACCGAAAGAGCTTCTGGGGGCCAAAGCTAGAGAATCTGATCAAGGAAATAAATAATGCATTATGAATTATAATCCAGAGTATCAAATAAGAATCCAGAGTCTCAATTGATATAAATAAATGATTAATAAATTAATAAGTGGGGGAGAAGAGATAAATCTCTTATACAGAATTCCAGATACTTTTTGTAGACACTCTACCCTCAAGGAGAGAAGCATAATCCTTATTTCTTAAGTGTATGCTGCCCAAAGTGACTCCCTTCCAAAGACTACAGTATGGAAAGGCATAAGGGCTGGGAGTGGTGAACAGTAAGTTTTCAGTGCAGAAATCTGATAAGCACTATCTGTGCCAGGTGATCAAGGTCAACATCAACAGTGAAGTCATGTTGATAGTAGGTATCCTTGATACGATGTGATGAGAATGGCATTTTACCTCTGTGGTCTTCCTCCCCCAAACAAAAAAGCCCAGTCTAATCATATCATGAGGCAAACATCAGACAAATTCCAGTTGAGGACATTCTGCAAACGTTTCACAAAATGTACTCTTCAAAACTGTCAAGGTCATCAACAACAAGAAAAGCCTAAGAAGCTACCATAGTCAAGAGAAGCATAAGGAGACAGGAGAACTATTAATAGAGGTAATACGGTATCACAGATGGGATCCCGGGGCAGAAAAAAGAAAATCAGGTAAAAACTAGGGAAATCTGAATAAAGTGTGTATTTTAGTTAAAAATAATGTATCAATATTGGTTCATTAATTGTACCATGCGTACATGACTACATGGAATAGGGAAAACTGGATATGGGAATGCTCTGTACTATATTTGCAGTTTTTCTATAATCCAAATCTGTTAAAATCTAAATGTGTATGAAAAACATCAACAACGCAGTGAGCTGAGATCATGCCACAGCCTGGGCGACAGAGTGAGACTCCATGATTCCATCTAAAAAAAAAAAAAAGAGAAAAAAAAGCATCAACAACTAAATAAGCTTTAAATACTGAACAGAATATGGTATACCTCCTAATTCTCAAAAATTATTCAAAAGTCTGCCAAGCATTGGTCTGAATATGGAAATCATATTTTGCTTACGCTGGGGAGTGGGTGTATGGGCCTTGTTGTATTTTTCCTTATGCCTTTTTGCAGCTCTAGTATTTCATTTTTTTTTTAATGCTTACCTGTAAACCAATTATATAAAAGTCAAAATGTTGATATCTCCCATGATGGCTACTTAGATAGTCTTAAAATATCAAATTCTTTGAAAATAATTTTTCAATGATTCTCCTTTGCTGGTACCCAAGCGTGTCCAGTGTGCTCATGGGGTGCTGGGCACTGTCTCTGCGGAAGCAGCAAATCAGACTCATCTATAGGTGACCTGGGCTCAACAGTTTCCTGACATTTTCTTTGATTGGTAGTTAAGACCTTTTTTTTTTTTTTTCCCTGACAACTTAATGTCTGTGTATTCTACTAGATTGTCAGCTGGCTGGAAGCAGGATGATTGTATATAACATTGTGTAACTACACATGGTTAATAAGTATTTATTGAATGAGTGACCATAACTTAATGATTCAAAACTTAGACCCTAGAGTTACCTGGACCTGAGAATGAAGCTTAGCTTCCCCACTGCCTACTCCGAGAGGTGCTTTGTGGTTGAATGTGCATACTTATTGTTCTTTGTAAATGTTAGCTATGATTTTTATTAGGTGCTTGCTGAATTAAATAGCTTAATATTTGTAAAGTGCTTAGAACAGTTCCTGGAACAAGGTAAGTGCTGCTTGTTTGTGTTTATTTATTTTTTTATGTTGCTGTTGACCAAATTAAACTTCATTCATTTTGTTTAGTCTGTTAGGGATATTCTTTGGAAAATCTTCTACCTTCTGTGGAAAGATAAGGTTAAAAATGCATACTATAAATTCTGATTCATTCAAAATGAATCACTCTGGGATATAGGTAATTCAGAAAGGAACCTGGTCTGAACACCTCTGTAGTATTTACGGAGAAATAATGTATACTACAAAAAAGGAATCATTAAATCATTTAAGAAAATTGCTGTGCACTTCAGCAATACCATTCACATATAATTAACAATCCAGCTTTGCAGGGGTTACCTGGTTTCAAAACATTGGCTTTCAAAATTTTTGGCTTAGCTCAAAATTTAAGAAATACACTTTACTTTATGACTTAGTACACAATAGTACGTGTGTGCCTATATATACATGTCTAAATATTTGTGTACATGTATAATGGAAACAAAATTTTACTACACAATGGTCATTCCTAGTAAGTGATGGATGCTCTCTGATACTATTTCTATCCCCAATAGGGTAAGTAATTTTCACTTCTTTTTTTTTTTTTTCGAGATGGAGTCTTGCTCTGTCGCCCAGACTGGAGTGCAGTGGTGGATTACAGGTATCCACCACCATACCTGGCGAATTTTGTATTTTTAGTAGAGACGCGTTGTCCAGGCTAGTCTCCAACTCCTGAGCTCAGGTGATCCACCTGCCTCAGCCTCCTACAGTTCTGGGATTACAGGCATGAGCTACCACATCTGGCCGAGAATTTACACTTTTAATAGGTTCCAAGGTGATGCTGTCGATACAAGTCTGGGGACCACACTTTGAGGACTTCTACACTAGACAAGACTAGTGAATGAAAAAAAACCGAACCCAACTAAGTGCCTCCATGTGCTGGTCTGGCCCCAATCTTCAAACTCATTTACATTTTGCTTTAGATTCAACATCCACCTGCTCTGGTCCTGGGATAATCCACTTTTGGTGGATCTTGTTTCTATTTTCCTTACCAGTCAAAATGTCCACAGTCATCTCTTGCCTAATTGTTCTCCCTCTCTCTGTCTAGAAATGGAAAGGTAAAGAGGTTACTGGGATGGTCTCACTTGAGAGACAAACGCAATTAACCATTGCAATAATTCAAGGGAAAGTTATACAGTACTTGCTGTTTTTTCCAGGAATCCTAAACGAGTTAGTTACTGTTTTGGCATAAAGTCAACCAAAATTATGGGAATGCCTGTGCCTATTTCCTCTTGATGATTTTTGGTCTTTTTTGCTTTCCAAAAATGGGGTAATGTATAACATTATCAATGAAAAACTTCCTTGCTCTTGGTCATTACTTTAATCAAAAAAAATTTCAACAAGTACGTATTACAAGGATCCTCTTGGCAGAACCACCATTAGCTGAATAGAAAACAGAACTGTACTTAAATACTAACTCTGGTTGCAAAAGAAAATTATCCTTAACTGTAAATTGATGAGCTTTGCCCAGTGATGGTATCACAGCCAAAGATGAAATTGGTGAAATCAAATGTTAAGAGGTCTCAGAACTGACATCACGAGGGCAAAGAGATGAAACAAATATGGCCGGGCGTGGTGGCTCATGCCTGTAATCCAAGCACTTTGGAGGCCACAGCAGGTGGATCACCTGAGGTCGGGAGTTCAAGAACAGCCTGACCAACATGGTGAAATCCTGTCTTTAAAAAAGAAAGAAAGAAAGAAAGAAACAAATAGTGGTATCTGTCCAAGGGGCAGCAGTGTGGCAGCTGGCTACTGGCTTCCATATGAAAGAGAGAAATGATACCTACCTAGGACCAACGCGGAGGGAGGCAGGGAGAGGCTGCCCCTCGAAATGGGGAAACTGACTATTTGGGCAGGAAAGGAAACAGTGACTGAAACAAGGAATTAGCTGTTATTGGTACCGGCCAGAAAACAGTACTGGTATTCCACTCTCAGCTTTCAGGAAGGAAGAACTGGTTGGCTCCCAGTTCAGACATGGCCCCTAGCATCTTAATTAATCTTATAACCGGTTCTGTATGTTTCTCTCTTTTGCATCTCAGGTTTAAAATGTTCTTTCTTTTCAGTGGGTGATTGAGATGGAAATTCCACCAAGTTTTCTCGAGTGGGTACTCTATGACAAGAATGGCAGCTTTAGCCGCCATGGGTTTAAAAAAAAACTTAGGTCGAGTTTTCATAAAAATCACAATTAAATTTTGGGTTATGGAGGAGGTAGCCAAGATAGAATATGCTTTTGAGGTACAAAATTGTTGAAGGGAATCATTATCAGCAGCTTTTCACAGCTACCCAACCATAAAATGACTTTGGCTCCGAGAGTAGCAGTAGCTAGATTTTGGCTTCTTCTGTTTTTCCTGTCCCATCCCCCATCTCCTCTTGGATGCCTTGGGATTCAAATGCAGATGAAATGCAGATTCTTGGGAGAAAGGAATACGTGCCAGGTTGGGCTGGTGATTGGGAAAAGAGGAGGATCTCAAACTGAAGATTTTAGTTATTGTTCTCCCGAGATGAAAAAAGGCTGTGATTCTTGATCTGAAGAGTCTTATCGTGGGTAGTACTTGCCATCGATGATCAATTGTTTGGGTTTGAAGAAGAGCGAATTGAATTACATTGGCCTACAACAACAGGGGCGGGTCAGGTAAGAATTCTTGTTTATTGCAGGGAGACGTGTGTTTTCATGTGTGTACATCGTCTCTCTTGTTGCCCACTTCTCTAATCTTTTAAGAGTCGTATATCTTACTAGTACATACTATTGTGCTGTATGTATTTTTGGTGTAATCTTCCTGATGTGGTTAGGGGATGTGATTTCACTTTTATTCTCAAGCCACTGAGGAAATACTTTAATAGCACCCACACACGTGGTCATGGAAACTACAGAACTTCACTGTTTCATAGAAGGTGATGGAAATTCCAAGTCATTAAATAATCTTCAGCATATTTACTTCTGTTTATGAGTGCTGATAAAAAGTGATGGAGGAAAGCAAAGTTTGCTTAAAAGTAAGACAAATTGAATGAATGAGGTTAAAATATATATGTGTGTGTGTGCATATGTATATATATAAGCAAAATAGCATTCAATAAATCAGTGAGTTTTAAATGGAGGGCAGATGAAAGGAACAAAGTGGACAATTGAGAATTTGCTCAGCTTCTCAGTGGCTAGGTGGGTACCCATCTCCTTCACCGGTGGAAGCCAACTGTCAGAGCGGAGAGGTAGTTGGAACTGAGTTTAGGAATATGGCTCACTCCTGCTTTGTTACAGAGGCTACTCTTAATATTGTAGACTAAGGATAGCAGCATAAACAATCCAGATTGTCAAGATTAAAAAGCTACGTGAATTGACATTTTTGGGTTACTTTTTGAGGCTGTAATTCTTACCCTTTTTGTTTCCACAATGGGGAGAATCGCCTTAACTAGCTCAGTATATGAATGTGGTTGTTGTGGATGTCTACCATCCTTTCTTTCCCTCTCCTGGGCAACAATGGTAGTTTTAGAGACTCCTTGGAAACCATAGTACCCTTAAGCACGTGGTGGAGCCCCTTGTGAATGCCTAAGCTTGTGGATGTTCTGAAGGTGGCAATAATTAGGGTAATGGTCACGGAGAGAAAAAGTGCTTGTGTTTGTACTGGCCCCTCATTGCATAATAGACTTAAATGTTAGATATATCAGTTTATTTCCTATTGCGGATCTCTTTTTTCTTTTTTATGGATTGTTTTACTAGAGGGATTTTTAACCATCACCTGCCAGTATTTGAGGGCTTGCCGAAGTGTGCGCTCAATCCTTAGAGACTCCTCAAATGTATGAAGTCCTCGTCCTTGCCTTCAAGGAACTTAACTTTTGTTGATGAACTGGTATACCTACAGAGAGGACAACAATGAAATGCAACAAATAATGGAAATGCTAAGTGAGAGGAAAGAGGTGCTGTTTGGAGGAGGCAGAGGAAATTGGCTGGGCCATCAGGGAAAGAGGCAAAGCTTGAGGCGCCTTGACCAGTAGATGAAGTGGAGACTTTAATTTGCGATTCTTGTGCAAGCATTTGATAATGGGAATTGGATGTGTGCGTATTGGATAATGGGAATTGGATGTGTAGGTATTGGGCTGTCTTGTGGACCCTGAAATTCCATTCATTAACACCTTCAAATTTGAAGATGAGGTCTGACTGAAGGTCATCATCGGAAGATGGGTGTGGGGTGAAGAGTGGACAAACATGAGTGCTGCAGTGAGCACGCGTGGGTGCTTCGGCAGCGCTTGAATAGGGAGTTACCGATTTGGCCCTGGAAGTCAGGAAGGCTATCCTTTTCAGGTGAAATCTGAGCTGGGAGTTTCTTTCAAAAGGTGGGGACAGCAGGTAGAAGCACTGCTTAAGGGGAACGGCGATTCGACTTGCTGTGACTTAAGGGTCGGCGTGGTGCTTGTTCCTGGGCGTGGGGAGGGTAGGAAACCGCGGGGTCTGTGAAACGTCCCGTGGTCGTTGAAACGCTCTTGGGGGGCACAAACGAATAGGGCTTTAGGAAGAAAACTGGTGAGAGGAGACTAGTGGCTGGAAGGTCGGTTAGGAACTGGAGCGAGATAGAGCAAGCAGGGGTGAGGCGGCCCGAAGAATGCCCCGGGAGACGTGGAGGAACTGGCGAGGGCTTCCCCATGGAGGGCCTGGGGAAAAGGTGAACAAATGCCTCCGCAGTGCCCCGTGGGGAAGTTCCGCGGACTCGGCTAGAGGGTTGGGAGTTGCAGGCAGTCTGGGGGAGTTGGGCCAGGGAACCCCTTCTTTCGCCGCCGAGGGGGCACGTCCAAGGCTCGGCAGGTGTGCCCTGGCAGCCCATCTCCTCTGAGAAGTGGAGCGCGGGCCAGCCCTCACTGTTCTGAGCGAGGGCCTGTCGTGTAGCCCACACCGTTCCGCGAAAGGAACCAATACTGACAGCCTCGTTCCATTAGAATCCAGACCTCCCAAGAATCCAGACTCGGGCCGCTCCCCGCTGCGCTTCGGAGGAGGCGGACGCTCCAAGAGGAACCCGGAGGCCTGGCGTGGGGGAAGCTGTGGGCAGAGCGGAGGCAGCCGCGCCCTCGCACCGCCCTCCGCCGCGCCGGGCTCCCGCCCCCCGGCTCCCACCCACGGCCTGCCGCGGAGCCAGCGTGCCCGCCGGAGCGCGCCGGGCCACCCCGCGGGGCGCGCGGCCCGGGCTCCGGGTCTTGGCGGCGGCCGGCGGGGCGGGCATGGGGTGGGGTGCGTGCTCCACCTGGCCATGCCGCCGGCCCTCTGCGGGTTCGCCCGGCCCCGGACGGGCGGGTGCTCGGAGGTGGCAGCTCTGCGCTCCTCCTGGAGGGAGGCGCGCGGTAGACCGCGCGGCCGCTGCCGTCGGGGCAGTGGGCTCCAGGCGCGGGCCGGCTCGCCCGCACGGTCCCCCGCCCCATCTCGGGCCCGTCGCTGCCCTTCCCAGGGGGCACGGCCGCCCTGCGCCTCGAACCTCGAGGTCCGGGTCCCGCCTGCCCGGGGCCGGGCCTCGAGCGCCCACGTCGAGGCGGGCGGGGGGGCGGTGCCGCGGGCAGGGCCCACCCCGCGAGCCGGACCGGGGAAGTCGGAGCCCCGCCCCGGCCCCGCCCCCGTGCTCCCGGCCCCGCCCCCGCGGCCCCGCTCCTCCCCTTCCTGCCGGCTCGCTCCCGGCCCCGCCGGCCGCCCGCCTCGGCCCCGAGCAGAGCCCACTGCTCCCCTCGGCCGCCCCGCCCCGCCGCCGTCCCGCCCCTCCCGCGCGGGCGGCCCGAAAACCCGGAGCGCGGGAGCGCGGCTCCACCGGGCCGGGCAGCCGCACTGGGCATGCTCAGTAGCCGGGGCAGGTTTTTTGGTCGCAAGTAGGAAGCTTTCTGCACTACACCGGAGAGGGGAGCCGCGATCCGGCCGCGCCGCCCGCACGCCGCCGCGCCCGCCCCAGCCCGCCCGGCCCCGCGGCGGGGCGCGATGAGCCCAAGCTTGAGCCGACCCGCCCGGGAGTGAGCGCGGGGCGCCCAGGGCGCGTTGCGCAGCTGCTCCTGCGCACAACCCCGCCGCGCCGCCGGCCCGCACTGGCCGCGGAGTGCGAGAGGCTGGTCCGTGCCCAGCGCCCGGCCGGCCGCGGGAGCAGGAAGCGCAGGCCACGCAGGACCCAACTGAAACAAAGTGTCGGCCGCCCGGCGCCGGCGCCCGCCCCGACCCTGCCCCTCCCGCCCGCAACTCCGCCGCCCACCATGGCTTCCGAGGAGCTGTATGAGGTACCTCCCCTCCCCCCGGCCTCGGGCCGCCCCCCGCCCGCCGCCCCTCCCGGCCCGGCCGCGCCGCCCGACGGCCCCGCTCGCCACCCGCGCCTGCCGCGTCCCCTCCCCCGCCGCGGCCGCAGTTTGCTGGACGGGAAATGTGTGCGAGGGGAGCCCGAGTGTCCGCTCCGAGGGGCCCCGGGCGGGGGGTCCCTGAGTTGCCGGGCGTGGGGGGGCTCCCGGCCGTGGGGAAGTGGCGCTGACACTAGTGACTTGCTCAGACTGAGCTCAAAGTGCTCTTGGCGTGGGTCATGGAAGCGGAGCCCCGGTTGCCGCTCGGCGGGGACCGTGGGCGGTGCGGGGGGGTGGGGGGGTTTCTTGACCATTTAGTAAAGCATTTGGGAGAATGTTTTCAGGGGGTGGCGGGGAGAAGACCAGTGCAAACACTTTCGACTTTGCCGTTCGCCAGAGCGATGCAAAATCTCTCACCGAAAATGCTAAACGTTGACCACATGCTTTAATTAGGTTAGCATTGTGGCCAGAGCCAGGAAATTTAAATTTAACGCTGATACACCGTCATTCATTTGCGCCGCAGCATTGCAAATGAGAAGGGCACAGCCAGAATTAAGTTATGGTCGATGGGTTTAAACCAGCTTCAAGTTTGTGAGTTACCAATTTGGATCTTTAGACATGCTTTGTATGTCTCCGTATAACTTCTTGACGTATTTAAAAGTAGACTTCCTGGGAGTACAGAAGTTTGGAAGGCTTTCTGTTTTTCTGGATAAATGATTGTCTTGTTTCACATGTATGTATAAATAAGTTCCTAAGAGACTCAAAACTTGCGGAGACTCTGTAGACTCACCTTTATGATGCGTTTAGGGACCCGGGTGTTGAGAGACGTAAGGAAGCATCTTTAACAAGTAGAGCCCTGTGACCCCAGGGATCCTTTCAGTTCTCTTGTCTTACGGGTGTATTATTGCTGTTGGCATAGAATAGAGCTTTGCTGTCAGCGATGTTAGCCTTCTAGCAACTTTTTGTTGCTTTTTAAAAGCAAGTGTTTGCAAAAGTTCTCAGGAGAAAGCTGCTTTCTGTAGAATTAAGGGTAAGATTGTTGCTTCTCCTTACATTGTATGTGGTCAGTGTACCTTAGCTGGTACTGAAAATGTTCCATTCTTTTCAACCATTTTACACATTAGCTGTGCCCCACTGTATTCAGGATACTATTTAAGGTCATTTGGGGATGTAAAAGAAAAAAAAATCTCTCCGTTCTTAGGAGCTTTCCTTATAGGAAGGAAAGTGTTGGGTGTCTGGAAGACAGAAGTAGAGGCTAGGATGCTTGAGATCTTCCAGGTAAAGTCTGTACAGGGAAAAGTAAATAGCATGAGAGTATGGGGAATTTTAGTACCTACATTAGATCATTCTTTGGTTATTTAGTCTTGAGTGTTCACCCTTGGCATTTGCTTTTATGAGTATAACTACAGAATCAGTTCAGTGGATGAGAGAAGCACCTTATACATAAGTTGTATCTTAGGTGTATAAGAATGATTCTGAAGACAGCTCATTTCCCACTAGCACATTATGGACTCAATTTAGTTCCTTCTGTGCTTATGCTGTATCTTCAGGTTTCTATTCCTAACAGAAGTCATTTATGAGTAACATTTTGTATTGTGTTCATTTAACGTTTATTGAATGCTAGCCACTTGGAGGTTTTCTAGGGAGATACTGAGCTATGAGAATGGTTCATGCTTTCAAGGAGTGTCTCTTGGGGAGGAAGTAAGTATATTGCAAAGAAATGATACACTTGCACAATTGAACTTTTGATTCTGGGTTTTATTTTAGTTAGTTTTGGGGGAAAAAAGATAGAAGTATAGTTCAGGTGATAAATGTAAGTATGTGTAGTAAATGTGTAGTGGTATCAAGGCAAATTTTATAATTTCTCCTTTAGTTGGAGTCAACACTGTGACTATGTTACCACTGAAAGTTGACATTGAAAGTTTTGCATAGCAGTCGAGAGCCTAGATTTGGAGTCAGACAACCTAATTATTGGCTTCCATCTCTGTCACCTTGGGTAAATTAGCCTTGAAAGCTCAGTTTCCTCATCTGTGAAACTGGGATCAGTGCTTCCCTTATAGAGATGTGAAGTTTAAATGAGAACACATGTAAAGCACACCCTGCAATTCGCATAGGAAGCACCCAGTAAGTGACGATGATTGTATTGTAACTGACCTAAAATGCCTCCCGGAAATCTGGTTTTGTTTCTAAAGGTATAGAGTTGTATTGTTTTCATTAAAGGCAGTATTATTTGTAGGGCAGAAGTGATACATACGATAGTCTGACAAGGCTGGGAAAGACACTGAGATAGAAGTTTTATATTTGTCCTGAGGCTCCACAAATCTAGAGGTATGTATTGACAGAAGAGGAAATGGGAAGCCTTGCTTTTTTGAACTCACATGGTGTGGTAGGACGACAGGTTTGCAGTAACTGGGAACTTGGGTGAGTGACCCAACTGCTGAGCTTTGGTTTTCTCGCTTAAAAGGAAATGTCTCCAAAACTTAGCATGGAACCTGATGTGTACCAATAGGTCTTTAGTAAATGTTTAAATGGCTATTGAAACTGGGCTTTGCAAACAACAAATAAAGGAACAGATCCTGGAAAAGATGAGTAGAGCATGAGCCTTGCAAAATTTGAAGAGTTACTGTTAGTTGAAGGATAGAATAGGTTTATTACCTACTTTTCCAGCAGCTAGAATTGAGGAAAAACAGATTTTTGATGTGGCATAAGTTAGAACTATAGTTTTCACAAAAAGACAAGCATCCTTTACATCACGCTTCTAATGTAAAGGGTAAGATAATAAATATTTTAGACCTGTGGTTTATATTATGGTTTTCGTTGCAGCCACTCAGCTCACTACATGTGTGACATGGTAAAAGCCCATAAAACTGCATACCTCAGCCATACCTCGGCTTTACAAAATGTCCAGAGTCCAATGGCCCTCAAAATGCCCAAAGCCCCTCGCACCCACCCCTGCCCAGGAGGTGGCTTACAGACATAAATTGTCTTAACACCCTCCTTTCGGGGCCACGGGTTAAAAAAACGCAAGTCCTCCATAGCAATTAAAACCCTGCAATTTAGCATACTTTTGTCTTAGAGTTAACTTTCTATGCTCGCTCTAGTATAACAATGTGGTGCAGAAGCAGTCATAGACAACACTTAGTGTCATGTCTCAAACTGTTGATGGATAATACAATTCCTATCATTTAGTATGTTTCATATCATTTTGATGTGTCATGAAATACACACTTGGTTTTTTCCTCAATCACTTAAAAATGTATAAACAATTCCTAACTTGTAGGTTCCACAAAAAAAGGCAGTGGGCTCACTTTCACCTGTAGGTTACCGTTAACCCCAGCTGTAGGTGATTAGCTGTCATAGTCTTTTTAGGAACCAGGGTTTATACAGTGGTTGAGGGATATGTGGAAGTTAGAAGGGATTTCTTTCATCCCAGCTCTAGACTTAGAGCTAGAAGATCTGGGTGGTTCTCCTCCCTCCCTCCTTCCCTTCCTCTCTCTTTTTTTTCTTTTTGAGACAGAGTCTTGCTCTATCTCCCAGGCTGATGTGCAGTGACTTGATGTCAGCTCACTACAACCTCTGCCTCCTGGGTTCAAGCAATTCTCATGCCTCAGTCTCCCACGTAGCTGGGATTACAGACATGCGCCACCACACCTTGCTAATGTTTGTATTTTTAGTAGAGTCGGGGTTTCACCACGTTGTCCAGGCTAGTCTTGAACTCCTGGCCTCAAGCAATTCGCTGCCTTGGCCTCCCAAAGTGCTGGCATTATAGGTATGAATCACTGTACCCGCCCTTCTCTTGTTCTTAGAAGCTTGTTAAGTAACTTGTTTTCTTGGACTTATCTTAAGTAACTATCTCTCCTAAACTTTCTCATCAGTAAAATAGGGAGGATGATAACTAAAGAATTGAAACTTAAATGGCATTCACATGTGAAAGCAGTTCTACAACACATCTTCCCCCCCCCCCCCCCCCCCCCTTTGAGATAGTCTCCCTTTGTTGCCAGGCTGGAGTGCAGTGGCATGGCTCAGTGCAACCTCCACCTCCCAGATTCAAGCAATTTTCCACCTCAGCCTCCTGAGTAGTTGGGACTACAGGCACCTGCCACCACGGTCGGCTAATTTTTTTTTTGGTATTTTTTTTTTTAGTAGAGATGGGGTTTTGTCTTGTTGGCCAGGCAAATTCCCAACCTCAGATGATCCACCCACCTTGGCCTCCCAAAGTGCTGGGATTAACAGACAGCTACCTCTTCCATTTTTAAAGAGGGGAAAAGAAAACACCCAACTCTCAAACCTTGAAACAAAACTGTTTTCCCTTCTTCAAGATTTAGGATTTGAAGATATTCTGTAAATTGATTATTTCACCAAAGAAAGCTGTGAGGTTAAGAGGACCTTAATTTATCTAGCAGGCAAGTAACCACCTTAAGACTTTGTTCACATGGACTCAATAAGGAATGTACGCTGTCGTAAAATGGAATAAGCATTTCTTTATTTATATGTCTTAATAATTCCTTTTTTCCTCAGTAGATGTGGAGTTAATCCGCTGAGAATTCCTGTAATAGTTAATTTAAATTTCAGTAAGCTCTCAATGATTAGTCTTGACCTTCTGAGAGACTATTTATGTTTTTATTTTCAAAAATGGAAGCTGTTAAGAATGAAACCATACCTAGTATGTAAAAAAAAGTTTGAAGGTTGATTAGTTTGAAAGGATGATCAGGATTTGTGGGGAGAAGTTAAGTCTTTTGAATCTTTCTTCCTACTTTGGGATAAGATTCTTGCTCTCGCCTGTGCACCACAAGGGTTTTACATACATTAACCAAAAAAGCACAGTTTGAAAAAAGTCTCCATCTGTAGTTCAGATGGAAGTCGCAAAGACCAGGACACCTTTCATGGGTCAGCAGATGTTGTATGTGGTGTAACTATCTGAAAAGATTGGGATCACCAAAATTAGGAAAGAAAAAGAGTGGATTTGACTTCCGGAGTTGATAGTGAGGCCGTGAGGTCAAACATGCATGTGTGTTTTGAAAATAGCCTATCTTAAATGCTCTTTTTCCTCTGAGTTGCTGAGAATATTATTCATTTGCCCAAGCAATGGTGTGGAGACCTCTCATGTGCTCTTCCTTTGAAATACTTTCAATTTCTATGTACAGTGTTTTTTCTTTCTTGCTGTGATATATAAGAATCATGAACTTTTCCCTAGTGTTCTGTAATGATTTTAACCACAGAGCATATTTTCATGGTATATAGGCAACACTTTCTTTGCATTGTTCTGGTTCACAGTTTTGGATATCTGTGATTCACAAAGCCAGGCCTGAAATGAATTCTTTTGTAAATAAGGAGTGATAGTTTTTATATTGTGAGCACTCCTAGGTGGAACAGGACCAGCCTGGGGTCTTTTTTCAGATCAGATTCTTAGACCCAAACCGCAAGATTATAATTGTCAATGTTTGCATGGAGACAGGAATCTTATGTTCTGAGAAGCTTCTTTTTGGAATGCAGGTGGATTTAGGAGCCTTTGGATATGACCTTCTGTGTTTCAGACCCTTAGGCTATGCCTGGAGGTGGGGGTGGGTTGGGGGATCTGCCTGGCAGGAGAGGAGCTCTGGGAGGACCAGACTGGTTCTTTCTGCAGGCTCCTTGACCACTGCTGATTGTTAACTGAGAACTTCCAGGAAGGGAATATTAAAAGCACCAGGTAGTTAGCTAAGCGTGTTGTAATTTCTGTTTTCTGTCTTCATTGCCTGACCTGTTTGTCCACTAGAACGTAAGTGCTTTAAAGCTCAGATTCATTTTCTGGTCGTTATTTTCCACAGGTCAGAATATTGCAATAGTTGCATAATTGTTGAGTTACTTTAATGGAAGGGTGAATTACAGGAATGGGTCTCCGTTCTTGACTCTTTACTTACATTGAGGTTCCTCCTCCCCTAAGCATTATGCCTCTTACTGTTCCTTCTACACTTTGTTTCTTGTCTGCTTACAAGGTTTCAACTCTAGAATGGAGAATTCACTGTTTCCCACACAAACGTAATTCTCTTCAGCCTTTTAAGCTGGGCAAAGTTTTGGGTTCATGTTCTCCAGGAAGTCTTGGGAGGGCCTATCACAAGTCTAGATATAACTTTAAATCTAATTATAACCTCAACTGGAATCTTATGAAAATTTGTACAAGTGCTTATGAGCTTATTTCAGGTGGAGAGAATCAAGAGCTTTTATTTGATTCTCAGAGGGATATAGGACCCAAAGCAAGTATTATAAACTGTGCTTGAGACCTTTGAACTAAGACTTGACTGTGGCTGTCCTCTGTGGACCACTTTGACGTGATTTTTGCCACTCTCCTCTGCCACAGCCTACAGTAAAACCATATTCAAACCTCGCCGATTGGGTTTAGAAGTCATGTGCTGGTTCCAGTAAACTATGCATACATGAAGTCTAAAGATAGTCAGTATTTAATGGCACTTCTGATGATATAAAGATTTTACAATCCTTGAACCCTGGTGCATTCCTGAACTCACATGCTACTGCTTTCTTACTGCCATATAAAAGCCCTCACAAAACAGAACATTATTATTTTATATGACCTTTCTTTAGATTCAGCTATGACTTTACCAGTTTCTTCAATCAGATCATCCATCTTCTATCTCAGAACTTCCTTCTGGGATTTTTTTTTTTTTTCCTTAAGTGTATCCTTTAGAGATTTCTTTAGTAAAGAACTATGGATGGAAAAGTTTCTAGTTTTTTATTATCTGGACTTGTCTTTATTTTGCCATCATTTTTGGAAGAGAGAATAGTATTTCAAATAAAACCAGTTAATTGGTTAATTTCTTTCAGATCATTCTGAAGTCAGTGCTCCATTGTCTCTGCCTTGCCTTTGCACTATTCTTGAGACTGGCTTTTGTTGTTGTTTTGTTTTGTTTTTTAAGTTAACAGTTTCATTCTTGTTGCCCAGGCTGGAGTGCAGTGGTGTGATCTCAGCTCACTGCAGCCTTTGCCTCCCTGATTCAAGTGATTCTCCTCCCTCAGCCTTCTGAGTAGCTGGGATTACAGGTGTGCACCACCATGCCCAGCTAATTTTTGTATTTTTTCTAGAGACACAGTTTCACCATATTGGCTAGGCTTGTCTCGAACTCCTGACCTCAAGTGATTAGCCCGCCTCAGCCTACCAGAGTGCTGGGATTACAGGCGTGAGCCACTGTGCTGGGCTGAGACTACTGTCAGCCTAGGTGTACATTCTAGGAGATCTGTCTTTTGTCTCTGGTTGCTCTTGAGCTCATCTCTTTGACTTTGGTTTCCTCTTGTCAATATGACAGTGTATTTTGTGTGATTTTAAAAAATTATTAATTAGGTGGGTATATATGTTGTGCTTCTTTTTGGATTTGTTTCTCATCAGTTCGAAAATGGCTTTGGCCAATTTGTCTTCAAAGATTGCTTCTCTGTAACTCATCTGGAATTTCATGTAGGCATCTGTTGTATTATCTCATTCTCTCTTCTTTGTCTTTTACCCTTTCATTTCCATCTCCTTGTTTGAATTTTGTTTTCTGTATGTGCTGCATTCTAGGTATTTCCTTAGATCTAAACTCTAGTTCACTAGTGAGCTGTGTTTAATCTGCTGTTTTATTTAATCATTCAGTTTTAATTTTCAGTAATTACATTTTTAACTTTGAAATATTCTGGAGAGTTTTTACCTACTCTGAAATTCATTTTTCAAGTCTTTGGTGTTTGTCCACTTTTATGATTTTGTCATTATTTTGGGTTGGAGGCAGTTACTGAGGCAGTTGGGATATTTTCCTGGTTTCCTGCAAGTGCTGTATAGTATCACTCTTAATAAGAGTTACATCTTATTAAAGATTTAGTTAACTTGTAACGGGAGGGCTCTTTGAAGCCATGTTTGCTTTTATTGCCAGAATCTGAAGAAGAAACCTTACTAACTTGGAACTTGTCACATCATGAGCAGGGATGGAAGATTTGAACCAACACTTGAAATTTACCTAATGATACTGAAAATGCAAAACAGTAGATTTCAAGGGGACTTTTTATAAAAATGGATTATAATAGTTATAACACAATTGCTTCTGAAGCAAAATGTTCAACATCTTTGTTCTGCCTGCCTTGATATACAGTCATGCAGCACGTAATGACACTTATGACACTTTGATCTTAGGGTGGTAGTCCAATAAGATTATAGTATCACATTTTTACTGTACCTTTTCTGTGTTTAGATACACAGGTTGACATAGTTTGTGTCCTCACCCAAATCTCATTTTCAATTGTAGCTCCTATAGTTCCCATGTGTCACGGGAGGGACCCTGTGGGAGGTAGTTGAATCCTGGGGGTGGGTCTTTCCCATGCCGCTCTGCTGATACTCTCACGAGATCTCATGGTTTGATAAAGGGGAGTTCCCCTGCATAATCTCTTTTGCCTGCCACCATTTAAGATGTGACCTTGCTCCTCATTCACCTTCCTCCATGATTGTGAGGCCTCCCCAGCCATGTGGAACTATGAGTCAATTAAACTTCTTTCCTTTATAACTTCCCCAGTCTCAGGTATGTCTTTATTAGCAGTGTGAGAACAGACTAATGCACAAGTCCTTACTATTGTGTTATAATTGACTGCCGTATTCAGTATAGTAACATCTGTACAGGTTTGTAGCCTGGGAGCAGTAGGCTCTATTGTACAGCCTATAGCTGTGTAGTAGGCTACAACATTGAGGTTTGTGTAAGTTCACTCTGTGAGGTTCGCACGACAATGAAATTGCCTAACAATGCATTTCTCAGAATGTATCATTCTGGTTAAGCAACATATGATTGTGTAGTATACTTTCTTTTTTTGTGGAGAAGTTAGCTTTAATATATTTAGAGAATGTCTTTTGTTACTTACTTTGTGTCTCATTTCCATCTGTAGTGGGCTGTCTGCTATGTCAAGTTTTCTGTGTTGGTAGTTTCCTAGTGTTTGTTGATAAAACCCAGCAATGTTGACTGAACATCATAAATATTCTTTGGTTAAAATGTACCCGTTTTTCATCTGCATCTACCCATTTTTCATTAGTTTACTGATAAGGAATTCAGGGCATCACATGGTTGCACACAGAAGCTTTTCCTATTTTATTAATAGCATTTAACTAATGTGGACATCGCAACTCTTTAGCATATCTGAGAATCAGGATCAGAAAGTCATCTGAGCTTGCAAAAAGATGCACCACCCCATGTACGCTGCACGACAGCTCTGGGTCTCTCTTAGAGACTGTTGATATTTCATTTAGGCATTATATTCTTGGACTTAACTGGCATCTTTAGCATATTAGAAACAGATTATTTGGGAAAGGAAAAGGCTCTGCCAGAGGCAGGTGAGTTGACATTAATAAGTTTGTTCATGAAGTTCGCTGAAGAGGGTATCTGGTGATGGCACTCCAAATCTTGGGGTGACAGGCTCTGGGGGCCAGTCGTGCGCCCCTTAGAGCAAGTGAAGGGCATGCTTATGAAAGAAAAGGTATATGTTGCAAAGAGCTGCCAAGAATGGTTTTTAAAAAGTGTTGCCGTGTAAGTGTAAGTGAAAAAAATTAAGTCTACTTTTATGGTGAACTTAAACACAAATTTTATTGTCATTTCCACCCAAGTCCTCCATATGACAGAGGAGCCAGCAGGTATTCCCCTAAGCAGGTGGAGGTGGGAGTGGGGAAGAAATGGCCTTTTGCAAGCCTGACCTGTTGAAATCTCAAGTTATCTTACATGTTTTGTGATGTTAACCACGTAGTCCATACAATTTTTGGGATTCAATATGAAATATCTTAAACATATTTACCAAGGAACTCTTCTCCATGGATCCTTGATTCAGGTTGGTGTTTCAGGAAGCTGAGCTATGGTTTAGTGGCCTTGTGTGCACTTGGTCTCTCGCTATGTGTGTCTACTCCAGCTTCAGAAGCAGAGACGGACTGTTAACATCCATAATCATGCCAGATACAGGAGGCATTCGCTGATTTGGTGAAATGTAAATAAGATTTGAATTAAGTAGTTCAAAAAAGATTTAAAGAGCTTGTTTTAGTAATTGTTTTAACCAATAAAGATTAAAAATGCTTGTTTTCTGTCTGCAGTCATCTTATTGCTAGGGGTTCGAGAGACCGTGTACTAGTGGTTTTTATCTCGTGTCTGCCTGCGTATTCTCTGTACTTTAAAAAAGCGATGGTGCTGTTGCCTTGAGTTGGTTGTGGAAGCATTTATAAGGTACCTGTTGGAATGACGACCAGTCTGCTTCGTAACTCCTCCCTGTCTATGGGCTAGACCTGAGTACCGCTGGAAACCTCCATGTCTTCCAGGGAGTTGCCACCCTTTTCCTCCTCCCTCTTCCCTGAGTTTTATTGTCTGCATGTCCAGCTCTGCCTCTCTAACCTGATTTTCAGCCACCTGCCAGGTCCTTCGAATTGAGGCTTCATTCTTCCTGCCCTGATTCTTGACCCTGGCTTCTGCACTTGCTTGTGGCCCTGCAGAACTCTGGCCTGAGAAGTAGAGAAATGGCTGCCCACTTGTGTTTTTGTTACCTGGCTTTTCATCTGCACAGTCCAGAGGGAAGTTCTCAGCTGTCTTACACCCCAGGCACGTGAGGTAGTGTGTAGCCAACTCTCTCAGCAGGGACAGGCTTCTGGGATTCTTAGTCCTCTAACTTCTCTCTCGTATGCCCATGAACTTTTGAACTTAAAGCAAGAGGGAGTGATTATTTTATTAGCACCTGTAGGGGTAGAAAGAGGTAGGGGTGTGTGCCTCAGGGGAGGTGCTAACTAGACTGATTGGTTGTGCCCTTCCTTCAAAGTGCACCTAGATGACTAAAAGTTCCCACAGAATCATTTGGCATGCCATCCTTCAACACCACTGATTTCTGCTTGTAAATGAACTTTTTGAGAAAGTATTGATTCAGTTGATAGGTACATATCTAAATGTACATTCCTCAGGGAGACAGTCCTTCCTAAGTGGCTCCAGGTTGGGGCTGCTTAAAAATGAGGAGGCTGCAGTGATTATGTAGAATACATTGAAAAGATCGTGGAAATGAGAGCCTGCGGAAATGCATGTGTATGCTTTGAAAGAAGTTCAGTGCTGAGACCAGACAGATCAGCTTGCCCAGAAATCTGTTCAAAGTCAACAGAAAGATCGTGGTCCTGAGCTGGGCAGCTTAATGGCAGAACTGCCCCCTCACCTTTGACAGAAAGGCAGCTGGGGAGAGAAGGAAACCAAAGCCATGAAGGTGGGAGTGGGGACAGGCTGCTCTGAAATTTAGGCCTTTTTGAGACAGTGTCGCTCCATTGCCCAGGCAGGAGTGCAGTGGCAGTCTCAGCTCACTATAACCTTTGCTTCAGCCTCCCGAGTAACTGGGACTACAGGCGTGTGCCGCCATGCCTGGCCAATTTTTGTATTTTTAGTAAAGACGGAGTTTCACCACATTGGCCGGGCTGGTCTCAAGCTCCTGACCTCAAGTGATCCGCTCATCTCAGCCTCCCAAAAGTGTTGGGGTTACAGGCGTGAGCCATTGTGCCTGGCCGAAATTCAAGTCTTAACAGTCATAATTCCAATGAAAGGAAAGCTCAGGGTCCCTCTTTTGGGGCTCCCAGTGGCTTAGTTCTGTAACGGGAAACAGACGTGACTTGGGGTCTGGCGAACTGTTTCAAAAGGCATTTTAGGCTGGGCATGTGGCTGACTCCTGTAACCCCAGTACTTTGGGAGGCCAAGGCAGGAGGATCACTTGAGGCCAGGAGTTCAAGACCAGCTTGGCCAACATGGCAAAGCCCCATTTTTACTAAAAATACAAAAATTTAGCCAAGTGTAGTGGCACCTGTAATCCCAACTACTCTGGAGGCTGAAGCAGGAGAATCGCTTGAACCCAGAGGTGGAGGTTGCATTGAGCCAAGATTGCCCCACTGCACTCCAGTCTGAGTGACAGAGTGAAACTCTGTCAGAAAAAAAAAAAAGGAAGCCTCGGGGCAAATAAGGATATCAATGTGCCCTAGGCCCCAAAGGTGGGTAAGGAACCCTCAGATATTAGAACACCCCCCTCCCCCATATATTCCTGAGCCCTTACTCTCCTGGGTCACTGGAATGGGAACTAAAAGTAGAATGGGAATTCCCATCCTTTCTGTGCTTCCCCACCACCGCTGAGCACGCAGAAGTGGGAAATTCATGTCTAGTGTGACCCATGTTTCTCTGCAATTTGTGGTCTGCCTGCTGAACAGCCAGCCGCCTTCCCACCAGACCTGTTGGGACCCTCACTGGCTTTGCTCTGCTGTCTGGGGATGAAGGATGTTGCTGCTTCCTCTATTGCACCAGGTGGACCAGCCTCCTTTGGCTCTGTCCCTTAAGGTGGAGGTATGTGAGCTAGAGCCCTCCTTGTTCCTGGGAGCTCCCAGGTGCTGCTCCTCCTGGCTTTTACCTTTTGTTCCAGAAATAGCCAAGCCATACTGCTTCATGCAGAAACTCCTGGTTTTTATGTTTTGAGACAGGGTCTTGCTCTGTTGCCCAGGCTGGAGTGAAGGGGTATGATTTCTGCTCACTGCAACCTCTGTCTCCTGGGCTCAGGTGATCTGCCCACTTCAGCCTCCGGAGTAGTTGGGACCACAGGTTTGTACCACCATGCCTGGCTAATTTTTGTATTTTTAGTAGGGTTTCGCCATGTTGGCCAGGCAGGTCCCAAACTCCTGGGCTCAAGCAGTCTGCCCCTCAGCCTCCTGAAGTGCTGAGATTACAGACAGGAGCTGCTATGCCCGGCTGCTCCTGGTTTTCACTTGCACTTCTCTCCCCTAGTGGCATCTCTGGGCAAGGGGAAGATCCAGGGGACAGATAGCTGCCATGCACACAGTGGGCCCTCCCTACCACATCCGTCTTGCTGGACCAGCTTCATTTCTGGTTTCCTGGCCCTGGCAGCCTCCCCCACTAGGTATCTCCCCTAATATCAGTGGGCAGGAACTCCAGTGATTCAAACTAAAGTGCTTGCTACCCAGTTCAGTCATTGAGGAGCTCTGTGAAGTGCTCTGTGAGCTTTTGAGGGGCCATGTGCATGCATCAGAAGCACCTGCCACTTTGCTCTGTTTCCCTAGCTCTCATGCTTTTGGCCCTGTCTGGCTCTTTCCCACCTACTCTGGGAGTGACTCTTCTCAGCTGCCCCTGGGTAGGGCCTCTGCAGCACTCCATGGAGTAATGTGGAGTTGAACCATTCAGAGAAGTGTAGTTTCCTGTTCTTAATGAAAGACATCAAGGTGAACAATAAAATCTTCCTGTTTTTCCAAAATGAATTGCCTGCACAAAGCTGCCCTTTACGCCTGTGTGCTCCCCCTTCCCTGTGGGTTGTTTGTCCTTGCTGGAGAATGGGTTTTCCCTCCTGCCATACATCATTGAGGACATCAGCCCATCAGGGTTTTGCTAAGCCGGTGTTGTGTGGACGTTGATAATGGTAAGAAAAAGCAATAAGCATATAGGAAGATTTGCTGTTCTCCTCAGTTATCTCTTTTGGATATGTGCTGCATTAGGAAGAAGCCATTTACTCTTTCAGTAAGCTTCCTGTGTTTGTTAAGGGTGGTGGTGGTTGAAAGACTTGAGTTTAAAAATAATATACTAGTGAAACCTTTTAAATATGAAGACAGCTTTTACTTAACTAATTTTGAGTGAGCCATTAACAATGGGACTTTAATACTATGTGTAAGTGACCTTTTGCATGCTATATAAAAGCTTGTCAGTTTAGGAGGTGTTACTGCTGTGGTTTTGGGTTTACTTGAGAGTGTTAGGCGTTATTTTTCTCCAGGACACGTACTAATGACCTTAGCAACACCACCACCAAACTCCTCATTTTTCTTGGTATGAGAACTAGTTAGGAGGATTTCTGAAGCTCTTTTGGAGTGTAGGTGGACAGATGATAGTTGCTGTCAAGGACAAATGAGATCCTCACCTGCCTTTCCCCTGGTCACCATACATGGGATCATTAAGCAGAACGTAGAGCAGATGTGACTAAAGCAATGACATTTTCTAATGTAGCTTACAGAAGTAGAATAGGAAGGCTTGGCTAATTACCTGTAATTTCAAAGGCAGCCAGTAGGTTTCCTGTGCACAGAACCTTAAAAATCTTTTGTATGGACCTAAAAATGAGTGACTAATTATAGGGTAGAAAATTAATAAGCTTTGTACAAGGTTAAGCAAATTTGCAGGGAGAATGGATTTAATGCATCATCATGGATAGCAATTTTTGACTGTCATCAACAATTTCAAGTTAAGCAGGTGTCTGTAATGAAGCATAAAACATTGATAAAAACAGAGAACATATTAGAGATTGGATTTGTCCAGGTGGGCTAACTGAAAATTTGGTCCAGAAAACATAAGCAAGTGCTGCTCACTTTGAGTTTTTACAAAATTAGGCCCCAAAGGTGGTACAAACTGATGATATAATATCTGTTATTAGTGTTTCTTAAAGAAACGGAACAAAGTGTAAAATCTTTGGAAAATACATTGAGGGAGGAAGCTTTCCAAAACCAACATGAAGACTCATATACAGTGACCAACATTCACATTCCTAAGAATCGAGAAAGCATCATGTGGTCTTTGTCATCAACAGCACTGTTCATTGTATAACTGATTCCATAGGCTCAGAGAGATGTAGAAATTAGGACGTTTTGAGAATCAGTGAGTGGAGGAAACAAGGCTGGGCCCTAGTGATGCATTTTTTTAAAGAAGGCCTTTCCTTTTGTGTGTGAGAAACCACTTTTGATTTACAACGTATCATCAACATCACTCTCCAGACTTCTAGTACTGAAGTACTGTAGGTCACGTCAGAATCTGTTTCTCAATTAGGAAATGAAGATTTGGCATCATAGAGCATATTCAAAAAACTGTGTCAGAGGGCAGTCCTAAAAGAGGAGAAAGTTCTGAGGATATTTCTGTGTTGTCAGCAACTTCTTTGAACTGAGAGTTTGGCCTCTGATGTCTTGGCTTGAACTAGCTGACATCCATTTGGCAGGCAGGTCCTCTGAATTTCTAGCATTTACATGGTCTTATCACGTTAGTGTGGGGCGTATGTGACATAAGGGCCCTGTGCATGTTTACTGAGCAAAGAAAAAAGAAAAAAAAAAAAAATCCCATGCCCTACCACCCTGGTGTAACGACCACAAACCACAGTGGACCATCGTTCTGGACAGCTCTGCAAAAACATGCACAGAAGAGTGGATGTGTACAGGTAACAGTTGTTTCATAAACATAGAATCTTATACATGGTATTTAGCAGAAGACAAATATAAGTTAATGTGAAGGAATTGTAGAATTTTATATGAAAACATTTTACATCATTGGATCACTTTTATTTTGCCTTTTCCTTATTGATTTGTTGGAGATCTTGGTACATTTCTAATCTTTCCTACTCTATATGTTGGAAATATCTTCTGATATATGGCTTTGTCCTTTTTAAACATTTTTAAAACTAATAATGTAGTTATGTTTCACTTGCCAAGTGAAATCTGACGTATTAATTTAGTCAAATTTTTCCTCTCTCTCTCTCTTTTTTTTTTTTTTTTTTTGAGACCATGTCTCACTCTGTCACCCAGGCTGGAGTGCAGTGGCATGATCTCGGCTCACTGTAACCTCTGCCTCCTGGGTTCAAGTAGTACTTCCGCCTCAGCCTCCAAGTAGCTGGGACTACAGGCACATGCCACTGCGCCCGGCTAATTAATGTATTTTTAGTAGAGACAGGGTTTCACCATGTTGGCCAGGCTGGTCTCGAACTCCTGACCTCAGGTGATCCGCCTGCCTTGGCATACCAAAGTGCTGGGATTACAGGCTTGAGCCACTGTGCCCAGCTTCTCTCATTTCGTTTTCTTGTTTAAGAAATCTTTCTTACCCCAAGGTCATTGTCTTCTGTGTTTTCATCTCAATGTTTTGCTTTTTACAGTATAAACTTCAACGTACCTATAGTTTGTTTTTAGTGTGTAGTCTGAGCTTGGGGTCCAACTTATTTTTAAAATGTGTGTAATCCATAGTCCCTGTTTATTAAGTAGACCATCTCTTCCCATTACTTTTCACCCCTGTCATAGATGTTTTCATCCATGTGTGGAGCAGTTTCTTCTGTTCAACTGATATTTGTCTTTCCTGATTCATTCATCTAATACCCGTGGATTGGATATCGGATGTAAGAATTTCTTTAAAAATTCTCAGTTTTTAGGATTTTTAGAAATTCTGTTTTTTTTTCTTTTCCAGATTTAGTTTTACTTGCTTAAAAACTCATCTGAGCCTCTGCTGCCTTTTAGGATAAAAGGGGAACTAATTGTTTATCCATTGGAGAATTTGATCTTATTGGCTTTACATAAGTCTTGGAAACTCATCCTTCCAGATATCTTCATTGTGTTCTTTTTTGGTGGTGTGCTTTTCCACCTACACCCTGAGAAACCCTGTTGGACTGGGGTTGGTACTGCATCGCATTCATGGATTAATCTGTGGCACTGGAGATACGGCAGCAGGCATGACCGGTCAGGCCATTGCCCACCCACCTGCCAGGCGTTTTTATTCTAGTGGTGGCAACAGTATAGTGAGAATCAGTATGCTAATGGCCGGTGGGGGTGGTGGTATTTTTAGGCAAAGCAATCAGGGATAGCTTCATTGATAGAATGACATTTGGGACTTGGGTTGGAGTGAGGCCAGCAGGAGGCCACTGTCTCTGGAAACCGAGGGAGAGAATGGTGGATGAGGTTGAGGGTACTTGTAGGACTTCATAGATGTGCTAAGAAGTACTTTGAATTTTATTTGTAGTGAGATGGGAAGCCATGAAGGAATGATGTGATAAAATTAAATTATTTTAAAGGTTACGCCGGATACTATCTGGGCAACTGGAGAGAGACTAAGAAGGAAGCTGGGAGACCGATGAGGAGCTGGCAGAATAACCCAGGCACAAGATGATGGTGGTTTGAAACCCAGGTGGTGGCATTGGGAGGGCGTGAGGAGTGATTGCATTTCAGATGTAATTTGAAGCAGGATTTACTCATGGATTGGATATCGGATGTGAGGGAATGAGAAGGAATGGAAAGGGCCTGGAGTTTTTAGGATTGAGTAACTGAGTGGACTTGCCGTTTACCGAGATGAGGATTAATGTGTAGGGTGCAGCTTTGGCTTTATGGCCAGGGAGGACTGTTTGGGGTGGGTATTTAGGAGTTGGATTTTAGATGTGTCAAGTTTGAGATGCCTTTTAGATATCTAGCCAGAGGTGCTGGGCAGCTGTGAACTACACAGGATTATAGTTTAGGGCAGGAGAGAATTTTTAGGAGTTTTCCGTGTAATATATTTGGTTCTTAGAGCCATGAGTGCATTTAATCATCCAGGAGGTCAGCATAAGTAGAGAAGAGATGTGAAGACTGAGTCCTGGGGGCACTGTAGCCCTCATCACATAGAGCTTGGGGGAGATGGAGACACAGCAAGAGATGGAGAACAGATGTGGCCAGAGGTGGAGGAGAACCAAGAGATAGTGGTGTGCTGGAAGAAAACCTCAAAGAGGGAACGAGCCCCGCGGTGTTTGGTGCTGCTGAGGGCTGAGAATTGACTGTTAGATTTGGCAGTGTGGAGGCCACTTGGCAGCAACTCTTTCTGTGGAGTATGGAGACTGGAGTCTGGCATGGGATCATGAGAGAATGGGAAGACAGGATTTGGAGGTGGTGATTAAGGGCAACTCCTGGGAAGGGTTTCATGGAAAGAGAACTAGGAGTGCTGGGCAGGCTCCAGGGCTTGTTTGCTTAAAGACAGAGAAATGATGGTAATTGTGTGATGATGAGAAAGAGCTCGGGAAGAGGAGAACCAGGAGAGAGAGTATGCAGGGTCAGCGGCTGGAATGATTTCCTGAGATGATGAGAAGGGATTGCATTGAAGAGCATGGGTTGCATGTCACTTAGTCGTATCTTCTCCCTCAGGAATGTTTTGTTTTGGATTTGTTGTAAGTTTGCACAACCTTTCCTGATTTATTCCTAGAAACTATAGGTTTTTTGTTGTTGGTCTCATTAATGGAAAAGCAGCTGGTTAATGCCAGTACATAGAAAGGCTGTTTATGTATATCTGATCTTATATCTAGCAGACTTGTTAAACTATCTTGGTATTTGGAAACTAGTTTCTGATAGATTTACATGTAGATAATTGTATGTTGTGTAAATAGGGTTAGTTACCTATTTTTTCTTTTAAAACTCCTACTGTACTTGTTATTTCTTTTGCTGCATTGACTAGGACCATCAAGTGCAATGTTGAATGTAAGTTGTAACAACAAGCATTTTTGATTTATTTCTAATCCCGAAAGAGTGGTTCTATAAAATTTTACTATTAAATAAAAGCTGTGAATATTTGTTAGATGCTCTTTTAAAAAAAATCTGGTTAAAGTGTTATTTCTAGCTTGCAAAGAGTTTTAAATCATGGTTATTGAATATATTTCTGCATTTATTGGAGATTGTTGTTTTGGCCTTCCATTTTTATTTTCTGATGTTTAGCTATCCTTACATTTCTGGGATAAACGTGACCCTGTTTAGTCACATGTATTATGTTGTGTATATTGCAATAGTTTTTTTCCTAATCATTGTTATAATTAGTCACATGAAAGAGAAATAAACAACTTATTTTTTTCTCTTCTCAGTTTCTAGAATTTTTGGAAATCCTGTTTTTTTTTTTTTTCCCCAGATTTGGTTTTACTTGCTGAAAAAATTATCTGAGCCTCTGCTGCCTTTTAAGATAGAAGGGGAACTATTTGTTCCAGAATTTGATCTTACTGATTTTTGAGTACTATTTCTTGACTCAATTATGGCTTTTATATTAGAAGATTCTTAGGATATTTTAACATCTGTACTGGATCTGTGATTCAGCATGCCTCATTCTTTTTGTACCTTTTCTCTTAGAGATATTTCTTTTCCTTCTTTTTAAATCAGTTTTTGTCTTTGTTCTTTCTGTTGCATCTTTGTCTTCTATTGCCTTATTTCTGGTTATTTCCTTTTGCCTTTAGGTTATTTGGTTCTTTTTCTAGCTCATTGAGTTGAACATTTAGCTCATAGTGTTCTTCAATGAAGGCTATAACATCCTCCGAGTGCAGCTTTTGCTGCATCTTGTAAGTTTAATTTCTTTTTTTTCAATCTGAAGCACTTTTAGATTTTTTTTCTGTTTATTTAAAATACATTCACTTTTTTGATTAGGATATTTATTCATAGGTCTTAAAGGCCAAAAAGCATAAAAAATGAAAACAAAAAAATGATTTTTGTTTTGATATTTAAATTTCTAAGGTGAAATCCTTTTCTTGTTTTTATAAATGATTTTTATATTGGGATTAGATTTAAATATTTGTTGAGGGTTCAAATATATATATACTGTACATGTCAAATGTATTTTCTTTACCAAGTATTAACTATACTCTTCATTTTTCTGGCCGGATCTTTTAACTAACTGGTACAGATGAGTTAGTTTCCTAAGATTATAGGCTTTGTCAGTAAATATTTTGTATATTTTGAGCCTAGGTTTTAGATACATAAAAATTCATGATCATTTATCATATTAAGGTGTAGTCCCCATCAATTAATATTTTTCCATTAAAATTTGTTTATAAGTTGCCGTAATAACTAGCCTTGAATAGTATTTACTAGTCAAATCTTTTTCCTTTGCTTTAAAAAATGTTCAGTTTTGAAATACCGCATGTTCTCACTCATAAGTGGGTGTTGAACAATGAGAACACAAGGACACAGGAAGGGGAACATCACACACTGGGGTCTGTTGAGGGGTGGGAGTTAGGGGAGGGATGGCAGGGGGTGGGGAGATTGGGGAGAAATACTACCTAATGTAGGTGACGGGGGTGGGGGGAAGGGGTGGAGGCAGCAAACGACCATGGCATGTGTATACCTATGTAACAATCTTGCAAGATCTGCACATGTACCCCAGAACTTAAAAACAAAAAAAAAGGTTCATACAAAAAGTTTGGTTTTGTTTAGAACTCTTGTCTTGAAAGCACCATGTAACTAGAGTTTAACACTTTAATGTGGTATCTTTTATCAGTTTAATGTGTTTAATTTTTTTACTACTATAACGTTTGGAATTCTTAGTGTTTGCTGTTTATCGTTCTTCTTGGCTTACTATTAGTAGTATTATTTTTAGCACCTTGTTGGTACGAGAGATTTTTCTACATGTATTTGCTATTATTTTGCTATGTTGAACTATACAGATTCTGTGTCTGACCTTGTGGCTGCCATTAGTTTCTTTGAATTCTGCTTATCTGTTACTCTGAATAAATTATTCAATAATTTCTCCTAGAATGTGACAAGGACATTGGCATTCTTTACCTTTTGAATGTATTCTCTCTCTTATTTTATGTGTATCTGGAATTTTTAATTCTTTTCAGTGTACCAAAAATGGAATATGTATATTACTTAATAATTTATGTTAATCTTTCTTGAAGACTCAGTAAGGAAATTCACTGATTAACTCTTCATTCTAACCTGTAATTGTATCCTCCACTAGATTCATTTTATCTTAAAAAAAAAAAAATCAATAATATTTTTAGGAATCACAGGTTGCCGGGCGCGGTGGCTCACGCCTGTAATCCCAGCACTTTGGGAGGCCAAGGCGGGTGGATCACGAGGTCAAGAGATCGAGACCATCCTGGTCAACACGGTGAAACCCCGTCTCTACTAAAACTACAAAAAATTAGCTGGGCAAGGTGGCACGTGCCTGTAATCCCAGCTACTCAGGAGGCTGAGGCAGGAGAATTGCCTGAACCCAGGAGGCGGAGGTTGCGGTGAGCTGAGATCGCACCATTGCACTCCAGAATCACAGGTTACTTAAATTTCCCAACATTACATTTGAGAGCTTATTGTTTCCTTAATCCTTCTATGTGGGCTATTTTTTCTTCCTGAATTACGTCTTTTTTTTTCTTTCCTAACATATTAATATGCCATAGAATTTCTCCTTTTAAAGTATATAGTTCACTGTTTTTTAGTGTATTCATAAAGTTGTACAGCCACCACCACTATCTAACTCCAGAACATTTTTATCCTGTTGGAAAGAAACTCCATACCCATTAGCGGTCAACTCCAATCCTACTCTATACCCCTGGCAACCATAAATCCACTTTTTGTATCTATGAGTTTGTTTATCCTGTACATTTCATATAAATGGAAACATACATTTTGTGTGTGGCTTCTTTCACTTAGCAGAATGTTTCCTTTCCAGTGTTGATGTTGCAGAATGTATCAATATCTCATTTCTTTTTGTGGCTAATTAATACCCCATTTTGTGGATACACTGTGACTTGTTTAATCCATTCATCATTTGAATTGTTTCTACTTTTTGTTTATCATGAATATGAGCATTCATGTAGAAGTTTTAGTGTGAAAATATATTTTCTGTTTGTTTGTTTGTTTTTTAGTATGATACCCAGGAGTGGACATCTTTTTTTTTTTTTTTTTTTTTTAAATTTCTTTCCTTTTTTAGGAGAGAGGGTTTCATTCTGTTGCCCAGGCTGGAGTGCAGTGGCGTAATCACGACTCATTGCAGCCTTGACCTCCTGGACTGAGATTCCACCTCAGTCTCCCAGGTAGCTAGGGCTATAAGCGTGTGCCACTACATCTGGTTAATTTTTTGTAATTTTTGTAGAAATGGAGTTTTATCGTGTTTCCCTGGCTGGTCTTGAATTCCTGGGCTTCAGAGATCTGCCTGCCTTGACCTCCTAAAGTGCTAGGATTATATTATAGGCGTGAGCCACCATGCCTTGCCAGACATCTTTTAATAATGATCTTAGTGTGGATTTGGGGATAAGTTCTTGGTATTCATTTGTCTAAAGATAATTGCACTGTTGTCACTAGTAATGACTTTTTAGCTGGAGATAAGTTTATTGGTTTACCATTTTATCAATCTTACAGTTGATGAAAAGTCTCCTGTCCTCCTTTTCTAAGTTATCTGAGTTTCCAATTGTTTAAGATTTCCTACCTTTGATAGCTCCGTAGTTTTATTACAGTGGTTCTAAGAGTAGATGTGATATACTTTTGATCTCAGTATGAATGATCTGAGGATGTTAACCTATCTTTTAATTAATGTCAGTGCTTCGAGGAATTGTGTCTATCTTCATAAGGTATGCCAGTCTGTAATTTTCTAATTTCATGTCACAGTTAATGCTGGCCTCATAAAAGGAGCTAGGAAGCACTTTTCTGTGTTTCTGAAATTGAATGTGTTGGACTGGTTTGGACTCTTTCTTGAGTATATACTAAAATTTATCAGTGAAACTATTGGGGACTAAGATTTTCTTTGTGATATTTTTAGATTATGAATTCACACAGCCTTTAATTAAACATAAGCTAAGTAGACCTAACATTTCTCCTTGAGTCAGTTTTTGTGTAAGTTGTATCTTTAAAGGAATTTACTTCGTCTAAAGTCTTGCATTCATTAGCAAATACTTGTTTCTGGTCTTTATTATTATTTTCTTTTACTTTTCAGTTTAATTTGCTTTTTCTGTTTTAGTTGCTTAAGGTGGGAATTTAGGTCATTGCCTATTGTCTTATATGAACGTATAGTGCTGTACATTTTCTTAGAGCTCTGCTTTGGCGTAAGCTTGATATGCTTTCCTTTTAATCCGGTTCAAAATGTTTTCTGATTTGCTTTGCAATTTATTCTTTGACCCATGGGTTTAGAATTAGGTTAATTTTCAGATATTTGAGGTTTTTCCTGAACGTTTTATTGTTGATTTTGAATTCCATTGCAGTCAAATCACATTTCCTATATGATTTCAGTGTTTTGGAATTCGACTCTGAATTGTTTTATGGCCCAGTATATGGTTTATCTTGGTGAATGTTCTATGTGTATTTGAAATGATTATATAATTCTTTAGTTGTTGGAACTTTTCGTAAATACTAGCTAAATTATGGTTGATATGGTCACATAAGTCTCCCATCTCTTTTATTTTATTTTATTTTATTTTATTGTTTTTGAGGCAAGGTCTCAGTCACCCAGACTAGAGTGCAGTGGCATGATCATGGCCCACCATAGCCTCTACTTCTCGGGCTCAGATGATCCTCTCACTTCAGCTTCCCAAGTAGCTGGAACTATAGGTGTGTACCAGCCACACCCAGATAGTTTTTGTAGAGATGGGGTTTCATAATATGTCCAGGCTGATCTTGAACTCTTGAGCTAGGCCATCCATCTGCCTTGCTCAGCTCCCAAAGTGCTGGGATTACAGAGCATGAACCGTTGTGCCTGGCCAAAATCTCCCCCCTTCTCTTTGGTTGGTGTTGTTGTTCTTTTTGGGGTTTTTTGGTCCAGTTTTATCAATTACTGAGAAGAATGGTTAGAATTTCCAACTGTGATTTTGCATTTGTTGTTTATTTCTGTTTTTGTTTTACGCATTTTGAAGCTCTGTCATTAGATAGGTGTATATTTATAATATTGTTTTATCTTTTAAAATCACTATGAAATGTCTTTTTTGTTTCTAGTAATCTTTTTGAAGCCTACTTTGTTTTATGTTAATGTGTTCTTGGGTATATCTTTTTCCAGCCTGTTACTTTTAGTTTGTTTCTGTCTTTATGTTTAAAGTTCTTCTTTAGAAACCAGAATATAGTCTGTTCTCGCTTTTTAAAAAAAAATTCAATCTGACAGTCTCTGCTTTTTAATTGAAATTAGTCCATTTACATTTAAAGTAATAAAATATTGTATCATTTTTTGCTTTTCTTAGGGAAGGGATTTTATTTGCTTTTGTTCCTCCTCTTTTGTTGATTTTGTGTTAACCAAAATTTCTTATACATTTTAATTCTTCTGTTGGTTGTCTTGCTATATGCATCTTAGCTTTTTCTTTAATGTTGAATCACTTTGGATAAGACACAGAATTTTTTCAATGTATATTTCTATTTCCCCCACTTATCCTTAGTATTATTGTCACATGTGTTACATTTATATACTTTGTAAACCCATCAGTAGTGTTGTTATTTTTTTCTTTAAGCTGTCATCTTTTATAGAAAACTAAGATACTGCATATATCCACATAATTACCATTTCTGGCTGTCTTCATTTTTTTCTGTAGCTCCAAGTTGCCATCTAGTGTAGTTTCCATTTGGACTAGAGATCTTTCTTTAGTGTTTCTCGCAGTGTAGATCTACCAATGACAAATAGTTTATTTGAAAATGCCCTTATTTTACCTTCATTTTTAAAGAATACTTCTTCTGAATACTAGACTTCTTGGTTGACTGGTTTTTTTTCTTTTCCTTCTTCAGTAAGTTGAATATGTGGTCCCAGTGTCTTCAGACTTAAAAGTTCCTAAGGAGAAGTCCGTCTTTGTTCTTACCATTATTGCCATTGTTTTCCTGTTTGTGACATGTCATTTTCTCTGGCTGCTTTCAAGATTTTATTTTTGGCTTTCTGCCATTTGTCTAAGATGTGTCTAGAAGAAGTTTTATTTGTGTTATTCTGTTTGAGGTTTATTGAGCTTTTGGGGGATTTTTCAGATGTTGTGTCTTTAGATGTCTTTTCCTCCTTTTTTCTTGAGATTCCAATTAATGTACTGTTTTCCTGTTGTCACATCTTTAGGAATTCTACTTATTTTTCATTCATCTCTTTATGTTCTTCAGATTATTCTGTATTCATGTTCATTGCAGATGGCAGAAACAAGCATCAATCTGTTGCTTAGCCAGTCTAATGAGTTTATTTTAGTAAATGTTTTGTTCAGATCTAGGATTTTAATTTTTCTTGTTTCATTGTTCTCCCTTGAGATTGCTGAATCTGTTCACTCATTGATACCATATTTTCCTTCAGTTCTTTTAGCACCTTTTTCAGACTTTTTGAAAATATTTATGATAGCTGTTTGAAGTCTGTTAAATCCAGTATCTGGGCTCACTTGGAATCAGTTTCTATTGACTATCATTTTACCTGCATATAGATCAATATTTCCTTTTTTTTTTTTTCTTGTCTAGCTGAAAGTTGGACATATGCTGTAGTGACTCTGAACTGTTGTGTTCTTCTGAGGATTACTGGGTTTTTATTGTAGCAGACAGTTAATAAACTGCTTGGTCAATCTACACACTTTGTTTTTCCTGCAATATGCAGCTGCTTATAACTTTGCTCTGTTCTTATGTCCTTTCACTAATGGTGTTTTTAGTCTGGCACCCTGCGAGTCTCCCCTGTGTCTGCAAAATTTGGAAGTTGGCTAAGGATCTAACTAGAGATGGACTTTTCTCTGTGGTTTTCTTTCTGCTGGGAATTCCCCTAGTTTCTAGCACTCCGTCAGCTTTGAGCTCTGTACTCTGACATTTGAAGCTTTATGCCACCCTAGCTGAGCACAGTTGGGAAAGAGCATCAAATTCACAGATTTGGCTCCATATTACTCTTTTTTGAAAATACTGCTTTCAGGTTTCTGACTGCTTCTTTACCATGCTGCTTGTGGTCTCCTCAGCACATATGTAGTATGTAGTTCAATTGTCAGCTGAGGATTTCAGCACTTTATGCTCTGAATTTGTGTGTCACCTCTATATTCTACTACTGTCAGAGTGCTTTAAATTTCTAGCTGCTTCCCCAAGATGGATTCTGTTACCTAGCACCTTTAGCTGGTGAGGAACTGGCTTTTCTTGCCTCCATTTTTTGTAGCAATAGCTGTGGAGGTTGGAGAGTGCCTTGAACCAAGATGCCACCAACTCACAATTCCTAACCCTTCTGGTTATAGGTTTTGAGATTTAACTCTCTTCCTGGCTTTTCTAAATACTACCTTTAGATCATTAAAAAAAAAAAAAATCAGTAATTAGCTTGTCATGGTGGTACACACCTATAATCCCGGCACTTTGGGAGGCATGAGTCTCAACTGAGGCCAGGAGTTCGAAACCAGCCTGGGCAACTTAGTGAGACCCCATCTCTACTAAAACAACAAAAGAAAATTAGCTGAGTGTGATGGCACACGCCTGTAGTCCCAGCTACTTGGGAGGCTGAGGTGGGAGGATCACCTGATCCCAGGAGGTTGAAGCTGCAGTGAGCTATGATTGCACCACTGTATTCCAATCTGGATGACAGAGTGAGACCCTACCTCAAAAAAAATTATTTATCATAAATGTCATCTGTGAGTGTTTGCATGACCTCTTTACCCTTCCTGACATTTCAGAAAGTTGACATTTTTAGATTTGAAATGTTAGGGTGAGTATAGATTGTCTGTTTCATGAGCATGTCTGTCTTTTGTGCTTTCATTGCTTTCAGGGTCATTATTCAGTTTTTCTTCTTTTTTTCCCTTGAGATAAGTTTGTATGAGAGTCAACCACCATTCTTTTTCTGTTCTTCATTTTTATTTGAAATTAGGCTATGTGCACTTGTGCAAGGAGGGTGGGCAGGAGAGGTTTCCAGAGGCCACAGTGTTCTCTCTTCTGTCATCTCACTAAATACTTGAAAATGTGACCTGGTGCCTTTTGAGCTGAAGGGCTGTCCTCCCATCCCTCTCCTTCCCCTTCCATCTGGGCTAGACCTTCGCTTTCCATTGCGTCCCCCCACCCTACACTGTCCCTTTCCTACTCCATTGCTGTTCTGTTCCCAGCAGCTTTCCTTAGTAGAAAGACACTTTGGCTGGTTAGTTTCAAGAGCTCTTCAGCGTTAGACTGCTGCAGTCCCTTCAGACGTGGCTGTGATTCCTTTCATCCACCTATAGGTGGAAGCATGCAAAGACCCTTCTGGTTTTGGCGGCTATTCTCAGCTGGCTCTCTGAGTTTTCCTGTGAGTGCCTGTTGACAGTGTTGGGGTTCTTCTGTTTCCATCCATCAGGCACCCTGTTGCTTCCCTTTAATTCCTCTGCACAGAGCCTCATCCACCTGGCCCTGCAGGTTTTGCCCATTTATCATGCCTTTCCAGTCATACTTTGTGTCTTGTGGGGTACTTAGTTTTCTTTTGGCTATTGTCTCAAGACTTGAGGGATTGAGCAATTTCTGTATCTGCTCTGCTGTCCCCATCCTCTTGTAGTTCCATCTGCCTTGAAGTGAAGCAGATTTTATCCTGCTTTGAAGCCTGGGGCTTGGGTGAGAATTCTTTCAAGATTCTCTCACCAACTTTCTCCTATAACAGAATTGACAGACAATAGGCAGGTTTCTTGCGGCCTCTGTTCTCCGGTAGCGCTTTCACCTGAGAGTGTAGCCCATGACCTTGCCTGTCTGCGTGGGCTCTGATCTGACTTCACAGTCCTGTCACTGTGGCTTTGCATCCCTCTCCAGCGTCAGCGCGTGGCCTTGGGATATCACCTGGCTTCAGGCTTGGCTTACCTTCCTTAATTTTTTTTTTTTTTTTTTAATTTTCATCTTTATTTTCCTGAAGGCTTTTCTTCATGCTAGCTTGTAAATAATGTATTTTAAAAAGTAATTATAAGATTTTTTCACTCTGTTGCCCAGGCCGGAGTGCAGTGGCACTATCTCAGCTCACCAGCCTCTGCCTCCCGGGTTCAAGCATTTCTTCTGCCCCAGCCTCCTGAGTAGCTGGGATTACAGGCATGTGCCACCACACCTGGCTAATTTTTGTATTTTTAGTAGATTTGGGGTCTCACTATTTTGGCTAGGCTGGTCTTGAACTCCTGACCTTGTGATCCCCCTGCTTCAGCCTCCCAAAGTGCTGGGATTACAGGCGTGAGCCACCGCACCAGCTGTTAAAAGATGTTTTATCCAACTCTACATGTGTATGTGTGTTTATTGTACTAGGAGGAATTTTGGGGGTACCTTTGTCCTTATATTGATGGTGTGAATTATATTTTTTTAAAACTTGTCTTTTTAACAATAGCTTAGGTGTCTCATGACCTAGCATGCTTTTTTTTGGTTCTCCTAAATCTTTTCTATTCTTAAATAAAAGATTTGTTTTGCTGTGCACGTTCTAAAAGTTTTCTCGCTTAAGAAACCAGTCAAGGTCCATGATTTTATGAAACTTGGGCTGTCAGTTATTTACAGACTAACCAGTGTGGACAGAAAGTAAGAGGAAATGTGTAATAACACTTGTGTTGTGAGGTCTACGAGAGCTGAGGCCACTCCCCCTGTTTTACAGGAGGAGCATCCTAAGCAGTGGCCTCGCCCAGTCAACCCGCCTCCAGTTTCACCCTCAAGAATGGTAGGCCTGAGATGAAGGGAAGACCATTCATTATTTAGTCATGTTGAAGTGTGGGGCCCTGCCTAAGAACCTAGCTCCCAGGCTCCCCACATCACTGCAAGGCAGGTATTAGTCACCACTTCTAGAGCTGAAGAGAAAGAGTCTTTGGTAAGTGTTGAAATAGAAGTACAGTTTGGATCTCAAAATATTAAGACCTTTGTCTTACTCACGACTGCATCTCCAGGCCAGCAGCCTGGGAGCCAGAGAGAACTTGTTCCTCTGATGCCCAGGACCCCACTCTTCCTCCCCATCATTGGGAAACGATGTCCTGGGAGGCTTGCTATGCTCATCACTCTCGCGCACTGCTGTAAATGACAGCATGGCCCTCACTCGCTGGTTTCTGGACCCTGGCACTGTTTCTCAAATGTAACTAACACATAGGCTGCTGCTAAAAGGAACAGTGTCTGCATGTCCCTCTGGGTCCATTCTCCTTCCCATGGCCAGTAGTGGAAATTTTAGGTTATTCGAAAAAATGTCTTTTAGTGGCAAATTAACACTCAAGAAGAGGAATTAGACTTAACAACTGGAAAGTTTTTTTAGTCCATCACTTAAAACACAAAAGTGGAAAATTTGACAAAGCTGTTGGCCCATGTAGTGCATGTCTCGATCCCATTTCTATGCTTTTATCTGTGTGTTCCAGGTTACACTTGTTTTAAACAGGAGAAAAGAAAGAGGGAGAAATTGTTCATAGTAGCTCCACACTTAACAGTGTTAGCTAGAGTGAAGATTTAAGTTGGATTTCTAAACTAGAACCCCCCCCCAAAAAAAAAAAAAAAAAAAAAAACCAGGAAACAGACTAGAAGGTGCTTTTGTAAAGGATTGATGTGTATAAATCATTGACCTCAGGACATTCAAAACTATTACATGCTGATCAGTGAGTGAATTAGCTTTTTAATCTAAACTTAAGAGTAAGTTTTGTATTACTTTTAGAAACTTTTAGAACCAATAGTTTAAATCATGTAATCTAAGTAACTCATGTAATCTAAGTAACTTAGTAATGAAAATCTATTCTACTTCCCATAGGGAAAAAAAAGGGTATGGTTGATTAAAGGAGAAAGAACTGTGAGGACTTGACTCAGGCAAGGTGCAGACAGGGGCCAGAGCCACACTGGTAAATTGAATGGCAGAAATTTCATATAAAGAATTGTTGGCAGGGTGTTGAGTCAGGATCCTCCAGAGAAACAGAACCCGTAGGGTAGAGATACATATATAGAACCAGATTTATTACAGGGATTTGTGTATGCAGTGATGGAGGCCTGGAAATCCCATGCTGCTTTCTGCAAGCTGGAGCCCTGGAAAGTGGTGGTGTAGTTCCAGCCCAAACCTGATGGCCTGAGAACCAGGGGAGCCAATGGTGTAAAGTCCCAGTGGGAAACTAAAGGCCTGAGAACCAGGAGCAGTGATTTGTGAGGGCACGAGAAATGGGTCCTGGCTCATGAAGAGAGAAAGGGGATTTGCCCTTCCTCTATCTACCTCTTTGTTCTCTCCAGGCTCTCAGTGGATTGGATGATGCTTAAGAGGCTTAAGAGGACAGATACTCATTCCTTAGTCCACTGACTCAAATGCCAGTGTCTTCCAGAAACACTCCCACAGACACACCCAGAAACAATGTTTTACCAGTTACTTATCTGGGCATCCGTTCAGCAGTCAAGTTGACATGCAAAATTCAGCATGGCAAGGGGCTGAAAGAAGATGCGTACAGAAGGGGCAGCTGCAGCAAGCCGCTGGTGCAGGAGCCTGAGGAAGTTGCTGAGAGCAGGGCAGCCTGCCTGCTGCTGAGAGTCAGCCTGCAGGGAGCAGGTGTACACACCGCAGGGACGCAGGACCCGCCAGTGCTGGACAGAGTGGCTATCCACAGAGTCCTCTGAGGTCAGCAGGAGGGGCCCTGCATGCCGACCCTCTGGGTGTGCCACCTGGAAAACCACCTGCTGGAGAAGAAAAGGAATCCTTGCAGTCCCTCCAGCACCCTCTGTTGTCAAAGGCTGGCATCAAGCGTCTCCAGTCACCACAGGATCTCAGAGCAGGGCAGGGTGAGGTCTGCATCTGAGAGGCAGCACCTTCACTCCACCGCCACGCTGCTCCCAGAGCCGTCTTTCCAAAATGTGAAATTCGTTCTGGCATCCCGCTACCAGAGGATCTTCATGGCTCTCAAACAGAAAGTGTTTCAACTTTTTATTTTGGAGTAGTTTTGGAGTTTTACAGAAAAGTTGTACAAATGATAACAGCATTCTCAAATACCATTCCCCCAACTTTCTGAGTGTTAATGTCCGTAACTGTAGCACAGTTACCAAACCAGGAGATTCTTCCAGGCTGTATTCACACTTAACGTTTTCCCACAAGTGCCTTTTTCTGTTCCAGGACCCGGCATTGCATTCAGAGTCCTGTCTCTTTAGAGTCTCCTTCCTTCTACGACAGTTCCTCAGTCTTTCCTTCAATGATCTGGATACTTTGAAAGAGTGCCTTTAAGTTATTTTGTAGGATGTTCCCAAATTCAGGTTCTCTGTCAGGGCAGTACATGTTCGGCAAGCATTCCATAGACACAATGTTGTGTCCTTCTGTGTGAGTCTCCTTGGGCAGCCATAATAAAACAGACAAACCAAGTGGCTCAAGCAACAGACATTTGTTTCCTTGCTGTTTCTGAGACTGCATCCAAGATCAGGGTGCGAGCAGGATGGATTTCTCCCCAGGGTTTTCTTCCCTCAGAGACTTGCGATGGCATCTCTCCGCTGTGTCCTTACGTGCTCTTTCTTCTGCGTGTGCGTGCCCCGGTGTCTCTGTGTTTCCAAATTTCTTCCTATGAGGACACCAGTCAGATTAGATTAGGGCTCACCCTCTAGATCTCATGTTAACTCGGTCACCTCACTAAAGGCTCTTGTCTCCCAATGCAGTCACATTCTGAGGTTATAAGGGTTAGGGCTTCAACATAGGGATTTTAGGGGAATGCAGCTCAGCCCATACATTTTAGTGGGCTGCTTGTATATGGGGTATATGATGAAGGGAGGGGTGTGTGATGTTGTCTAATTACTGGTGATATTAAACTTGATCACTTGTTTACAGAGATGTCTGCCAGGTTTTGCACCATAAAGTAATTATTTTTCACTTTGTAATGTATATCTTAGGGACAATAATTTTGAGACTGTGAAAATATGGTATTTCTCCTTGAACTTTTACCCATCTTTAGCATTCATTCCATTGGTGAATCTGCCTGCAGCAGTTATTTCTGTGGTGCTTACCTAATGGCGATTGTCTGTTTTTTTTTTTTTTCTGTTTCTTCCACATTTGTTAATTGGAGTTGTAAGGAGACGCCGTTCCTTCACTGTATATCATTAATTCATGTCTTTTTTTAAAATTTTTTCTTCTTCTCTTTTTTTTTTCTTTTGGAGATAGAGTCTTGCTCTGTTATCTAGGCAGGAGTGCAGTGGTGTGAATATGGCTCACTGCAGCCTCGACTTCCTGGGCTCAAGCAGTCCTCCTGCCTCAGCCTCCTGAGTAGCTGGGCATCATGTACCACTACACCTGGCTAAATTTTAAATTTTTTATAGAAATGAGGTCTTGCCCTGTTGCCCAGGCTGGTCTTGAACTCCTTGAGGGTCAAGTGATCCACTTGCCTCCACCTCCCAAAGTGCTGGGATGACAGGCATGAGCTACTGTGCCAGGCCCATTTATGTCTTTATGTACTTAGATTTTTTTTTTTACTCTGTGATTATAATACAGTATTCTTATTCTGTTACTCAGATTGTTGTATCTTTGGTCATTAGAAGCACCTGCCGTTTGGGTCCTATGTCCTTTATCATGTTTTCCCAATTCCTTTTACGCTTTCTTATTTTCAGCTCCCACAGGACACTCAGGGTGCATCTTATATTTTCCTTGCCCCAGCCCTGGAGTCAGGCACTTGAAGGAGTATTGTTTCATTTTATTGGAGAATGGCATTTAGAAATGCAGATATGGGGCAAGGTGTGCTTGTTGCTATTGCCTCTCGAACCTCTACGAGAACAAAGCTGTGGGCATTCATGCCTGTATATTAGCCCACACAAACCTACACATCTATATATGGATGTGTCTGCATATGTAGTAAATGAATTCCTATTGATGAGTTCCTTTTCTAATTCAACATAGTTTTCATTCTAACCTCCTTTTTTAAATTTATTTTTATTTTTATTTTTAACTCCTTTCTCCAGCAGTGAGAAATCCATACTCCACTGTCTGGAATACGTTTACTCATTTGCTCAACTCTAGTATAACATCAAAGAAGTTTCAAATTGACTAACCCAAATCCCTGTGAGAAACAGCTTTATTAGCTAGAACACATGCCAGTGAATTGTATATAACCCAGGGGTCAAATCTGGCCCACTTGCTGTTTTTGTGAATAAAGTTTTATTGGAACACAATCTGCCTTTTTGTTTTTATCTCATTCATGGTTGTGAGACAGACCATGAATTTTAAAAAATAGCTTCATTTAAAAAAATAGCTCCTCTGTGTGGATGTGCCATAGTTTATTCAACCACTGTTCTATGTATGGCATTTAGAATGCTTCCAATATTTTGTAATTATAAACAGTGTTGCAGTGAATAAACTCATGGATGTGTAGTTTTATACTGTTGGAGGCCTGCCTTCAGGGTAGTTTCTTAGATGTGGGATTGCCAATTTTTAAGAGTACTTTGTATGATAAGGGTATTATATTAGTCCTTGATGATAATTTATTGCACGTACTTTCTCCCAATTGGCTTTTGACTTTGATCATGGTGTGTATGTGTTTCTTTTTGCCTTAGTGACTTGCCCTTGCCTGCAGGATAATGACCTAATATCTAGGTCTTTCAGTGTGTGATGGGGTACCCTGTACTGTTCCTTGTTTGTGTTGTACTTCCTAACTCAGTTCAGGCATCAGTTCCCAAATGATTTCTTAACTAGCATGAGTTAGTTTAAAGAAAGAGATTGTGTTCTGCTTTCTCAGAAGATGCTGCTTTTTAAAAGTTGTTTGATCCTCATGGTACCCTTTAATGACTTGCTGCGATTATGTGACTGGTACCAGTTAGCTATGTCAGAGCTTCTTTCAGATTTCATCAGTTGTTGTGACTGTATGGGATGATTCACTGTTGGACTTGAGACGTTACCCCCAATTTTAGTATATTTCATGAGTCCATTTCTACTAAAATCTTTTTTGTTTCAGCATGTAATAAAATCTACAAGTCTCAGTCTTGACTTGAGTGGTGTCATAGTCCATTTGGGCAGCTGTAACAAAATACTGTAAACTGGGAGGCTTAGAAATAAATGTATGCTCACAGTCCTCAGGGCTCAGAAGTCCACGGTCAAGGCACCCAGCAGATTGGTGCCTGGTGAGGGCTGCTCTCTGACCTTCTCACAGTGTCCTTACATGGTGGAAGGGTCTAGCCAGGTCTCTGTTATCACGCCACCAGTCCCATTCATGAGGGCAGAGCCTTGCCACCTAATTATTTCTCAAAAGTCTAACCTTCCAGTACCATCATACTAGGGATTGGGTTTCAACATATGAAATTTTGGGGGACACAAACATTCAGACCATAGCAGGTGACCATTTTGTTCAGTTACTGCAGGCAATTTTTCAGGAAACAGAGAAAGAGCTGGTCAGTGCATATCATCTTATGTCAGAGCAACTGTGCAGAGGTCCATTTACTGGGAGCTAATGAAGCTTCAGTTTCAGGTCTGACATAGGTTTTTGATAGTTGGCGTTATAGAGGGGACGTTTTTGCATGTTCATTAATTCTTTAGTAGTTAAGAAGGACTTCCTCTGGCAGCACTGATTAGCAAGAATAAGAAGTGAAAATAAAACATGGTAGACCATGTGAAGACTTCCTGAGCTGTGGCACATAGATAATAGTAAAGATAGAACTAGCAGTTGTTTATTTTTAATAAGCTCTCTAGACTTAAACTATTTTAAATAAAAACAGAGCACCTGACTTAATAGCATTTCTAAAAGTACCTCTTTAGTAGTAATAGTCTGTCATCACTAGCTTATTGGTTATTTTCCCTCAGCTCTTGCTTTCTTCCGGCCAATTAAGGATTCTTGTTTGAGGAGAGGAGCTGGCAACATTAATTGGCCCTCTCTGTGTACTTAACATCATGAGGCTTCTAGAATTTAGTAAGGAGATACTCAAAAGTAGTCTATATGGGTTTTTTAAAAACTAGCTTTTAATTACACGAGTACTCAACAACATTATTCTTTCTCTCTCTCTCTCTTTTTTTTTTTTTTGAGACGGTCTCTCTTTGTCATCCAGGCTATAGTGCAGTGGTGCCATTATAGCTCACTGCAGCCTCAAACCCTTGGCCTCAGATGATTCTCCTGCCTTACCCTCCCAAGCTCTGGGATTACAGGCATGAGGCATCACCGCTGGCCTCTCTCTTCTTTAAAAAAAAACCACTGATTTATTTAGTTTAGGGATGGGTCTCACTGTTACCCAGGCTGGTCTGGAACATTATTAACAAGGTTGAACCCACCTGCTCCTGCTGGCCATGTCACTTGACTGCTGGCTCCTACCCTCTTCCCCCTCAGCAACTCTCAGTGTTGGCCTTCCTGGAACCTTCCCCATCATCTTCTGTGTCTTTGCTGTCTGCAGGGTGGTCCCTGGACCAGCAGCAGCAACAAGCTTGCTGGAGTTGGTTTGAAATGCAGACTGTCAGGCACCACCCCAATCCAGTTGAACTGGAATCTACATCTTAACAAGATCTTTAGGTGATTTCTAGGCACATGGTTGGTTTTGTATACACGTTTTCTCTAGTGAACATAGAAAGTACTGCCAATGTGTGTTTAGAATTTACACAAACGATGTAATATTGTAAGTTTTTCCATCAACAAGATGCCCTAAATATTCTAAAGGTCACTTCGTGTGGTGTGTATAGACCTGTCTCATTATTTTCTTAGTTGCTTCCTAACTTTACTTCTGTAGTGTTAAGAGATTAGTCATTTTCTCATTGAAGGACATTAAGGTTGTCTGCAGCTTTTGTTGTTTTGAGACATCCAGTGTGGCAGTGAACTCACTCCAGGGCATGTCTTGTGTACCTGTGACCAGAAGGCAGCTGGATGGAGGAGGGTAAACATTTTTAACTTAAAGATTCTGCTAAATTGCCCTTGCCCTCCAAACTGGTTGTATCAATTTGACTCTTCCTTTGTTTTAGCAATCAATTTACAGTCTTTATTCTTTATAACATTTTTTTTTTTTTTTTTTTTTTTTTGAGACGGAGTTTTGCTCTTGTTACCCAGGCTGGAGTGCAAGGGTGCGATCTCGGCTCACCACAGTCCTCCGTCTCCTGGGTTCAGGCAATTCTCCTGCTTCAGCCTCCTGAGTAGCTGGGATTACAGGCACGTGCCACCATGCCCAGCTGATTTTTTGTACTTTTAGTAGAGATGGGGTTTTACCATGTTGACCAGGACGGTCTCGATCTCTTGACCTCATGATCCACCCGTCTCGGCCTCCCAAAGTGCTGGGATTACAGGCGTGAGCCACCGCGCCCGGCCCTTTATAACATTGTTTTAATTGCCATATCATTGTAATGTTTTCATATCAAGTTGCTTATTCCTCCCTTTTTCTGTAATTCTTCAAAATTATATTGGCTTTTAAAGAAATTCCATATTCTTCTATAGGAAATTTAAAATCAGCCTGTCAAGTTCTGTGAAAAATTTTAGTAGGGTTTTTTTTTTTCCCCATGGCTGAAGATTGTATTCAATTTCTATATTAATGTGGGTGGAGACTAGGTATGTGAAGTGTTGAGCCTTCTGATACTCATCCCTGAACATGGTATTTCTCCCAATTTACTTTTCTTCTTCTGTCCTTGAGTAAAAATTTGTAGCTAAATGTATAAGTATATATGCATTTGTATATATGTGCTATATATTGTAGTTTTGTCTATTTTCTGTTAGATTTTTTCTTAGTTTTTTTTTTTTTTTAAGCTATTAACAGGATTTTCAAAAGGACTGATTTCTAATTGATTGCCATTGTATAAGAAAATTACAAGGATTTTATATGTTTATCTTGTTCCTGGTTCTTTTGCTGGACACTGTTTTAATGGTCAATTAGATCTCTAGAATTTTGGAGTCAGCAGTCTTATACCTTCGAATTAATTATAGTTTATACTTCTTTTTCCTTGTGTTTATGCATCCGTTTCATTTTCTCAACTAGTGTAGGCTAGCACGGTAGGTAACGTTGCTGTCGTTGTCTTTGCCTGCTGGAGTGCCTCTAGAGTTTCACCATTGAAGTATGAGCGTTCCCAAAAATGTCTTGTTGTAGATACTCTATCCAGATTTGCTGGTGAAGAGGTCTTTGTTACTTTTTAAAATCATGAGTGGGTTTTAATTTGATGGTGTGCTTTTGCAGCATCCGCTGATATTCTTAGATTTTCTCTTGTATCTAATGATGGTAGTGACAGATTTTCTAGGACTGAATTACCCTGTTATTTCAGGGACTTACTCTAGTGGGTTACCATTTATTCTTTTGCCACTGATGGATTCATTTTGCTGAATTATGTGTTTAGGATGTGTAAATATCTGCTGTGAGATTGACACATCCGTGTGTGTATGTGTGCACGTGCTGTTTTGGTTTTGTTTTATCCTGTTGTTATTAGAATCTAATTACTTGTTTCTTGATGATTTGGTGGAATTTGCATAAAGTTTCTATCTCAGACTTGTAAACAGAATTGTTGGTGCAATTTGTTTTTTGGTTTTTCTGTTTTTTTTTGAGACAGGATCTTGCTATGTAGCCCTGGCTGGAAGTGCCGTAGTGCGATTATGGCTCACTGCAGCCACAGCCACCCAGGCTCAAATGATCCTCCCACCTCAGCCTCCCGGCTGGAACTACAGAACCATGCCAACCATGCCCGGCTAATTTTTGTATTTTTAGTAGAGATGGGTTTTAACCATGTTGGCCAGGCAGCTCTCAAACTCCTTGCCTCAAATCATCTGCCTGCTTCAGTCTCCCAAAGTGCTGGAATTACAGATGAGAGCCACCATGCCTGGCCCAAATTTAGGATTGAGACTAGATCCTACAGATGTACCATGTTGGATTCACGTCAGCTTGTTTTGGGGTTTTGATGGAATCCATTCAGAGAAGAGGGAGAGGATGAAGAGAGCCAGCCAGATTAGGGGCAGTTATTGTAGGGTCTGCCAGTCCCTGGTAACAGATCTCTTATTCAGAAGTTATTATCTTTTATTCAGAAATATTCTCATTTTTCCTGGTTTTTGACCTTCTGTTTGCCTTGTCTTCAATCCCAAAGTCAGATTTTTAAATCTGCCAGTAGAAACTTGAGCTTTAATAGTAGATGCTTATGCTTGCATACTAGTAATAACAAATACTTACAGATGGAAATAGGATATGGCTGTGTTCTCACCCTCCCTTCATCCTAACCTTCCAGAATATGCCTGCATATGTATGTATGTGTATATATGCATATGTTTATGTATATATCATGTATCACATAGATTTTTAAATATGCACCAGAAGTTTATATAAATATAGCTATATGGCTTTTTATTTTGGATTTTATAAGTAGTAAAGGGGTTGCATTTTACAAAGCCAAAAATACGAATAGCCCCACTTAATTAATACTGCCAAGATTTATTTTTATTTCCCATCTGCTGGGTATTGTTTTAAGTACTTTGCAGATATTGTTACAGGAGAAGCACTTACACTTTGATTTCCTTCCCTCCCTCTCTCCCTCCCTCCCTCTCAGCTCTCTGCAGCCTCTGCTGCTCAGGTCAGGCAGTCCTACCTCAGCCTCCTGAGTTGCTGGGACTACCACCTCGCCTGGCTAATTTTTGTGTTTTTAGTAGAGATGGGGTTTTCCCATGTTGCCCAGGCTGGTCTCAAACTCCTGAGCTCAAGTAATCCACCCATCTTGGTCTCCCAAAGTGCTGGGATTATAGGCGTGAGCCACCGTGCCCAGTGTATTTTTTGATTTCTTAATGAGCCAAAAATTAGTCTGATTGTGTGACTATATTGGGGAAATGAAAACAATCTGACAACTATGTGTTTTAGCTGAGACAGTATTAATTGCGTGTAGTATAGATTTGAGATAGACTGAGGTTCCAGCCTTGCCCCTCAAGGGACACTCCCAATTCTCATATTCCCACATTGAACATGGTTAACAGTATTTGTGTCCTGCTTTTTATAAGTCATGAGCATTTCCCCATGTCATCAAAACGCTTTTAGAAATATGACTAATAAATATATTGTATTTTGCCTGTTGTATTGTTTCAAAATCTAGCTATACCTATAGGCATTGTATGTTTTTGGTGATATCTTTCTGTTGCATTCGTGATGTATGTGAAATAGTGTGTCCCCTGTGAGGTATGGAGCCTCCTAAAGAGGCCTGGAAGCCAGCTAACTTCAGCCAGAGCCTTTCCAATACTCATGTGTTGAACGGTGTGCTCTTTCCCTCGGGCCTTTAATTACAGTTACACAGTTATAAGTAATACTGTGACCTACTCTTCGATCACCCTTTCCTTTTTAAGAGAGGATTTTTAAAAAATACAGTGAAATTCCTGGATCAGAAGCTTGTGGCTTTTGTCGGAGCCAGCTACTCACTCCCACCAGCAGTACCGGAGTGACCGTCGGAGCATTTCCTTACCAGCTACCACTGGTATTAGTAAATTAAAAACTTAGCTCATTTGATAGAAAAGTATTATCTTTTCATTTGCATTTCTTAGCTAACTAGAAGCTAAGTGGTGTGGAAATTTTTGTTAGTGTAAAGTTAGCATTTTTATCATCTTGAACTTTTTTTTTTTTTTGAGACAGAGTCTCGCTCTGTTGCCCAGGCTGGAGGACAATGGCACAACCTTCGCCTCCCAGGTTCAAGCAATTCTCCTGCCTCAGCCTCCCAAGTAGCTGGGATTACAGGCACGCACCACCATGCCCAGCTAATTTTTGTATTTTTAGTAGAGACGGTTTCACCTTGCTGGCCATGCTGATCTCAAACTCCTGACCTTGTGATCCGCCCACCTTGGCCTCCCAAAGTGTTGGGATTACAGGTGTGAGCCACCGTGCCCAGCCATCTTACACTTTTAAATCTGTAATTTACGTATCTGGACTTTATTTTGTCCAGTGGTGTGTCTTGAGGGCCTCTCATAATCAATTAGCCAACATTTTTGTATTATTTATGGCTCATCATGACTATCAAAAGTTTAAACCCCTGTGTGTACTGGGGTTTGTTTTGGGCTGGTTGCTGCATCAGAATTAGATGAATTTGTCTGTAGTCTCATTGCTTGGGACAAAACATTCTCTAAAGAAACTTTGAAAGTACATCTTTTTCATGTTAAAAATGTTTAGACACTGATAATTCTTGTTTTATGGCTACAACTAAAGTTACATTTTGTCAGCCTTTATATGCTTAAGTAAGATAGTAACTATTTATATTTAATATGGAAAACAGGCCAGGCACAGTGGCTCACTTCATGCCTGTAATCCCAGCACTTTGGGAGGCTGAGATTGGCAGATTGCTTGATCCCAGGGTTCAAGTACAGCTTGGGCAACATGGCAACACCCCATCTCTACAAAAAATACAAAAATTAGCTGGGTGCGGTGGCACACGCCTGTAGTCCTTGCTACTCAGGAGGCTGAGATGGGAGGATCACTTGAGCCCAGAGGTCGAGGCTGATTCAGCAGAGATTGTGCCACTGCATTCTAGCCTGGGCAATAGAGCGAGACCCTGTCTCAAAAAAAATAAAATAAGTAAAATGGAAAATATTAAGAAAAGGAGTGTGGGCAGTATGAATGGCATTGATATTGTTAAACCTTTCTAAGAAAGATTACTTGTTTCTATGAAAGGAAGATGAGCTAAGCCTTTTGAAGGCATGTTTGATACCTCCCTGTGTTAACACTGTGTGATGTGCGCACAGTGGACAGCCGAATTAGTCTGTATGGACCGTGGGGGTATTATAATTTTCCTCAGTGTGTGTCTGAGGTTCGAGATGTATTCATTAGATGCACAGAATTTATTGACCTTTGGGCCACAATTTGATTCTATTCCATGAGCAAACAGACATTTCTCTTATGGGTGCCTGTTTTCCTACTCATATTATGCTTATCCTGCTTTGTCTGGGCGTTTTTATCGCCAGATTAATTTTCCTTCTTCAGAGGGGAGGCACAGCTGTATTCCATAGTAAAGACGCTAAATGGGGAAGGTGTGAAAGCTGATTCTTACCACAATTGCTTAGTATTAAAACTGTGGATATAAAAATCATGTTAACTTGAGTGTGATTGTATTACCAGACAACTGAAGACAGAGGCATGCGGGCTTATTTTTTTAGTTTTTCTTCAGGGATCGATCCCCTCCTGCCTTTAAGACCACAGGTCTGTTGTGAAAGTTAATGCAGGAGCTGTGTAACTGCTATGCTCTCTGTAGGTCCCTGTGAGTTGGGACTGCTTCCCTGATACCCCACAGAGGTGAGCATTGGGAATTTGAGTATTTATTGTCCATAAATCCAACTGTTTTTATACCTTGATAATGGAAGTGCTACCTGGCTTTTTAGGTTCTCTCTCTCTCTCTCTCTCTCTCTCTCCCCCTCTCCCTCCCCCCCCTTGTATGTGTGTGTGTGTGTGTGCGTGCGCGTGTGTAGCTCTTCAACTTTTTTTTATTTTTTGTGAATTTAGATGTTACTTATGTGCTTTGGGTTTAATGGTTTTATTATACATAATTAAAATCTCACTTGTATGTTGAGATTTGGGGATGCTTTATTCATATTCAATTCATAGAAGTAAAGAATTGCTACTTACGTGTGTCAGTCATTGGAATTAAGATATTCCCAACTTAGACATGTCAGTGCTCACCTGGAAGATGACATGATCTTTTCATAGTGCCCCATTGGACAGGTGGCTGAGGGATTTGCCCAGAAGTGGAAATTTGACATTCTACCAGATAGTGGTGGCTTCTGCCCTTTTTCTTTCCAGTCCATTGACAACCTTCATGTATTGGGAACTTGCCGTTTTTGGGGCACAGCTCATTGCTTTACAGGTATCATCATGACAACATCTTGAGGCTCAAGTATCTGCAATTTAGTAGTTAAGAACTTCAGGTCAGAGAGGTTACTAGTGATGCCATCTTCCTTATCTCTGCTTATGTCTTCTCTGGTGTCATAATCTGATGTCAGGTGTTTATGGCAGTAGTTTTCGGGGGGAGGTAGATGAAGTTTGCCCCCAAGAGACATTTGACAGTGTCTGGAGACATTTTGTGATGGTCACAGCCAGATCGGGGTGAGGGACTGTGCTCCTGGCATCTTGTGGGTGGAGGCTAGGGATGCTGCTAAACATCCTGCTATGCACAGGATGGCCCTACAGCCAAGAATTATCGGGCCCCAAATGCCAGTAGTGCTGAAGTCGAGAAACCTTGTGTTATGGGAATGTACCAGATACTGGTGGTGGCGTGTAAGGTCTTTTGTTGCCTTCAGCAGGACAAGAGTCATTAAGGAAGACTGAGTAGACAGGGAGAGGAGGAGAGGGGTCATCCTAGGCAGCAGTGGGGCATGCAGGCTGATCTCTAAACCATCTCCTTTTGTGTTCTCTGTGGTGATTCGTCCTGTGGCCACGCAGATACACAGAGACCTCTTAGAGCCAGGTGCCAGCATGGAGCTCTAGATTTTCCCTAAAAGTGCATACACGCACCCAACAGGTAGTCTTTAAAGTGTGGTTTTTCAGCAGTTGTAGCATTTCTCTGTTGTTTCAGGGCTCTAAATACACCTCTGTGACTTGAAAGCGATTGTGAAAAATACCCAATTTACTCTTCATGGGGTCAGATAAAAGATGTTAAAGACAGTTTCCCTGATGTTTGACTGTAAAGCCGGGTTTTTCTCCTTCCTCACAGCCAAGTTTTACATGTCAGGTTCAATGTTCTGAACCGAGCCTGTAGCATGGGAAAGAGATGCATTCCTCTGAGGGATGGATTCTGCTACTTTCCTCTCTCTCTTCGCTCTCTGGCAGCATCAGGCCTTTCGGGGTCCTGAGGTTTGGCTCTTGGACCTTTGGAATTGAGGGAATTTTATCTTCACCACAGCCCTCTCACTTTTGGATGTTATGTTCTGTCCCACCCTCCCCTCCCCTCTCCCCTCTTTCTCTCTCTCTCTCTCTCCCCCTCTCTCTCCCTCCCTCCCCCTCCCCCCCTTGCTTTTTTTTTTTTTGGAGAGATGGGGGTCTCACTATGTCACCCAGGCTGATCTTGAACTCCTGGGCTCAGGTGATCCACCCATCTCAGCCTCCCAAAGTGTTAGGATTACAGGTGTGAGCCACTGTGCCTGGCCAGATGAGCTTCTCAACAATTTTCTTTTAAAAGTAAACATTATTATTGCCATAAATGGAGTATCATTCAGCTTAAATGGAAATATAAAAAGCATTAACAAAGCTACAAAGTTAATCTTGGGGGAAAAATCAGTGGTACCATTTATCAGTTAATAGTTTTGGGATTACCAGCCGGAGAGCCAATTCACATGTATACACTTGTAAAGTACAAAGGTTATTTAACCATGTTCTTTATTTTGGTTGAATACCAGGAATTCCTAATACTGACAATGAAAGTGGCCTGGGTTTCCCGGAGCCACCAGAAGCCGTTCTCTGGAATCTATCTGAACGTGTCAAAGTATGACAGTGGGACAGGAGGGGCCTTTGCCGCTCATAGCTACCCTTTGGTATGGAAAATGAAATGCTATTTCATGTCTTTTCAGTTCTCTTTATAATGTGTAAAATATGTTCAGTGAGTTTTCAGATTAGTATTTGTCTTGGTCATGTAGACAACAACAAAAACGAACTACATTTTGTTCCTCAGATGTGACCCCACAGTTCTACTTCTGTGCTCACAGGGGAGTTTATCTCTTTTCCCCTGTGCAGTTACCACCTTGTGAGGATAAATTCAGGTGCTTTAAGTGAGCAAATAACTTAGCAGTATACGGTAATTCCTGAAGCCTGCCCAGTTTCGCTTGTGCCCTGACATGGACATGGCTGTGCATTGTCATAAGAGGTCGACACCCCCATCTCTATGGAGAGCAGGGGGTAAAATGCAGGATTCAGCAGCTTTTCTTTGCAAATTTTAATGTTTTGAGTTTGCTTCCATATATAAACAGGGGATAGATAAGTTCATTCTAGTGTTTTGGCGAAAACTTCAGCAATTTAGTGTATTTTCTTGATGACTTTTACCTTTAAGACTCTCTCTCTTTTTTTTTTTTTTGAGATGGAGTTTTGCTGCCATTACCCAGGCTGGAGTGCAATGGTGCAATCTTGGCTCACTGCAGCCTCTGCCTCCTGGGTTCAAGCAGTTCTTCTTCCTCAGCCTCCCATGTAGCTGGGATTCAGGCACCCGCTACCACACCCAGCTAATTTTTGTATTTTTAGTAGAGTTGGGTTTTCACCATGTTGGTCAAACGGTCTTGAACTCCTGACCTCAGGTGATCCGCCTTGGCCTCCCAAAGTGCTGGGATTACAGGCATGAGCCACCGTGCCTGGCCAAGATTCTTTTTAATCACCTAATTGATCTTATCCATGATGAGTTCAACACAGATATTCAGCGAACAGTCCCAATTCCATTTTCCAATTATGTATACTTATACATAATATACCTACTAAAATATTGCTGTCTTCTGGAGTGACTTTTGGTCTGTAATTGGTAAGAGCGCATAAACATGTGGAAAGTCAGTGTTCAGAAATCTTGATTGGCATTTACACACGCCTTTCATACTATCTGCAGTTCTTTTCTCTTGTGGTTAAAATGTGTAACATTTGCCATTATAACCATTTTTAGGTGTACAGTTCTGTGATATTAATCACAGTCTTGTATTTGTATCTCCAAAACCTTTTAATTCCCCCAAATAGAAACACTGTAACTGACAAAATATATGTAACATAACATTTGCCATTATAATTTTAAGTGTACAATTCCATTAATCACAATGTTGTATTTGTATTTTATTTGTATCTCCCAAACTTTTTAATTCCTCCAAACAGAAACTAACCGTTGCATAAAAACTCCCCATTTTCTTCCCCTGGTTCCTGGAAACCTTTATTCAACTTTCTGCCTCAATGAATTTGCCTGTTCTAGATGTTTGATAGAAAGGGAGATCTTGTAGTACTTGTCATTTTGTGTCTGGCTTCCTTTACTTAGCAAAGTGTTTTCAGGATTCATCTGTGTTCCAGCATGTATCAGAACTTTATTCCTGTTTTTGACTGAATAATACTGTTACATAGATACACCACATTTTGTGTATCCATTCATCTTAGTGGACACATGGATTATTTCCATATTTTGGCTATTGTGAATAATGCTGTTGTACCTTGATATTCAAGTATATATTTTAGTCCCTGTTTTCAGGTATTTGGTATATATGTCTAGGAGTGGGTCTTGTGGGTCACATGGTGGATCGTTGTTGGGTCATATGGTAATTCGATATTTAACATTTTGAAAAGCTGCCAAACTGTTTTACTCAGTGACAGACCATTTTACATTTCCATCAACAGCACTTGTCAGCACTTATTTTCCATTTTTAAAATTATAGTCATCCTCATAGAATTACAGTAGTATTTCATTGTGGTTTTGATTTACATTTTCCTAATGAGTATGATGAGCATCACTTGATATGCTTATTAGCTATTTGTGTATCTTCTTTGGAGAAATGTCTAGTCCTTTGTCCATTTTTCATTGGATTATTTGTCTTTGTGGTTGAGGTTTGTTGAGTTCTTTATATATTCTGATTATTAAGCCCTTACCAGATACGATTTGCACATATTTTTATGTTGTCTTTTCACTTGCTTGATAATGTCCTTTGAAACACACAAGTTTTTAATTGGTTAAAGTTCAGTTAACCTATTTTTTTTATTTTGCTGTTCATCCATTTGGTGTTATATGCAACTTTGTTTTTCTTTTTCAAGATTGTTTTGACTTTCTGGGACCTTTTGTAAGTCCATATGAATTTGAGTACAAGCTTTTCTGTTTTTGCAAAAAAAGACTGTTGGATTTTTTTTTTTTTTTTTTTTTTTTCCTTTTGAGACAGTGTGTCACCCAGGCTGGAGTGCAGTGGCATGATCTTGGCTCATTGCAACCTCTTCCTCCTGGGTGCAAGCGGTTCTCGTGCCTCGGCCTCCCAGGTAGCTGGGATTATAGGCGCCTGCTACCATGCCTAACTAATTTTTGTATTTTTAGTAGAGGCAGGGATTCACTATGTTGATCAGGCTGATCTTGAACTCCTGACCTCAGGTGATCCACCCGCCTTGGCCTCCCACAGTGAGCTACCACACCTGGGTGGCTGTTGGAATTTTGATAAAGATTGCATGAACCTGTAGATCACTTTGGTTAGTATGTATTGCTAATATATAGAAGAACTCTGATTTTTGTGTTGATGTTGTATCCTGCAACTTTGCTGAATTTGTTTATTAGCTCTAGTAGTATTCCTGTGGATTCTTTGGGATTTTCTATATATAGGATCATGTCCTAGATATACAAATGTCAGTGAATAGAGAGAGTTTACTTCTTTCCAATTCGGATACCTTTTGTTTTTTGTCTAATTACTCTGGCAGTAGCTTCAGTACCATGTAGCCACCACCAGGAGTGGTCATCCTTATCTTGTCCCTGAAAGCTTCAGTTTGTCACAATTGAGTGTATTAGCTGTGAGTTTATTTTATAAATGGCCCTTTTTTCTTAATAGAAAAGGAAGTTCTCTTCTATTCCCAGTATGTCGAATGTTTTAATCATGAGTTAGATTTTATCCGTGCCCTTTCTGCATTGATTGAGATGATGATTTTCTTAAACTACCCTTGTGTTCCTGGGATAAGTCCCATTTGGTCATTATCCTTTTAAAATTCTGTTGGATTTGGTTTGCCAGAACACCAATTCTCATTATTCATGGATTCCATATTTGCCTATTTGCTCAAATTTATTTATAACCTGAAAATGAATAATGCAGTGCTTTCATGGTCATTTGTAGATACACCGAGAGTGGCCAAGAAAAAAAAAAAAAAAGTCATCTGACATACACCTTCCTAGCTGAATTGCCCACAACAGCACACTGCCTTATTTTAGCTGTGAGAACGTCAGAGGGCGGAAGTGATAGGGGTAGTGCAGTGTAGTACCAAAACCTCTGCCTTCAGAGCCACTTGAAGTGGTTTAAGTCTCAACTCTGGCACCTGTTAGTGAGACCGTCTCAGGCAAGTCACTTAACACTTTTGAGCTTCATTTTCTCCATTCTGCAAAATAGAATCTACCGGAATCAGTTGTTTGTAAGATTATAATCTGTGTGAGATATGTGATATATTTACCTTATGAGCAGTGGTTTAGTATCTATAAATTCAGTGGTCCTCACCTTTATTTCTAATTTCAGTTATTTGTGTCTTTTCTTTTTTTCTGTCAGTCCAGATAATGGTTTCTCAGTTTTTATTGAGCTTTTCAAATAACCAACTCTTAAGTTCATAGATTTTATTTTTTCTTCTGTTCTCTATTTTGTTTATCTTCACTCTAATCTTTATTATTTTCATCCTTCTGGTACCTTTGGGTTTAGTTTGCTCTTGCTTTTCTAGCTCCTTAAGGTATAAAGTTAGGCTGCTGATTTGAGGTCTTTTTTTCTTTTGATGTAGCCTTTACATCTATAAACTTTCATCTGAGCACTGCCTTCACTGCATTGCATACACTTCTTCTGTGTTGTAATTTTGTTTTTATTTGCCCCTAAGTGTCTTCTCCTTTCCCTTGTGATTTCTTTTTTGACCTGTGCTTGTTGAAGGAGGGTGTTGTTTTAATTTCCACATATTTGTGAAATTTCCTCTTTTGCTGTTAATTTCTAGCTTCATTCCACATGATAACTTTGTAAGATTTCAATTTCTTAAAACGTGAGACTTGTTATGAGGTCTGACATTTGGTCTATTCTGGAAAATGATTCATATTGCACTTAGGAAGGTATATTCTATCATTTGGTGAAGTGTTCTGTATGTGTCTGTTAGGTCTAGTTGGTTTATAGTGTGATGCAAGTCCTTTGTTTCCTGATTGATCTTCTAGATATTCTTCTGTTCAATATTGAAAGCGTAGTATATTGAATTCTCCAACTATTATTGTAAAGCTATCTTTTTCCCTCAGTTTTGTCAATATTTGTTTCATGTATTTTGGAGCCCTGTTGTTTGGTGCTTGTATGTTTGTAATTGTTAGATTTTCTTGTTGAATTGGCCTTTGTGTCACCATCCTTTGTCTCTTATTACAGTTTTTAACGTCTGTTTTGTCTGATATTAGTATAGCAACCTCCAGCTCTCTCTTGCTTACTATTTACATTTAATACATTTTAAAATCCTTTCTCTTTCAACCTTTTTGTTTTTGAATCTTGAGTTTCTTGTAGAGAACCTGTAGTTATATAATTTTTTTATACCTGTTGGATACAATGAGTTCTAAATTTCTCTTCAAAGAATGAGTATGTCAGTATGTTCAGTTCTTTGTCCCCCATTTTAAAGTTTTAACTTCCTTGTAGTTTCAGTAAACAACCTTTTCCACCAGTTCTAATCAGTAGTTCACACCTGCTCCCCCAGTCCCCTGACTCATCATGGTCACCTGCTCTGGTCACCTGCTCACCTGCTTTGACCTGAGTCACTCCTGGTTACCTATTCTGACCTGTCCTGTAACCATTCTTCCCAATAAACTACCTACCCTGCCACTCTGGCTCATACCCCTGCTCTCTTTAAAATAGCCAATCGGAATTAGCCTAGACTGTATGGTTTAACCCTAGCTTATATTGGAACTACACCGCAGTAGGGGAGACCTCCATCAGGAATAGAACTCCTTCCCCTCCCTTATCCAGGTGTGCACTCGCCATTGTTCCATCTGTGAGCCACACCCTTCTATAGAACTAAATTGCCTTGCTGAGGAAATTTATATTCAAGTGCTACTTCTTTTGCAGCATGGAAAATTTACATATAACATAACCCTTCTGCCAGTCTCTGCCTTCTGTCAGAAAAGTTTAATTTACATTTAAAGTTACTACTGACAAGCACTTCTTTCATGTTGCTATTTGTTTTCTGCCTTATACTTCTTTTGTTCCTCATTGCCTGAATTATTGCCTTACATGATTGATTAGTTGATTTTTTTTCTTTTTAATAATAGATTGGATTCTCTTCTCATTTCCTTTTGTGTAAATAGTTTTTAGATATTTTCTTTGTGGTTATTGTGGGAATTGTATTTAATATCCAAAGTTGATAATAGTGTTGTTTAAATCAATATCAGCTTAACTTCAATAGCATACAAATGTCTGTCTCTATACAGCTCCATCTGCTCCCTTTATGTTCTTAACAAAGCATATATTTTATGCATTGTGTGCTCAGTAGCATGGATTGATAGTTATTTGTCATGCATTTGTCTTTTTTTTTTTAAACTTTTTTGAGAAAGAGTCTCACTCTGTCACCCGGGCTGGAATGCACTGGCATGATCTCGGCTCACTGCAACCTCCGCTTTCTAGATTCAAGTGAATTTCCTGCCTCAGCCTCCTGAGTAGCTGGGATTACAGATGTGCCACTACACCTAGCTAATTTTTGTATTTTTAGTAGAGATGGTATTTCACCATGTTGACTAGGCTGGTCTCAAACTCCTGACCTTAAGTGATCTGCCGGCCTTGCCCTCCCAAAGTGTTGGGATTACAGACGTGAGCTATCATGCCTGGCCTGTGTATTTGTCTTTTAAGTCATGTGTGAAAGAAAAAGTACATTCACAATCCTCAGATACAATACTACTAGCTTTTATATTTGCTCATGTGTTTACCATTACCAGAGAGCTTTATTTCTTTTTCAGCTTTGAATTACTGTGTAGCATGCTTTCATTTGAAGCATTCCTTTTAGGGCAAGTCTAGTGATAATGAACTTTCTGAGCTTTTATTTTTATCTGAGAATGTCTTTCTCCCTCAGTTTTGACAGTTAGTTTGCTGGGTGTAGGACTTTGTTTAACAATTTTTTTTTTCCTTTCAGCCCTTTTTTTTCTTTTTTTAAGAGATTGGGTCTTTCTTGCTCTGTTGCCCAGACTGGAGTGCAGTGGCATGATCATAGCTCACAGTAGCCTCAAACTCCTGGGCTCAAGTGACCCTCCTGCCTCAGACTCCCAGGTAGCTGGGACTCCCAAGTGCACACCACCATGCCTGACTTCAGCATTTTAAATATGCATTCCATTGATTTCTGTCTTCTATGGTTTCTGATGAGAAATCAGTTATTGATCTTTTTAAAGATACCTTGTATTGTCAAGTCACCTCGTGCTGCTTTTAGGATTCTCTTTTTATCTTTTGCTTCCAGTAACTTGATAATGATGTATCTCAATGTGGATCTTTTTGAGTTTATTCTGCCTGGAGTTCATTAACTTTGGATAAGTAAATCATGTCTGTCTTCAGATTTAGGAAGCTTTGTCCATTATTTCTTTGGATAATCATTTTGTCTCTTTTCTCCCAAGTCTTCCATAATTTATTTGTTGATATGCTTGATGGCATCCCACTAGTCTCTTAGGTTCTATTCATTTTTCTTTATTTTCTTTCTACTTTTCAGATTCAGTAATTTTAATTGTGCTGTCTTCAAGTTTGATGATTCATTTTTTTCTGCTTGTTCAAATCTGTTTTTGAATCCTCTAGTGAGTTTTTAATTTCAGTTATTGTACTTTTCAGCTCCAGAATGTTTGCTTGGTTCCTTTATAAAATTTGGTTCTTCGCTTATAAATTGATCTTCTGATTTCCTTCAGTTCTTCGTATCTTTCTTTAGCTTTTTGAACTTATTTAAGACAGTTTGCCTGGGTTTCCTTGTGGATTATTTCTGTCAATTATTTCATTCTTTTGAGTGAAGTGTACTTCCCTGTTTCTTTATATGCCCTTGTTGTTGAAAACTGCACATTTGATATTATAATGTAATTCTGGAAATCAGATCTACTTTCTTGTTTTGCTGGGATTTTGTTGTTGTTGAAGGCTAAAGTTGTTTGTTTAGTGACATTTCTATACTATTTCTGTAGAGACTGTATTCCTTGTTGAATGTAGTCACTGCATTCTCTGTTCCACAAGGTTGTGTTCCACTGTGTTTTGGCAGAGATTTCTTTGGAAGCCTGGAGCTAAGCAAACAAAACAAAACAAAGCACTTCTCCTAGTTTTTGCATTTAACTCTGTGACAGTATCTAGGTTTACATTGAGCCAGGAGATCAGCCTGAGGTGGTCTTTCTGAGCAAGCATCTTGTCCTGGGCATGTGCATAGCTTTCTGTCTTTCCCCTTACACCCACGTGCTTTTGAATGTCCTGATCTTCCAAGGAAACCCTCCTGCAGCTTTTTTTTTGTGAGTGTGGGGTGGAGCTGTTTACTTGTTTATATGTTTCAACTTGATCATTTAGCCCCGGTGTTTGTGGGTATTAGTTTACGAAAAATGTCCCCACTTTTCTGGCTTAAGGGCACAAGTTCAGATGTCATGGCATGGTCTTCTATAGCCTGAAGTCAGGTTAGAACATACCTACACAATAATTTGTGAATAAGGTTGGCTGTGTTCCCTCCAGAACCAGAAACCAGGGACTTTCCCACTGGGAATGCAGGCCTCCAGGCCAGGGAGAGGGTATGGCAAGTACAAATAAAAATGCCACAGATCTTTCCTGTAATTTTGAAGTTGCTAGCTTCTTGATTCAGTGTTCACGTTTGACTTATTTCCACAGTTCGATGATGTTGGTTGTAACAATAATTGCTGTTTTTTGATGTTTCTGTCAGAGAATGAAAAGTCAGGGCTTCCAACTCCACCAAGTCTGCCCCTGTCTGTACATCTGAATGGTCGTGGTGGAAAGTCACTGAATTTCAGTGTTCAAGGTGTTCGTAAGCACCATTCCTACAATTAAGAGTCTGTGTAAAAGGGCTTATCACCGCACTACTCATTTAAACAGTTGGCGCTGGCTTATGGTTTTTCTAATATTTATATCATAAACAATGTTAATAAATCTAAATGTTCATCCCTATGCCATCTAGAAGTCGTCTTGTGTACCACTAGGAGGATGTACATCATGCTTTGGGAAACTATGTTCTGCTGTAAGTACAGATCTTGGCTGGCATTGATTGTTTTCTTTCTCCAGCCTCCTGCTGTATTCTAGATCAGGCTACCCCATTACGTATATGGTAACAGCCATATTTACTTGCAGGTACTCCACAACTCAGGAATAGTTTGTGTTCTGAAGCTTTTTGTTATTTTTAAATTGGTGGTTGATCTGGAAATTTTGAAATCAGTGTTATTCATAAGGCTTAGGTTTCTAAGTCAGCCACAAATGCTACCCAAAACTACATAAAGTAGAAAAAACCTGTATAGAACCAAAAGGTGGGTTTTAATTATTTAATTTATATGTGTGCTTTCAGAATTCCAACCCCCTAGAAGAGTTGGGATTTTAAAACAGTGTGATATATTTTCTTTTTGCTTCAGTTTACTTTTAATATTTTCCCTCTCCCTTATGGGTTCTGGGAATTGGGACTTAGGCTTTCCTTCCAGTGATACCACTTGCCATTGTGTGTCCATTTGGGAGCATGACTCTCACCAGCCCTCCCCTCTCCTGTTTTTGCAGAAAGTACTTTGTGCTTCTAAAGTCCTTTAAAAGATTGCTCATTGTTAGAAACAAATTTTCAGTGCCACAAAAGAAATAGCACTCAAATATAAATTTTCTTAGCAAGGCAAATTTACTTCTATAGAAGGGTGCATCTTACAGATGGAGCAATGGCCAGAGCACACTGGACAAGGGTGGGTAAGGGGGTCTTATCCCTGATGCAGCTAGTCCCTACTGCTGTGTCTTTCCCCTATTGGCTAGGGTTGGACTGCACAGTCTAAGCTAATTCCGATTGACTATTTTAAAGAGAGCAGGGGTACTATCTGGACTTGCAGGGGGTGAGTAGTTTCCATGGGAAGGATGGTTACAGAGCAGGTGACTAAGGATGACTAAGGACAGAGCAAGTGATAAGGGCTTGTTTACTGAAATCAGGGGCAAGGAGATGTAAAGAACAAGGAAGTTAAACTAAAATGGAGAACAAACAACAGGGAAGCTGAACATACTGACATATTGGTTCTTTGAAGAGGAATGAACTGTCCTATACTCATTAAAATAATTTTTAAATCTGTTAGCAATAGAGAAAATAATTTCAACCTTATGTTATGCTCACTACCATGCAACAGAGAAAAATGTGCAAAGGAAAGAAGGCAGAAAAGAACCGTATGTATTGAATTTGAGGACTATTTCAGGCCTTGGTGTGCTAGTCTCTAGTTTGGCTGAAAGAGAAAATGCTGGCACTAAATGTGAGAAAGAAGACTGAGCACATTTCTGATTCTGGCACCTTGATAGAAATGGTCCTATGACTTGTAGACCTTATCCCTGGATACAGAATGGGGGATACAGAAGTTTGATAGAACAAAATGATCAAACTTTGTCCTATGTGAGTGCTCTGGAATGGAGTGGTGGGTGTGGGCACGGGTATGTGTGTCTGCTCCCACCTCTGCCGAGTGGAAGTCTCTTTCATGAGATGGAAGGCAGCAGTGGTGTTCACCTAACACCTCTATATCCCAGTGTCTTGTACGGTGCCTCGTACATAGCAGACACTCTCTTGCTGAATGAATGAGGACCTGGATAAGATAGGTCAATCATTGTTGGAGCCAGGGACCTAAGTCAGTGGGTGTTACTTGTTCAGGGATATGAACTGGCAATTTGTTTTATTTTACTAATTTGCCTCTGTGCACATTTGTCACAGTGTATAACTTGAGTGACAATTTATTATTCAAATAGAGTCCTGTGAAAGCAAAAGAAGGACTGAAAATCATCTGGAATATTTTTTGACCAATACATTTGTTGTATTGGTAGACAAATAGTTTAAATCCAAAATTTTTTCAAAAATGTTCTAAAGTAAATTTCAATGCATTAAAAATTAGTAAATAGTCCTTTTTTTTTTTTTTTTTTTTTTTTTTTTTGAGTTGGAGTCTTGCCTTGTCGCCCAGGCTGGAGTGCAGTGGCACGATCTTGGCTCACTGCAAGCTCTGCCTTCCAGGTTGAAGTGATTCTCTTGCCTCAGCCTCTTGAGTAACTGGGATTACAGTCACCCACCACCACACCCGGCTAATGTTTGTATTTTTAGTAGAGACGGGGTTTCACCATATTGGTCAGGCTGGTCTTGAACTCCTGACCTTGTGATCCATCCACCTCAGCCTCCCAAAGTGCTGGGATTATGGGTATGAGCCACTGCACTGGCATTTTTTTTTAGTTTTTTCCTTCATTTAAGACAGAGTCTTGCTCTGTCGTAGAGGCTGGAGTGCAGTGGCATGCACATGGCTCACTGCAACCTCCGCCTCCCAGGCTCAAGTGATCCCAACACTTCAGCCTCTCCAATATCTAGGACTACAGGCATGCACCAACAAACCTGGCTTTTCTTTCTTTCTTTTTCTGGTATTATTTTGGGTAGAGACGGGTTTTGCCATATTGCCCCGGCTCATCTCGAACTCCTGGGGTCAAGTGATCCCCTCACCTCATCCTTCCAGAGTGCTGGGATTACACTTGTGAGCTACCACACCAGGCCGTAAATGTCCTTGGTACATTTTTATCATGTATCTATTGTAATGCCTTGTGACTCTCTGTTTTAAAATTTTTTGTGATGTCTTTTTTTTCATTCATTTTTTTTTTTTTACTTCAATAGGTTTTTGGGAAATACTTGGTGTTTGGTTATATAAGTTCTTTAGTGGTGATTTCTGAGATTTTGGGGCACCCATCACCCAAGCAGTGTACACTGTGTCCAGTGTATAGTCTTTATGTCTCACCCCGCCTTCCCCCAAGCCTCGAAGTCCATTGTATCATTCTTATGCCTTTGCATCTTCATTGCTTAGCTCTCACTTATGAGTGAGAACTTACGGTGTTTGGTTTTCCATTCCTGAATTAACTTCACTTAGGATAATGGTCTCCATTTCCATCCAGGTTGCTGCAAATGCCATTATTTCATTTCTTTTTATGGCTGAGAGTATTCTACACCACAGTTTCTTTATCCACTTGTTGATTGATAGGTATTTGGCTGGTTCCATGTTTTTGCAATTGCAAATATAAACATGTGTGTGCAAGTGTCTTTTTCATATAATGACTTCTTTTCCCCTGGATAGATACCCAGTAGTGTGATTGCTGGATCAAATGGTAGTTCTACTTTTAGTTCTTTAAGCAATTTCCACACTGTTTTCCACAGTAGTTGTACTAGTTTACATTCCCACCAGCAGTATGTATGTGTTCCCTTTTCACCACATCCACACCAACATCTATGATTTTTTTATTATGTCCATCTTGCAGGACTGAGGTGGTATCGCATTGTGGTTTTGATTTGTGTTTCCCTGATTATTAGTGATGTTGAGCATTTTTCATATGTTTGTTGGCCATTTGTATATCTTCTTTTGAGAATTGTCTATTCATGTCCTTAGCCCACTTTTTGATGGGATTGTTTGTTTTTTTTCTTGCTGATTTGTCTGAGCTCTTTGTAGATTCTGGATATTAGTTCTTTTTCAGATGTATAGATTGCAAAGATTTTCTCTCATTCTGTGAGTTATCTGTTTACTCTGCTGATTGTTTCTTTTGCTGTGCAGAAGATTTTTAGTTGAATTAAGTCCCATCTATTTTTGTTTTTGTTGCATTTGCTTTTGGGTTTGGTCATGAAGTCTTTGCCTAAGCCAATGTCTCGAAAGTTTTCTCTGATGTTATCCTCCCAAATTTTTCTGGTTTCAGGTCTTAGACTTAAGTTTTTGATCCATCTTGAGTTGATTTTTGTATAAGGTGAGAGGATCCAGTTTTGTTCTCCTCTAGCCAATTAAACTAGTACCATTTGTTAAATAGAGTGTCCTTTCCCTACTTTATGTTTTTGTTTGCTTTGTCCAAGTTCAGCTGGCTGTAAGTAAGTATGGCTTTATTTCTGGGTTGTTTATTCTGTTTCATTGGCCTGTGTGCCTATTATTTTTATACCAGTACCATGCTATTTTGGTGATTATGGCCTTATAATATAGTTTGAAGTTGTGTAATGCGATGCCTCCAAATTTGTTCTTTTTGCTTAGTCTTTTTTCGGCTATGTGAGCTCTTTTTTAGTTCTATATGAATTTTAGGATTTTTTATTCTAGTTCTGTGAAGAGTGAGGGTAGTGGTTTGATGGGAATTGCATTGAATTTGTAGATTGCTTTTGACGGTATGGTCATTTTCACAATATTAAGTCTACCTATCCATGAACATGGGAAGTGTTTCCATTTGATTGTATCATCTCTGATTTCTCTCAGCAGCATTTTGTAGTTTTTCTTGTAGAGGTCTTTCACCTCTTTAGGTATATTCCTAAGGGTTTTTTTTTTTATTTTCCAGCTATTGTTAAAGGGGTTAAGTTCTTGATTTGATACTCATCTAGTTGTTTTTTGTGTATATCACAGCTACAGATTTGTGTACATTAATTTTGTATCCTGGAACTTTGCTGACCTTATTTATCAGTTCTAGGAGCTTTTTGGGGGAATCTTTAGGGATTTCTTGGTGTATGATCATGTCATCAGCAAACAGTGACGTTTGACTTCCTCTCTACTGATTTGGATGCCCTTTATTTCTTTGTCTTGTCTGATTGAGCTGGCTGTGACTTCCAGTATGCTGAATAGAAGTGGTGAGAGTGGGCATCCTTGTCTTGTTCCAGTTCTCAAGGGAATGCTTTCAACTTTTTCCCATTTGGTATTACGTTGGCTTTGGGTATGTCATAGATGGCTTTTATTACATTAAGTTACATTCCTTCTGTGCAGTTTTGCTGAGTGTTTTAATCGTAAGGGATGCTGGATTTTGTCAAATGCTTTTTCTGCATCTATTGAGATGATCATGTGATTTTTTTTTTTGTTTTTAATTCTGTTTATATGGTGACTTAACATTAAGCCATCCCTGCATCCTGGTATGAAACCTGCTTGATCATGATGGATTATCTTTTTGATATGTTGTTGGATTCAGTTTGCTAGTATTTTGTGAAGAATTTTTGCATCTATATTCATCAGGGATTTTTTTGTTTTGTTATGTTTTTGTTGAGTTTTTTTTTTTTTTTAAATGTCCTTTCCTGGTTTTGGTATTAGAGTGATACTGGTTTCATAGAATGATTTAGGAAGGATTCCTTGTTTCTCTATCTTGTGGAATAGTGTCAATAGGACTGGTACCAATTCTCCTTTGAATGTCTGATAACATTCAGCTGTGAATCCATCTGGTCCTGGCCTTTTTTTTGTTGGCAGTTTAAAAAATTACCATTTCAGTCTCACTGCTTGTTATTGGTCTGTTCAGAGTTTCTATTTCTTGCTAGTTTAATCTAGGTGGGTTGTATATTTCCAGGAATTTACCCATCTTCTCTAGGTTTTCTAGTTCATGTGCATAAAAGTGTTCATAGTTGGCTTGAATAATCTTTTGTATTTCTGTGGTATCAGTTGTGGTATCTCATGTTTCAATTCTAATTGAGCTTATTTGGACCTTCTCTCTTCTTGTCTTGGTTAATCTCACTAATCATCTATCAATTTGACATCTTTTCAGAGTACCAGCTTTTTGTTTCATTTATCTTTTGTATTTATTTTCTGTATCAATTTCATTTAGTTCTGCTTTGATCTTTGTTATTTCATCTGCTGGATTTGGGTTTGGTTTGTTCTTGTTTTTATAGTATCTTGAGGTGTGACCTTAGCTTGTCTCTTTGTTCTCTTTAAGACTGTTTTTTAGGAGTTTTGCTCTTGTTGCCAAGGCTGGAGTACAAAGGTGCGATCTCGGCTCACCACAACCTCTGCCTCCTGGGTTCAAGCGATTCTCCTGTCTCAGCCTCCCGAGTAGCTGGGATTACAGGCATGTGCCATCACGCCTGGCTAATTTTGTATTTTTAGTAGAGACAGGGTTTCTCCATGTTGCTGAGGCTGGTCTCGAACTCCTGACCTCAGGTGATCCACCTGCCTCAGCCTCCCAAAGTGCCAGGATTACAAGTATGAACCACCGCACCCAGTTTCGTTAAGACTTCTCGATGTAGTCATTTAAGCGTATGAACTTCCCTCTTAGCACTGCTTTTGCTGTATCCCTTTTGATAGGTTGTGCCACTATTATCATTCAGTTCAAAGAATTTTAAAATTTCCATCTTGATTTCATTGTTGACTGAATGATCATTCAGGAGCAGGTTATTTAATTTTGATGTTTTTACGTGGTTTTGAGGGTTCCTTTTTGGAGTTGATTTTCAGTTTTATTCCACTGTGGTCTGAGAGAGTACCTGACATAATTTTGATTTTCTTAAATTTACTGAGACTTGTTTTGTGGCCTATCATATGGCCTGTCTTGGAGAATGTTCCATGTGCTGATGAATAGAATGTATATTCTGCAGTTGTTGGATAAAATGTTTTGTGTCTGTTAAGTCCTTTTGTTACAGGTTATCGTTAAGTCTGTTCTTTGTTGACTTTCTGTCCTGATGACCTGTCTAGTGCTGTCAGTGGAGTATTGAAGTTCTCCACTGTTACTGTGTTGCTGTCTATCTCATTTCTTAGGTCTAGTAGTAATTGTTTTATATGTTTGGAAGCTCTGGTGTTAGATGGATATATATTGAGGATCGTGATATTTTTCTGTTGGACGAGTCCTTTTATCATTGTATAATGCCCCTCTTTGTCTTTTTTAACTACTGTTACTTTAAGATTTGTTTTTTCTGATAGAAGAATAGCTACTCCTGCTTGCTTTTGGTGTCCACTTCGATGTGATATCTTACCTTAAGTTTTTTTGAGTCCTTATGTTTTAGGTGAGCCTCTTGACAGCAGATACTTGGTTGGTGAATTCTTATCCATTCATTCTGCCATTCTGTTATCTTTCCAGTGGAAATATTTACATTCAGAGTTAGCAAATGAGATCAGACGTACTATTCTATTCATTCTGCTATGAATATACAACATGAAAATGAATATAAAAAACCTTGTGGCTTTTTTTTCATTATGTTATTGTTATATAGTTCCTGTGAGGTTATGCTTTCAGGACGTTCTATTTTGGTGTACTTCAAGGATTTGTTTCAAGATTGAAAGCTACCTTGAGCAGTTATTGTAGTGTTGGCTTGGTATTGGCAAATTCTCTCAGTGTTTGTCTTAAAAAGACGGTGTCTTTTCTTCATTTATGGAGTTCAGTGTTGCTGGATATAAAATTCTTGGCAGATAATTGTTTTGTTTAAGGAGGCTAAGGATCGGCCCCCAGTCCCTTCTAGCTTGTAGGGTTTCTGCTGAGAAACCTGCTGTTATCTGCTATTAATCTGTTAGGTTTACCTTTATGGGTTACCTGATGCTTTTGCCTCACAGCTCTTAAGATTCTTTCCTTCATCTTGACTTTAGGTAATCTGATGACTATGTGCCTAAGTGATTATCCTTTTGCAATAAATTTCCCAGGTGTTCTTTGAGCTTCTTATAGTTGGATGTCTAGATCTCTAGCAAGGCCGGGGAACTTTTCCTCATTATTTCCTCAAATATGTTTCCAAACTTTTAGAATTTCTCTTCTTCCTCAGTAACACAAATTATTCTTAGGATTGGCCATTTAACATAATCCCAAACTTCTTGGAGGCTTTTTCTTTCTTTTTTAATTCTTTTTTTGTTTTTGTTGGATTGGGTTAATTTGAAAGCCTTGTCGTCGAGCTCTGAAGTTCTTTCTTCTGTTTGTTTGATTCTGTTATTCTGTGCTTAGACTTTCGGGTGTATTTTGCATTTCTCTAAGTGTGTTCTTCATTTCCAGAAGTTGTGATTATTTTTTATTTATGCTATCTATTTCACTGAAGATTTTCCCCTTTCTATCTTGTAACACTTTTATGATTTTATTAAGTTGGACTTTACCATTCTCTGGTGCTTCCTTGATTAGCTTAATAATTGACCTTCTGAGTTCTTTTTCTGGCAATTCAGAGGTTTCTTCTTGTTTTGAATCCATTGCTGTTCAGCTAGTGTGATTGTTTTTAAAGAAACTTATTTTGTTGTATTACCAGAATTGTTTTTCTGTTTCTTTATCCTTTGGGTATACTATGTCAGAGGGAAGATCTGGGGCTCAAAGGCTGCTATTCAGATTCTTTTGTCCCATCGGGTGCTCCCTTGATGTGATACTTTCCCCACTTACCCTAGGGATGTGGCTTTCTGAGAGCTGAACTCTTTTTTCTCTTCTGGATCTAGCCATTCTGCAGAGATACTGGGCTCTGGGCTGGTACGGGGGATGTCTGCACAGAGTCCTGTGATGTGAACCATCTTCAGTTCTCTCAGCTGTGGATACCAGCACCTGCTCTCGTGGTAGTGGCAGATGGGTAACGTGGACTCTGAGGGTGGTTGTAGTTTTGTTCATTTTACTAATTTTGTGTTGGTTGGCCTCCAGCCAGTAGGTGGCGCTGTCAAGAGAGCATCAGCTGCAGTAGTATAGGGAAGATCAGGTGGTGTGTGGGGATCCTAGAGCTCACAAGTTATGTCCTTTGTCTTTGAAGTTTTTCAGCTGTCCCCTGGGCCCTACAGCAGTAATCTGCTTCCTTCAAAGGATGTGTTTTTCCTGGTATGTTCCTGCAGTAGTTATTGGAGCAAAAGTTCACAATGTGAGTCTCCACACACTGCTCTGTCAGTCCAAGGAGGAGCTGCAAGTTAGTCCTGCCAACTATCTCTCATTTACCTTGTGACTCTCAAGAATACTTTTCCCCCAACATGGGTTTGTTTCTGAAACTCTCATGAAATTACACACTTCTTAAAAGTTGCATTTTTAGTTGATACATTTGAGATTGTTGACATTTGGAGTTTATTCTTCTGCAAGACATTATTTTATTATTGAAAAAGTATTATTGGTGCTAAGGTAGCTTCAGAGCAACTAGTGCTAAAGGAAGGATTTTTTTAAATGAGATATGAAGTATTTTAGTTCAAATATTTTCATAAGAACTCTTTCTAAACCTCTGTTTAGAATACCAATATTCAACAAATAATTTTGCCAGACAAAAAAGTTGTGAAATAAATTGCCTTTTTCATTCTTTTGAATCTTTTGCTAAATTTAGGTGCTGTAAAATTTTGTCTTTATCCAATTAAAAATAGAAGCGCTATGAAATTATTCTTTACACAAGTTGAAATATTCCAAAATGCCCTTACTGGATTTCAAAATTATTGTACATTGCTTTAAATATTCCATATTTCTCTGTTTGTCACTTGATTTTTTTATAGGTTAATTTCACCTTATGCTTACTCGCAAACTTTGATTTCAACAATTGCAGTTTGCCAAAAGGTTCAAAAGCTGACTTTTCAAAAAACAATTCTATTTGTTGAAAGTTTTGATCAAAATTTCCAGCTGATTTTGAACAAAATGCAACTCAATCTTAGAGGTCTCACCAAACACAAGGTTCCAAGTCATTTTGTGATACCTGGTTTTCAACGTAGTTTTTTGAAGGCTAAATGAGTGGCAAAGAGAATGCATACTGGCATGATGAAGTATTAACTTTAATTTGCTTTGCATTAGTTGTGTATATGAAAACCTATATTTGTATTAAAATCACAAGAACAAATAATGTTCCTCATTGAGCTTTTACACTATTATTAACAGTAATTTCAAGTGTTTAACCCTTTAAGGCAGGATTCAGCAAATCTTTTCTGTAAGGGGTCAGACAATAAATATTTTATGCTTTCTGTGCCAGTTATCTCTTGCAACTCACTTCTGCCTTGGTAGCCTTAACATAGCTATAGACAGCATACATACAAATACAAATATATATACCCCAGTAAAAGTATATAGCCACACTCACTTGTTTGTATACTGTCGATAGCTGTGTTAATGAGTGAGTGGGTATATACTCATTTATTAATGGAGACTGAAATGTGATTTTTTTTTTTTTTTTTTTTTTGGGAGAAGGAGTCTTGCTGTGTCACCCAGGCTGGAGTGCAGTAGTGCAATCTCAGCTCACTGCAACCTCTGCCTCCCAGGTTCAAGCGATTCTCTTGTCTCAGCCTCCTGAGTAGCTGAGATTACAGGCATGCGCCACCACGCCCGGATAATTTTTGTATTTTTAGTAGAGATGGGGTTTCACCATGTTTATCAGGCTGGTCTCAAACTCTTAACCTCATGATCCACCCTCCTTGGCTTCCCAAAGTGCTGGGATTACAGGTGTGAGCCACCATACCTGGCAGAAATGTGAATTTTATATAATTTTCATATATCACAAAGCATTCGCTTTTGATCTTTTTCCAACCACTGAAAACTATAAAAACCATTCTTACCCTGTAGGCCATGCCAAAACAGGTGGCAGGGTGGATTTGGCCTGCAGACCAATTTGCTGACCCTTATTCCACAAATTGGTTGAAAAAAACAGAACTGCTAATGGAACTGATCTCTTATTTGAAAACTGGCACGATCTAATTGCCTGGAAAGTTCTTCCAAGCTAAAGGAGCCAATATTTAACTGCTATTGTGTATATTTTTTATGTTCAGGAGAACATTAAGGGAAAAGATTGGCATAATTATTTTAGGAAAGTCATTTGATCCAAATGAACAGTCATCCTTTAGAAATAAGTGTAAATACTACAGTTTTATAAATGCAAACTCTGTGATTGCACTTAAGAATTAGTTGTCTTTGGGCACTGTCTTCTTAAAAAAAAAAAAAAAAAAGAGACAGTGGATATCAATATTTTTTCAGATGTCTGCTGGTTTCCATGGGCCCATTGATAGGACTCCAACCCCAGGGTGCATGGCAAATGTAGACAGATGTGCAGATTACACATTTACTATTTACTTTCTTGAGAAATGGAAATGTAGTACTTATTAAATCTGCATTTTTATTTTTTAGTTCATTGCTTACAAAATGGCTTGTAAAATACAAGCAATCAAAACAGTAAAATACTTTTGGATTTACACTATACATGACAAAACCATTATAATACAAGCTGTCAGACTAATCTTCTATGTAATTGCTTCCCATGTGATGCCAACATGCTTTGTTCCATCAGAATGCTGGGGAGGGAGCTGTTAGTTACCTTGGACTGGGAAAGGGCCCAGAAAATAGGTGTTTTATTCCTGGTTGGCTTTTAGAGTTAACAACACCTAGAAGTGTGAACTCTGTTCACTGTATGTGTATCTTGCATGCTACTAAATAAGATGGTGACAAAAGCAAAACATACAAAAAAAGGTCATTAAACCCAAGCTGGCTTACTTTAATGCAATAATGAATCATAATATTTAATTAAAAATGAAAAATACAAAGACAAAACCAGATTGGACATTGAGACAGCAGCTGTAAGCCAAGACTATTTTAGACGAACCGAGACATATGGTTGTCCTATTTAAATCCGTAAAATTAAGCTTTTCTGTAATTTGGATAGTTCTGCTCTTTCCTTTCCCCATTTTGGTCAGCAAAGTTGCCACCCCTGTTCTGCAGTAGTCTCAGATCCACTTAGATCTGTGACCTACCCATTCTTATTCCTCACACTATATTTACACAGCCCTGCTGTGTGAACTAATGAGACCCAGTTACAGTCATGTCTCTCTACTGCTTAAAACCTGGCATGAACCACCCAGGAATGCCACTGATGGACCTGTAACTATTGTGTGGACCCAAATCATGAGTATGTGAGGGTAGTTGCAGATTTCTGGTTCCCATCCTAGAGACTGGTGTTCTGTAAGTATTGGGAAAGCCTTGGTGCATCGAAGTTGAGTCTCTGTCCATCTCATTACTTCGTCACCTGCCACCTGTCTCTGTCACATGGCCCACTCAGCTGTTGTAGGTCCCCAGTGTCCTGTTTAGTGGAGATTGGTATTCTGTAAGTCTTGTGAAAGCCTTAGTGCATCGAAGTTGAGCCTCTGTCCATCTCATTACTTCATCACCTGCCACCCCCACCTGTCTCTGTCACATGGTCCACTCAACTGTTGTAGGTCCCCAGTGTCCTGTTTAGTGTGTCTTCCCCACATTTCTTTTGGCAGCTAAGAGGGCTGCTGTTGTACATCTTTCTGTTGAAATTAAATTTACTGCTCTTTGATGCTGTTTCTCTCTAGCTGAGCATCTTGTGATAGCAGGGTCTAGGTCTCAGATCATTTCTGTATTCTTAACCTGACACCTGAAACTTACGGTGACTGTTGAGTGATGGTATAAGATTCAAGGTTAACAGTCTTTCTATTGTTTCTCTTGTCATGAATTGAAAGTTCAGTGAATTAAAGTAGGATTTGTATAGTCACTTCATCGTATATATATCAAGTTCTGCCCTTAAAACTTCCGTTTTCTCCAGGACCAATCGGTGTGGTAGTTTTAAATTTCATACTTTAAAAATCGAGCTTTAGAGTGGGCAAAAATGCCCCTGAAACATTTACAACTTCTGCTGTGTTTTGAATTGGAATAACAACTTTGTGTCCCTACAGCCAGAGTAGGACTCAATAAAAGAAAGCTGAAAGGTGCTGGAAGCCTCCTGCGCTTTGGGGGTATGGAGTCAGGAACAACTGGCAGGAGTTGTGTAGTTGATTCTGCATGTTGGCATTGCCATAAGATTGGTTAGAAAAAAGATCTGTGAAAGCTTTCCTGAGGGTTTGTGCTCTTGCTTTCACACGTCCCATAATTGAAATTAACTGCTGCTGACTGGCTAATGACCAGTATTGAAATGGGAAAATCTTACTTGCTTATGCTTTTGCTTATAAACATTGAAGTTTAATGAAATTTAACCATAGTTACGTATGATTTTATGAAATTAGGTAGGCTTTCTCAAGAAAAATGTGAGCAATGTAAGGCAGGGTATTTTTGGGAGGGGGTGCTTATTGTAAGGGCAATAAACAGTGATAAATAGTAGTGTCTGACGATACTGGTTGAATGAGTGAACTCATGGTAACATAACTCCAGTGTGGCAGACTGATTCTTTGGTGCTTTTATTCAGATGGCAAACTTTTATAGAAATCGGAGAGTTTGGTAAAGACTTTTAAAAAGTAGTCAGAATTACCTATTATATCCTTTTCTAGATAATCAATTTGGAAAGAATTGCTGGTACCTTAAGCCACATGTATAACTCCTACTATGGTGTTGAAAATGTTCCGTTTGACAAATGCATCAATGAGCAGGCACGTGAGAACAGTGTACTCTTCTTACTTAGGAAAACAACAATGAAGGTCTTCCAGACAGGAGAGAGTCTGCACTGCATCACAGCTGATCCAAAAGTTCAATTCAGTGAAAAGGTAAATATTTTGATCAGGAGGGGAATTTTTCCTAGGGAGTATTAGCACAGTGTATTTTTAGTTGTGTGGTTATTTATAGCCGCCTGATGGCTTGCGTTTTAGTCTTTATTTGTTTTTTAGGACATGCTAAGGATTGAGGGTCGTGTGCCTCAATTGTGTAGAAGACACAGTTGCATTTGGTTGCCTGGAGGCTTCTCTGTGAAGCCTGGTGGGACGCCTGCTGGCCAGTTTGGCCTTTCTTTTGTGAAGGGTTAGAGACAAGGGCAGAAGGTCATTGTATTTATAGGCTATTTGAAGCTTATCTTGTTTACTTTGTTAATAATGCTTGAGTCATTTTTCTAAACATTCTTCAGTGTATAACAGCAAAGATTAAAAAGGTAAGTAATTTATTATTAGGCCCTAGTTGTCATTCACCTGTTCTTGTAGAGCTGATACCTTTTTTCTTATCAAATTTTAGGTTTAATCATATTTAGCCTAGAAGAGTGGTCTGTCTTAAGAGTATTCAGATTATTTAGGGACATCTAGATGAAACTTTTTTGCCTGAGTCCATCGTCTCTCCTTTAAATTGCTGAAGGCAGGAATGAGTGTTTTTAAAAACCAACATGTATAAAGCAACATTTTAGGCAAACCTGGATGAGGAAAAACATCTTGAAGGGGGCTTCATAATGGTGTTGGAGCCTGTTACAAATGTGGAATGAGAAAAGCCAATTACGAAAACAGTACTGACTTTTGGCAAAATGAGTCTTCATGGAAACATACCTTAACGATTATCTGACAAGTGCAAGTACTTTTTGAGGTTAACTGAATTATAAACAGGAGACTACAGACACTACGGTCACTACTGAGAGGCATGATAATTCATGTGGTATGTTCTTTTTAAAGATTAGCAATCTTAAGTTTTTTGTATGTTAGTTATTTGGGGGGTGGTTTTAAAGTAAGTGCTCTTATTTTCTTTCTCCACTGCTTTTGCACAAAAACTTCACTGTTCAAAGAATATTGTCCAGGAAAAAAAAAAAAATCTCTCTCCAACTTGAAGCATGTCAGAAAATTCTTACTTATTTTGCACCTGTTAAGTGCCGGATGCTTAAAAGTTCATGGGACATAGCAGGAAACAATACTAATGAGTTTCTGCCTTCATAAAGCTCACGTGTATGCCACAAACACAGAAGTAAAACACGGTGTGTTTGGTGGTGGGATGGTGTGCCGTGCTCAGGAGAAAACAGGAGGCAGGGAACGGGATGGAATTGGGGGAAAGGGCGGGGAGAAAGGGGCCAGTTGCAGCCCTCCACTAGCTGGAGTGGATTAGCTGGGTGCCTTCAGGTCATTCATTTAACTCTGGAACCTGTTTTCTCGTGACTGAATTGGCAAAAATAATACATGTTCAACCTACTTCATAGAGTTTTGTGGGTGAGAGGAATATTAGTAACAAGGGCCTTATACATGCACATTGGATAACTGTTTGCTTATTGACTCTTCACATTTATGCTTCTTGCTCATTGCCAGTATCACAATTCATTCTGTGGTTAATTCAACAAATACTTGAGTGTCTGCTAGGGATGAGGTATATAGCTAGATTTTAGATAGACAAAACTCTGTTCTCATTCTATTTGAGCTATGGTTGAAGAGATGTAGTGTGTTATACCTTTTACTGTTGCTGTGTATTTTGTCTTTAAAAGTTCAATTTGGTGACCTTTTGTCAATTAACTAGAAAAGTTGATGTTTTAGTTTAAAATCTTAATAGAGCTTGTGGGAACTCAAGAGTTTTTATATAGGTTTTATTTTCCTATTTACTTACTTTAAATAGGTTTTATTTTCTTGTTACTCTTGGGGCCATTTAAACTAGTAATTGTGTTTATTCTATAAGTTTTTTAATTTTAAAAGTATTCATAGAGTTTAAGAATGCTACTGTCCACCCCTAAAATGTACAATGGTTCAGTGAGAACGTTAGATGTAATACATTTTGTGATGGCAATGTAAATCAAGAAGTAGAAATGAAATATGCCATTTGATAATTAAAACCACGTAGTTAGACTGTGAAGGCCACACACTAGAATTTAGCTAAGTGGATGAAATGCTGACTGGTGAGTAAGGTAGATCATTCTCCATTTGGGCAATTAGAATGGAGGGATTAATATAATTTGGATACTTAATAAAAATTTTTAGGAGTTAAAATATTATTTGAAAAATGCATAATTTGCATTAGCCAATACAGAGTTCTTAACTAACAGGCAGAAATCCAGGAGTACTCCTCATTCTAAAAAAGCTTTTGATTACCAGGGGAAATGTAATGGCACCAAGGCACATGGCAAGGACTAATTAAAACTGAGCAGTAGGGTCTGTGGCTCTAGACTGACTAGGATTTGTGATTTAATCTTGCTGCTCTAAAGATTTCGGGGCTTGCTTAGATTGGTGGGCATAGTTATTACAGATTGGCGTATGTGTTCCCTTTCAGAGCCAGAGGACGTCTTACTTAATAGAAAGTAGTAATCTGGGTCTCCCACCTTTGAGCTCTGTGTTAGTTCTATAACCTGGGCCAGAGTTACCTTTAGTTTTCCAAACTGTAAAATGGACATAACAGCAGGGTGGTGAGAATCAAATGAGTGAATTGATGATAGAGACTTAACCTAGTGCCTGGCATGTAGATATTCTAGGTACTTGATTGTTATTATTTATCATATAAAGCTGAAGGATTGTCATAAAAGAAGCATGAGCACTTCTCTATATTGGAGAGTTTCTGGGCTGGGAAATGTTTAACTCTCCCTGTAGCTTAGGGGTGAGCTTTTGATGTCTTCACTGTGGCAGGCAGCATCTGGGACAGCTCCTCTCTTGTGGCTGTAGGAAGCTGGAGTCTGGGGGCTGTCTCTGTTTACAGATCTTTCGGGAGGTAGAAACAGGTGATTTGCTTGGACTTTTTGTGAGGGGATTTTCAGGTGGGCACGAGCACCTGTCTGGAAAGGAACCACCCTTTAACTCTTCACTGCATTTGCAGGCGCATTGCATCCACCTGCCCCTTGGTAAAAAGTCTTAACACAGCAGTCCCTGATCATATGCATGTATTCATTCAGGCTTTCTCAGCCTCATGTCAGAAGATGCATGTGGCCGTCATTCTGGATGTAATCTGAGAAACTGAACAGTCAAATTTGGGGAATGATCTAGGGCTGAGGAGTGCTGAAACTAGCAGCCCCCAGTTGAAATGAGGTTCAAATAAGTGGGGGTGATGATAATACTAATCGAAAACAGTGTGGCATTTTATACACTTTTTGGTGTCAGTCCCTACTTTATTTATTTATTTTTATAGTGGCTTTTGAGGTAACCAGGCTAGTTGCTTCTTGGTAGTGTGTGTAATTTATTTCTCCCTCCCTTGCTTTTCTGTAAAGCGATGGCTGCCCCTTTTCGCTTTACAGATAACCTGTTTGGTGGCATGTAGGCACCAGGCAGAAATCCCATTTCCCGTTAATGTTTCAATACGTGGATTTAGCGTCTACTGATGAACCTTGCTGAATCTTCAGTGAGTGTTACCATCGGAAGATTTTCTAGTTCTGTTGTTCCTTCTGTGCTTACCAGGTAGACTTATGCCAGGAAGAGCTGTCACCAACTTGGACAAACTATGATTCCTCCTAAAAAGGCAGGGCCAAGTCTTTTTTTTTTTTTTTGGCCACTTTAGATTTAAACCAAGTTTACATTTGGTGTAAAATCATTGATTATAAGTGAAGATTTAACATTTTTGTGTGTGTATCATTGTGGGCTTATGATTTTTATTCGATGATTCAAATACGTTCTTTTTGTTTGAATTGTACAATTTTAGCCAGTAGGGACCAATTTCTTGTGAGTTTCTCTGGCCTTTTTTTCTTTTTTCTTTTCTTTTCTTTTTTTTTTTTTTGGAGACAGGGTCGGTCTTTGTCACCCAGGCTGGAGTGCAGTAGCTTAATCATAGCTCACTGCAGCCTTGAGCTCCTGGGTACAAGTGATCCTTTCACCTCAGCTATTCAAGTAGCCAAAACCACAGGAGCATGTCACCATGCCCAGCTAATATTTTAATTCTTTGTAGAGAAGAGGTCTCACTTTGTTGCCCAGGCTGGTCTTAAGCCCCTGGTCTCAAGTGATCCTCCCCCTGGGCCTCCCAAAGTGCTGGGATTACAGGCATGAGTCACTGTGCCCAGCCCCTTTGTTCTTTTGACATCTGCCCATACTCCTTCATTAGTCTTTACCTGCTTTTTGACATATTAAGGTGGCCAGGGCTCACCTTGTGCTTCCCCGTGTAGTTGATGACAGTAATTTCATAGCCATTATTGAGTGCGTACATAGGCCAGGTACTGGTTTGTACTTTAAAAGAATTACCACGTTCAATCTTCATAACAACCCAGAAGGTAGTTATTTTTATTTTCGTCTGTAAAATGAGGACATCAAAGTTCAGAGAGCTTGAGAAAGGGTAATGTAACCTATCTAAAGCTAAGCTGCTAGATGGCAGAGCCTGTGTCTGAATCCAGGACTTCCCACTGCGGAACCTCCAGGCCTTTGTTCCTAATCACCATCAGTTCATGCAGACCTCTTCCGTCTCTTCCTCCTCCTCATTCCCCTCCTCCTCCCTTCCTCTCCCATTTTTAGTACTAAGGATAGCTCTTAAAGTCTCTATTGAATCTGTTCTCAGTTTCACTGCTGTCTTGCTTCAGGTGCTGGTTTCTCTTTCAGGGTGTTGCATGGAGTCCCCGTCTCCTGCCTTTCTTTTTCCAACATCCATATTCCTGCCAGGAAGATCTTTTAAAAAGAAAGAAAGAAAGAAAGAAAAAAAATAAAAATCAGGCAGCTGTCACCTTTGCATACAGGATAGAGCCCGCCTTCTGTGTGACACTGGCTCCTCATACTTGTCCCCACAGCCGCCCCAGCTTCTCCCGCCACACCACAGCACACCTGCATGTGCAGAACAGCATGGCAGGCACCTCTTAGCCGACCTCGTGTTCCCCTGTGCCTTTGCACACCTTGTTTCTTCATCTTGGAATCTTCCTCCCACTTTGTAAAATTTTGTTTTCCTGAAATTCAGCACAGATGGGCTTCTGTGAAGGTGCTGTCCTGATTCTCTGTGCAGAGGTGAGTCCCTGCTCCTGGCGAGTCTCTCTGAGTTTGCGTGCTTTGTGCACATGTCCCCTGGGGTGTAGTTCACTGTGCACATGTGGCCTCCTCCAGCAGGGCAAGGGCAAAGCTGTGTCTGGCTCATCTTTGTAGGCCAGTTCTTTCAGCAGGTAAGGTATTCGTAATCCTCAAGACCTGTGTGAGCACACCAGTGTCTGGCTCTCCTCACTGCAACTGACACTTAGATTCTTACATAATCCAAGTGATGCCATCTTGCAGGCATGGCTCGGATCATCTTTAAGATGTTTCCTCATCCCAGTTTCCAGAAAACTCAGCATCCCTAGTTCACATGACCCTGTTTATATTACGCAGTTTCATGTATGACCCCCATCAGATCATCAAGTTTGCACTTGATAGTTCTCCCCAGCACAAAGGACTGTGCACCCCGAAGACTCCTAGTAAGTCAGTTTTGGTTGGTGAGGTGGTAGAGGCGCTTGGTCACCTGGGAGCTCCACGTGTGTTCCTTTTAGTGATGTTTAGAGAGAGGATAAAGACGCCAAGTCTTCTGCTATGTCAGGTGTTTTCAAATGTCAAAATGCTATGCCACCTGGAATAAAATAACCTCATGACACAACGTGAGGACAAACAAGGTTCCAAGGCTGGGAGGGAGCATGTCCCATCGAGGCCATGTGTACCTGACAGGTAAGTTGTCACCCATCAGTGGCAGCATCAGGAAGGTTGGGTTCCACGAGTCTGTCAACCCCCAAAGTGATGTCAAAACAAAAACCAGCCACCCCGGGGGTGTACATGAAGCACCACACACCATTTTAGGTTTGGCCTGTCCTCTTTTGGCCACTGGCATTAGAACTGTAAAGAGTCAGATAAAATTAAAAGAAGTCGTCTAAGGAGGCCCCTGATAATTGTCAGCCAAGATTCATGACTAGAGTCAGGGCTAAGGTCGGAATTCAACCCAATCTGGTTTTAATTATAAAATATATGAATAGGGTCAATATGAGCTTCCTTGTCGAGTGTTGGAATTCTAGAAATAGTCCATGTCTAGACAGGGTTGCTTTAGGATAAAATGAGAGAAATAATTATTTCCTGGATAATACGTTTAGGATTTTAGATTGACTAGATAGATAGATAAGAGGAAGGTTTATATAAATTAATAGATCTGTAGTGGTTTCAAAAAAGATAGTCAATGAAAGCCCAATATTTAACCCTTTGAAGTAAAGTGAAAGATAATTGACCCTTTTCTCTATTAATACCCTCTTATGAAGCAGTTTAAAATTTTAATTTTTTTTAGAGAATGAGGTTTTGCTCTGTTGCTCAGGCTGGAGTGCAGTGTTGTGATCAGAGTGTTGCAATCATAGCTCACTGCAACCTCGAACTCCTGGGGCCAGGGGACCCTCCCACCTCATCCTCTTGAGTAGCAGGGATTGCAGGCCCATGCCACCACCCAGTTAACTTTTATCGGCAGTTTTTAACCTATTTAAGCCCAGAGTCCCTTCTGGAATCTGCTAAAAGGCATAGATTCTCAACCTAGAAAGTTGCGCACATGCACTAATGATTTTTCATACAGCTTTTTTTTCCGTTTGGTGGAAGGACCAGGGAAATCCCAAATTCTTCTGAGAGTTATTTGTGGATCCTTTATCTCACAAAGTTTTCTTGACCATAGCCCATGGTTGAAAATGTAGCTTACATCACAATCTACACATAAGCATTTAAGATGAAAAACTTCATAGAATACTAACTTTACTATGGGCAACACACTCTGTTCTGTTCTGGCTCGTTTTATGAAAGGCTGTTTAATGAAATGATTTTATGACACACTAAGGGGTCTCCACCTGCAGTTAGAAAAATGTAGCTCTCAGTGTGCAGAGTGGGTAGGCTTCAGAACCCTTGCCTTGTCACGGTCAGGCTCAGTACTGGGCATCTCATGCTCGGATAGAGTTGTTGTGCTCATTGTCTATTTGTTGTCAAGGTCGAGTCTGGCTAAATGCATACCCCAGGCAGTTAGAAAAAAAGAATTACCGTTTAACTTACGGCACATCAAAAGTGTTGAGATCTGGCCCACATGATTATATAGATTATAGAGATCTCACATGCTCAGCAAATGTGGCTCATTTGTGATCACAGCACAGATATGTAAAAACATCAGGGTGTAGCAGTGAACAAAACAAACAAAAATTCCAGCCTTCTAGTAGAGGAGAGGGGCATCAAACGAGATCATAAAATACGTCAGACTGTGTTGAATGCTAAAGAGAAAAAATAAAGCAGAGAGCGGGGTATGAAGTGTTGGGACAAGATTTGAAATTTTAGGTTGGATTGCTGGGGTGTTAGTGTCACTGAGAAAGTGACCTTTCAGTAAAGGCCTGAGGGCAGCGAAGTTGTTGGCCGGATAGCTAATTGTGGGCAGGGCTTTGTAAGCAGAGGCCGTGGAAGTGCGCAGGCCCTGAATGGGACAGAGCCCAATGGTGCCTGGAGAGGAGGGAAGGGGATGAGGGGTCAGAGGGGCAGCCCACACATGTCCACAGGACCCTTCAGTTGTACCAGGCAGCCTGAGGGTGTCAGCGTGGAAGCAGGGGAACAGCTAGCTGTGAGGATGCTGTTGGGACAGTCATGGCCAGGACAATGGTGGTATGGGCCTGGGTGATGGCAGCAGGAAGAGCAAGACATGTGAATTCTGGAAAGACTGAACCTGGGTGGGAGGGAAAGAAGAGAGCCCAGGATGGCCCCAGCTGGAACGCTGATGGGGAAGACTAAGGTGGAGTAGTTCCAGGACTGGGGGAGCTTCAGGAGCTCAGCTTGGGGCAGGTAGAACTTTGTGAAGCCTTTTACACCCAGTGGAAAAGTCAACAAGATATTAGAATCATTAATTAATATTTTTTGCACATTTCCTCACTGATTTGAAAGAGAAACTCTAACCTAACCTGATGAGTATAGACAGGATGGTTTTGTCCTGGGCTATCTCATGATTTTTCATGTGGGGCGGAATTCCTGGCACTTCCTTTCTCAACCAGGCAGTGGTCCACAGAGGTGAGAGAAGTCAGCTTAAGAGAAAGGCAGCTTTCCTCTGTCTTTCAGTGGTCATGCATGGTTCCGGGTTATAGTTTGTGGCCTTTCACAATTAGAAAAACACAGGCTTTTTTCATTGTAAAAATTGGGGCTTTTAAATGGTAAAATATATGTGACAAAGTTTGCCATTTTAACCATTTTTTGTGTACAGTTCACTGGTGTTAAATACATTCATATTGACCTTCAACCCTCACCACCAGACGTCTCCAGAACTTTAAAAAATGAAGTTTTGCATCCAGACATCCTCCCCAAGGTATTTCACAATTACCCAAATTTCTGGTGAAAAATTTTATGTAAAAACAATATATTTTTACATACACAAGAGTAAACACTGAATTTAACAGCAGTTGCCAATGTTGCCGTAGGGGAGGACTTCCCTACATGGGGCAAAATTTGCTGAAATTCTTGAAATAAGTCTACGAGACTCTTACTAGACTCTGCCTTTTTCTGGTAACTCACCCTTTCTCAAACTTAAGGTCTTCTTTGTAGGCCTTTGAAGTCCCTTCAGAACAGGTAGATTGTTGAGGACTGTTTGTTGCCAGTTTGGTACATGTGGATGATTTCTAAAAGTCTCCTGATGGGCAAGTCTCCAGGGCGTGACCTGTGCTCACAGCGCCACCTGTTTATGGATCCCTTCTGTCTATTTCAATACAGTCTGTCATTGGACGTAAGAATGTTGTTTCTGGCCATGTGCTTCTCCGAAATCTCTGTTGAATTCAGATGTGTCCCAGGTCTTCCATTTAACTTTACAGGGAATTACCCAGTGATCGCTGTGCTCCTTGAACCCTTGCTGAAGAAATTAAGTCAGCTTTTGTTCATCCATAATTCTCATTATGCCTGTTTAGAAGGAAAACCACCTCTTTGCTGAAATGGTAATTTAAAGACATGGATTTGCCAAGTTGAATTGTATCTGTTCAGCGTAAAGATTTTTCTTCCCACACCCTGTCTTGTCCCGTGGACTCACGCTTCTATATCGCACTAGCTCTAGGCTCTGCCTCCTTTGCATATTTTCACTTTTCTTCAAAATTGTGCTTATTTCTCAATGCAAGAAGTTCAACTAGAAGCCTTGTTCATCCACTTTCTTTCATTTTCCTTTATCTTAAAATATACTTCTTGTCCAAAGTGAGTCTTTAAATAGATTTTTTGTTGTTGTTGTTGTATTTAAAAAACCACATTATTTTCCTAGAAAAATTCAAGCAGTAAAGAGGAAGGGCAACTCAGGTAAAAATCTAAGAGTCAGCACTCAACCACTATTTGTTTTGATTATTATTGTAGGTTATTACCTTACTGACATGTAGTAATGGTGAACATAAATACAGTCCTGGTAGGTGTCAGGCGCTAAAATGTTTCACACCCAAACACTTCGGCTCCTTGTCACAGCAGCCCTCTAAGGGTCGGCACCACTGTTGTCCAGCCATCCAGTGACCTGGATGAGCAAACCAGAGCTCACAGAGCCTTAGGAACCTGCCTAGCACCACACAGCCGGAGCCACGGGAGTGAGCGCCACCCCCGGCCAGCCTGTCTAGGCAATCCCTCCTGGCTGGTATGCCTATTCATCTTTCCTATGACCTGCCTTTTGTTTTGTTTTAGATTACAGGATATATTACAAGTCTTGCAATATTTATGTACAGACTCAGAATTTAAGGCTGTCAGCTTGAAGGTGGAGAGTGTAGACTTGAATTAGTCTGCGTGAGTTTGAATCCCGCTCTTCCAGTTACTGCTCCCTCGACAGAATTACTTAACCTCTGTGCCCCAGTTCCTCCTCTGGAAAAGGGGAAGACAGAAATGATATCTCTCATAGTGTTTTGCAGGAATTAAATGAGTTAACAGAGGTACAGAGCTTAAAACAGTGGTTGCCACATAAACACTGGGCAAATGTTAGTTACCCGGATTAAATGGTCAGCACCTGCAGTGGTCTCTGCTCATTTTGGGCTTGTTCATGACAGATTGGTTTGTGAGAGTGTATGTGCTTTTAGAATAGTTCTAGAACTAGAATCATTTGTACACATTTTACTGATTATTTCTTAAGCATTGTTCATGAGAATGTTTTGTTGTTGGTTTGGTGGCTGGCAGTTCTCTTATTAAGCTTTCCTTCTTGCTTTCTATTTTGTGATATTTTTGGTGAGTCACACAGCAGAGACGTGTTCTGTGGAACAAGCCTATCCTTGGATTACAACAGACAGTGAAATTTTATTTCTAGTGTGAGCTCGATTCTGTGACCTGTGTGCTTCTACTTCTAGTCTATTCTTTTCAGTAGTGGTCACTGCAGATTACTTGCCATTGTATAGGTAGGTCAGCTGCCCTGGGTGCCTTGCTTAAGCCTTCTCAGCCCTGAGTTGGTTGCCGTTGCATCACAGATGAAGAAGCAGATAGAGTTATGTCCCAGCCAGGGGTCTGCAGAGTGCTACGACACTCATTCCCTCTGTAAGGAAAGCCCGATTTAAGGGTGGCAGCCTTGCCTGTGACTGTCCCATGAAAGAGAATTTGACTGTGGATTCTGTCATAAGATAATTAGATTATTTTGATGACTACTAGTTCTGCACACTTGCGTTTTAGGGACTCTTCCTTACTTAGGAGATTCTGCCTTTAGATACTGCGTTTACAGAGTGCTTTCTAACATAGATGTTTGGTGGAGAAGGGGCATCTGTTTGTCAGCACCACCTCTTCTGGCTCTGCATGCCGTTTTTCTCTCAACACCTCACCTGATGGCAGGCAGACAGCTCTGAGTGGCTGCCACGTGGTTAGACTGTTGGGATGACTTTTGTCAACACAAACACAGCTCATACGGATCTTAAGAACAAGTTTATGCTTCCAGCAAAAGAAAAACTTTGAACTGTGACTTGAGTGTTACTGTTTCGTTACATGTGTGTAATGCATATGACTGTTACTGCTGGTTCTTGCCATCGGTATTCCCATCCCTCCCTGTCCTCCCGACTACTGTGGTGAAGCTCCTGACAGTGTAGCATGCAGGTGCTAGCCCGTGGGAGGTGAGTCTCTAGTTAGGGAGCTTGTTAGCAATTGTATTAGTCAGGGTTCTCTTGGAGGGACAGAACTAATAGGAATATATATATAAAGGGGAGTTTATTAAGTTTTAACTTACGCAATCACAAGGTCCCACAATAGGCAGTCTGCAAGCTGAGAAGCAAGGAAAGCCATCCTGAGTCCCAAAACTGAAGAATTTGGAGTCCGATGTTCAAGGGCAGGAAGCATCCAGCACAGAGAAAGATGTAGTCTGGGAGCCTAGGCCTGTCTCTCCTTTTCATATATTTCTGCCTGCCCCATATTCCCTGGCAGCTGATTAGATTGTGCCCACCAGATTCAGGGTAGATCTCCCTTCCCCAAGCCACTGACTCAAATGTTAACCTCTTGGCAGTTCCCACCCAGACACACCCAAGATTAATACTTTGTATCCTTCAATCAAGTTGACACTCAGTATTAACCATCACATCAATAATCAAAATAGTATAGAAAGTGAGATTAGTTCATTAATAGCAGTTACTTGCAGTTACTTATTTGATGCAGAGGATCTAAAAATAGAGAACAGTTAAAACATAAATGTCAATGAAAAATGTAATGCTATGAGCAAAATATTAGGGAAGCCTCTCTTTGTCCTTTCTCGTTATGTGTATTTATGGTGTATGCAGTGATGCCTAGGTTACCATTCTCTGGAGAATGCTTACTGCAAACGGGGTTGTTAGCTGTGGGCATAAGTTGTCTCAGGGCCAGGCTGGTGGCTGGGGAGGGGGTGGCCCCAGCAGGACTCCTTATTGAAGGTTGGAGTGGCACCCGTTGCTAAGTGGCTTTTGTGGTCACCCAGATAATGGAGCTGGAGATGCTGACCTTGGCCGTGTTTAAGCTCCACTTCCCTGCCTCAGATGTTTTTTGAGGGACAAGAAGGCCAGTAAATCATGGTCTGCCTTTTCTCAAGAAGTAGGGGGAAGAGACTTGTAGGAAAGGAAATGGAAACCCGAATCCTGAGATGTAGTTCATGTCTAACGTGATGTTTAAGGATGTTTTCATTAATAGAGCTGTCAAAATATTTTCATATGTAGAAGATATCTTAACTTTATGGGATTGCTCCTTAGAGAGAGTAGATTTTAAAAGCTGTGCTTCTTGATGCCCTTGGAAGCTGTCACATGAGTCTGGTTTGTTGCCATTGTGGGGTACCATATCTGTCTCTTTACATGTGCTTGGTACAGAGTGACTCCCTGCGTGTTGTTTGGCCTTATGCAGTTTGACTTCTCTATCTCAGCAAGCCTTTAAAGCACCTCGGTTATGACGTACATGGATCTGGTTAAGTTGTAAAGACTCATTACCATCTCCTTAAAATCCAGCATTCAACACAAAGTGTACATTCCCCATTCAATCACATAATCATTTTTATAAATTCATAGCTCTGGTCTTAAACAGGAAGTAAGGGGACCCTGCTTCCTCCCTGAGCCCCACTCACTAGAAACCAGAAGCAAAAAGAACGGCAGGACTCCTGGATATCTTGCTCTTGAGGGCGCTGTGCTGTTTTCTGTGTGTGTGCCAGGTTCTGTTGCTGTTTTAACATCCTGCTTAAATAAACAAAACACCCTAGGATGAAAAGTAACAAGTCCCCTTCTTCCCTGTAATCGCCCCTGATCCCCTAGCATAGTCTGTAGGTTTTAGCTTCAAAAGAAATATTTGAAAGAGAGAAAAAAGTGCTGCTGTTTCACTGGAGGTATTTTTGTTCTTTTTTGAGAGGGTGGATGAGTTAATTCTGACCATGGCTTAAGCCTATAAAGTAGGCTTTAAGCCCATGACCGAGCCATCAGCTCTGCCTAGTGACAGCTTCACTCTACAACGCTTTCTTTTTTGGAGAGTAATTTTTCACCTGAGCCATATAAACATGAAACCCATAGTAAATAATACATCTTGTGATATTTATGAAAAGAGTATTCCTTGCAAGTAACTTCTGAAAGATCTGTAAACATGATCTAATAGACGGTGATCTCAAAGCTCCCTGCCTTTGGGGGCTGTTAAGTTAACGTGAATGCCCGCTATAGTTATTAGTGTGCTAGGTCTACAACGTTTTCATATGAAATACTTCAGGACTGTTAATTTGCTTATGCCTAGTTTGTAATTCCTAGACTGTTTCCTCATTTATATCTTCAAAGATAAACTCTTATGGCAGTAATTGTCCAGGTGGTCCACTTTGTTAAGAATATCTCTTCCCTTTCTCAAAGAAATAAAATGAGAACTATCATTTCACCTAGCATCCCACTACTGGGTATCTACCTAAAGAAAAAGAAATCATTCTGTCAAAAAGGCACCTGCTCATGTATGTTTATTGCAGCAATAGCAAAATCAGGGACTCACTTAAGTGCCTATCAACAGTGTAGTGGATAAAGAAAATGTGGTACATATACACCGTGGAATACTGTACCCCCATAAAAAAGAATGAAATCATGTTCTTTCAGCAACATGATGCAGCTGAAGGCCATTATCCAAAGTGAATTAAACTACAGGTAAAGCAGAAGATGTTGAAAGCACAGAGGGAGAAAGAGAGATTGCCTGAGGGCCTGCAATGACACTGAGTGTGGGTTTCCACAGTAATCATGGAAGTATGAAGATGGAGCTGAGAACATAACTGCCAACCTAGAATACTTTACTAATGTAAAATATGATTCAGGAGACAAAATCAGAAAATCAAAAACAAAAAATCAAATACCACGTTTTCATTTGTAAGTGGGAACTGAGCAGTGGATATGCATGAATGTAAAGACAGGAGCAATAAACACTGGGGACTCAATAAAGGAGGGAGGGACGGAGGGGATCAGGTGTTGAAAAGCTACCTATTGTAGTACTGAAACAGGGTACTATGTTCACTGTTTGAGTAATGGGTTCACTAGAAGCCCAAACCCCAGCTTTATATTGTATACCATTGTAACAAACTGGTACACGTAATCCCTGAATCTGAAATAATTAAATTATTTTTTAAAAGACTACCTCTTCCCCTTCTTTGCTTTGCCTTTCATGGCAAAAACAGATAAAGCTGGTCACATGATGTTCTTTTGGAATTTTAAAAAAAAGGTCATTTCACAGTCAAAAAGAATGATCCTTCCAAAGGAATTAACAGCTAACTAGGTATTGACATTTGCATTTGGTGGCATTCTTCTATAAGAGAGCCTGGCTTTGATGCAACTGGTTCCTATTGCAAAATGGTATTTCCCATGAGTGTGAGATTATGAAGAGTTGCTCCTAGAAAGCCATTTTGTTCTGCAAACATATTTAATCAAGAAAATAAATATGCTTTTGCAAATTTTTATAAGCATGTAAGACATAATTTAATGCAGAAGCTGAGACATATTTAATGCAGATGCTGATTTCAAATTGGCTTAGTTTTTAATGCTGGCATTGGAATAAACCTGTATCCCATTTCCTTTCCTCATATGGGACCCAAGACCTAGTCTTAAGCACAAGAAGATCCAATATAAGTAACATTAGTGTTTCTGAGGAGACAAGAGAGGCCCTGATAAGATGATCTTCAAGTCGAAACATGCTAAAACCTTAGCAAATTAAATTGAGACCTAGATACATTATTAGAAACTACGGACCCTCAAAGGTAAAGTAGAAGATGTTGAAGGTACAGAAGGAGAGAGAGATTGCCTGAGGGCCTGCAATGACACTGAGTGTGGGTTTCCACAGTAATCACAGAAGTATGAAGATGGTGCTGAGAACATAACTGCCAACCTAGAATACTTTATTAATGTAAAATACAATTCAAGAAACTAAAATGAAATGGACACTTTCAAACAAGCGCTGAAATTTTTACCACTGGTGGACTCTTGGTAAAAAGATTATCGAAGGATATTCTTCAAAAAGAAGGAAATTGAACTCAGAAAGGCATAAGATGAGCAAGGAAATGGGAGATGGCAGGTATGTCTAAACCACATTAGTTGTACAAAACAGTGATACTAATGTTGATAAAATTGGGGAACATTTTATCAACTAAAATTTGTAGCAACAAGAAGATAGATGATCAGGTATAATATTTTCTCTTGTCCTTTTAGATTTTAATAGATAAGCATGCTGATATGGTTTGGTTGTTTCCCCACCTAAACCTTAACTTGAATTGTATCTCCCAGAATTTCCACATGTTATGGAAGAGACCCTGGGCGAGGGGTAGTTCAATCATGGAGGCCCATTTTTTCCCGTGCTTTCTGGTGATTGTGAATAAGTCTCATGAGATCTGATGGGATTATCAGGGGTTTCCACTTTTGCTTCTTCCTCATTTTCTGTTGCTGCCACCATGTAAAAAGTGCCTGTTACCTCCCACCATGATTCTTAGGCCTCATTAGCCATGTGGAACTATGAAGTCCAATACACCTCCTTTTGTTATCAGTTTCGGGTATGTCTTTATCAGCAACAAATACACATGCTAAAGGTGTAAAGGTAACAACTGAAAATTACAAGTTATAGGAAGGAAGGGCCAAAGAACTATAGAAAAAGCAAGAGTAAATAGAATGAAATGGTCAAAATAAATACAGATAAAATGTGTTTATAACCCCAGTAGCTAAAAAAGGATTAAATTTCAGGTAAAGATCAGAGATGATCAGATTGTATAAAACATAATTTCAAGGAGGAAGGAAGACAAAAGTGGTCATTGTACAGTGATAAAATGAATAGTTCTCCATGAAGATAAAGTAATTTTAAACTTGTTTGCCTTTGGTAGCATAGCTTCAAAACAGTTAAGGCAAAGCTGACATAATTTTAGATCTGTAGTCAGTGTCAGTTGTTGAATGACGTCTCTGTAAGTAACTAGTAGATTGATCAGAAAGAAGTTACAAAGATCAGAAGATTTGAATAGCTACAGTTTTGTTCTAGCAAGTGGATATAAAGAACCTACTTTAATAAGGAGATAAATTCTTTTAAAATACAAAAGACATTCAAATTTGTTTGCACGCTAGGCCAGAAAGCAGCCAGTATCAACAAAAACCACATTTATACCATATTATGTTATCTGATCACAATTACTAGATTAGGAACCGAATTTCTAATTTATGCATTTTGGAAATTTGAATTCAGTATAACTTGTGGGCCAATGAAGAAAACAAAATGCAATCAAGTACCCAAGTTAAAAATCAGAAAGAAGTGCAGAATAAAGAGAGGTTTTTCCTTATTTGCTTTAAGAATGTTAAAGAGAAGAATAGAAAATAATTCTAAAACAAGGATACAGTTGAGAGGATACAAATGCAAAAGTTGGTTGTTTAAAAAAGTGAGTTTATCTAAACTACAAGAAAGAAGATTAAAACACTATGAATGAAAAGAAGGTCACATCTATCTACAGGTACAACAAGTATGTTTAAAAGTGAGACTACAAACAATTGTATGCCAACAAGTATGAAATATTACAGTAAGTCCTCACTTAAGGTCATCAGTAAATTCTTGGAAACTGCTACTTTACGTGAAACAACAATGGCAGGTTCTTGAATAAGATCATTTTCTTCAGTGTCATTTCATTATAATATTGATGAAGGAAAAAGTCACTGTGTTATAGATGATTTTTCTTTAAGTCACAGTTTCCAAGCACCTATCAAGAACAGTGAGGACTTACTACTGTATAATACTTAGAATATAAGCACTTTCCTAGAAATACCCAAATTTACCCAAATTGACTAAAAAAGAGTAGGAAACCATTAAAGAAACGAATGGATTAATATCTGTACCCTCTCATCTTGCACTCTACCCCCATACTAGGCCTAGAGAGTTCAAATATTCAAAGGAATGGATTCTTTAAATTTTATACCATCAACTCCAGAGAGAAGAAAAAGAGGAACTAAATTGATCCTCTAGTTTGGTTTTATTTTCAAGTTATCACGAAAAGTTTTAAATTTGTATCACAAATAAGATAGTATAACAAATTCTCATGAACCTATCATTAGTCACCTAGCATTAACAGAGTATTTTGCCATTAGCGTTTCATCGATAATTTCTCACAGATACCTTTCGTTTTGTTTTGTTTCAAAATACTTGTTGTAACTGTGGATGTGACCTTCTTTTCATTTCCAGTGTTTTGTTTGTTGTTTCTGGAGTATGTTAAAGCAAATCCAAGCCTTGCTAAACTCATTTATTAGTTCTCCAAGTTGTTTTTTTAGATTTCTGAATTTCTTCCTGCATACTACTGGGTCACACCATCTGTGAATAAAGACGGTTTTACTTCTTTCCAATCAATATGAGTTTTTTCTTTACCAAGAACCTGCAGTACGATGGGCAATACAAGTGCTAAGAATGAACATCCTTACTTCATTCCTGGGATCTTTGGGGAAACATCTTCAAGTCTTTCACATTAAGTATGGTATTCACTCTAGGGTTTCTGTAGATTTCCTTATCAAGCTGAGAATGTTCCCTTTTCTAATTTGTTGAGAGTTTTGGTCATGAAGGGTTGTTGGATTTTATTAAATGCTTTGTCAGTGATTATCGAGATGATTATGTGGTTTTTGTCTTATAATCTGTTAATATAGAATATTACATTAATTTATTCTCTGATGTGAAACCAACCCTGAATCTTGGGATAAACTCTGCTTGGTCGTGGTGCACGAACTTATTTATATGTTGCTGAATTTGGTTTAGGATTTTCATGTCTGTTTTATAAGGAATATTGTTATGTAGTTTCGTTGTGGGGTGTTTTTGGTAAAAAAGATTTTGCTGATTTCCTTTACTTCTGGAGTCAGTTTTGGTAACTTATAGTTTCCTAGGAATTTTTGTATTTCGTCTAAATTGCGTAATTTATTGACATGAGCTGTTCAGAATATATAGTGTTTCCTTCCTTTCTGCCAGGTGTAGGTAGTGATGTCTCCTCTTTCATTTCTGATATTGGTTATTTTTGTCTTCTCTCTTCTTTTTTTTGGTGGGGGCGGGGGGATCAGTCTAGCTAAGAGTTCACTGATTTTTGTTGGTCCTTTCTAATAACTTACTTTTTGGTTTGATGTATTTTTCTGTGTTTGTTGTTGCTGCTGAATTGATTTGTACTGAGACTTTTATTGTTTCCCCTCTTCTGCTTCCTTTGGGCTGAATTTGCCCTTCTGTTTCTTATTTCTTAAATGAAAAGGTTAGATTATTGGTTCTTTTACTTTTATGACATAAGTGTTTAAAACTACACTGTCAAAACTACAATGTAGTGCTTTCTGTAAGCACTACATTGGCTACATTTCATAAATTTTCATGTAATGCTTTTGTTTTCATTCAATTCTAAATACTTTCTAATTTTCCCTGTATTTTCTTTTTTGACTGATGGTTTTTTTTTTTTTAGAAGTGAGTTTTTGAAAATTTTTAAATTTTGGAGAGTTTCCAAAATTAAATTGATTTCTAATTTAATATGGCCATTAAACACAATTTTCTCTTGTCTTTAGCTTTTGATAGTTTGACTATTATGTGTTCAGGTAAGGCTCTTTTTATGTAAGTCTTAAATCTTTTTAAATTTATTGAGATCTGTTTTATGGCCCACATTCTGGTTTTTTGTAGTAAATATTTTGAGTGTACTTGGAAGGAAAGTGTATTCTATTGTTAGAGGGACTGTAAATGTCAGATAGAGTGAGTTGGTTGACAGTGTTCAAGTCTTCTATATCATTGTTGATTTTCTGTTTTGGTCTATCAGTTACTGATAGTGGGATATCGAAATAGCCAACTATAAATGTAGAATTATGTATTCTTTCATTTCTGTCCGTTTTTGCTTCATGTATTTTGAGGATCATACACACACACACACACACACACACACACACACACATTCATAGTTATTACATCTTACTTGAAGTACTGACTCTATTACCATTATGAAATGTTCCTGTCTGTAGTAACATTTATTGGCTAAAAATCTTGCCTGATACCAATACAGTCACTTCTTACGGTTATTGTTTTCATGGCATATTTTTTTCCTATCCTTTTGCTTTTAACCAATTTTTATCTTAGATTCTAAAATGTGTCTCTTGCAGACAGCATATGGTTGCTTCAAAAAATCTGATCTGATAATTTCTTTTTTTTTTTTTTGAGACAGAGTCCAGCTCTGTTTGCCCAGTCTGGAGTGCAGTGGTGTAATCTCGACTCACTGCAGCCTCCACCTCCTGGGTTCAAGTGATTCTCCTGCCTCAGCCTCTCAAGTAGCTGGGACTACAGGTACCCATGACCATGCCCAGCTAATTTTTGTATTTTTGGTAGAGACAGGGTTTTACTCTGTTGGCCAGGCTGGTCTCAAACTCCTGACCTCAGGTGGTCCACTCACCTTGGGCTCCCAAGGTGTTGAGATTATGGGCGTGAGCCATTGCACCAGGCCTCTATCTCATAATTTCTACTTTTACTTAGGAGTGTTTAGTTATTTCATTTTTAATGTAGTTATTGATATGGTTGGTTTTAGTTTGTCAGTTTGCTGTTTTTCTGTTTATTTCTTGTCAGTTTATCCTTTCCTGCTGCCTCTTAAATATGTTTGTTTTTATTTTTTAGTCTGTACTATATTAATTTCTCAATTTTAAAACTTAATCTTTGAATAATTTTCTTATTATCTAGATATTATAATATGCATTTTAATTTATCACAGCCCACTTGGGATTAATACTACCCTAATTCTAGTCAGCATGTCAGCTTTACTTTATATATCACCATCTCCTGCCCCCTCCTTTTTTGCTAATTTATTCATATATATTATATGAAATGTATTAAATGTATATAGTGTTATAATTAATACTTTATACAATGTTATGTCATTTAGAGAAATTAACAGAAAAAAGAAGCAATATTCAAATACTATTTTGTATTTATGCACATATTTCCCATTTCCAGTGCTTTACCCTTCTTCCTATGGTTTTGCATTACTCTCTGGAGTCCTTTCAGACTGTAGGACTTCATGCTTTCTTTCAGGCAGCTCTGTTGGCAAGAAATTTTCATATATTTGGGAATATTTGTATTTTGCTTTTATTTTTTTCTTTTAAAAATTTATTCCTTCCTTCACTTATTGTAAAGACATGGGGTCTTGATCTGTTGCGCAGGCTGGAGTACAGCAGTGTGATCATAGCTCACTGTAATCTTGAACTCATGGGTTCAGGTGATCCTCCTACCTCAGCTTCCCAAGTAGCTTGAACTACAGGTGTGTGCGTCTGTGCTTAGCTTTGTCTTCATTTTTGAAGGATAGTTTTGCTAAGTATAGAATTCTTGGTTGTTTTTCTTTTGGTACTTTGAGTATGTCATTCATTCTCCTTTCTGACCTCCATCATTTCTGATGAAGGGCTGTTATTTGTATATATTTGTATATATTTTAGCCATTATTTGTATATATTTTTATTCCTGTATAAATTATGAATTATTATTTTCCTTGCTGGTTTTAAGATATTTGTTTTTAGCTTCCAGTAGTTTGACTAATGTATGTCTAAGAATCTCTTTGTGTTTATATTATTTGGGCTTTGTTAAGCTTCTTGGGTCTATAAATAATTGCCTTTCATTTTATTTGGAATATTTTCAGCCCTTATTTCTTTTTTCTTTCTTTTTTTTTTTTTTTTTTTGAGATGGAGTTTCACTCTTGTTACCCAGACTGGAGTGCAATGGCGCGATCTCGGCTCACTGCAACCTCCGCCTCCTGGGTTCAGGCAATTCTCCTGCCTCAGCCTCCCCAGCAGCTGGGATTACAGGCACGCGCCACCATGCCCAGCTAATTTTTTGTATTTTTAGTAGAGACGGGGTTTCACCATGTTGACCAGGATGGTCTCGATCTCTTGACCTCGTGATCCACCCACCTCGGCCTCCCAAAGTGCTGGGATTACAGGCTTGAGCCACCTCGCCCGGCTCAGCCCTTATTTCTTAAAATACTTTTTCTGTTCCTTCTCTCTCCCCTCTCCTCTCCTTAGAGTACTCCCATTACATGTATGTCTGCACTGTTGATGTTTTCCCACTCTCTGAGGTTTTTTTTTTTTTTTCTCGTATCTTTTTTTCTCTCTGTCTTTTGGATAAGTCTATTGATCTTTCAAAATGTTCACTGATTCTTTCTTCTGCCATTTCAAATCTATTGTTGAGTCCATCATTGGATTTTTAAACTGTAGAATTATTATTTTGTTATTTTGATAGATACTGTTTATTTGTTGGTATTTTCTAGTTGAGTCACTGTCATCATGTTTTCCTTTAGTTCATTAAACATAGTTTTAAAAAAATCTTTCAAACACACTTAAAATAGTTGACATGAAATCCTTTTCTATTACACCCAAATTCTAGACAAACTTAATTTCCATTTACTCTTCTAATTTGAGCATGACTCATGCTTTTCCTGGTGTTTTGTTTTCAGGATTTTACTTTTGTTTGGGTTTTGTTATTGTTGTTTTATGAGTGTGTGTGTATGTGTGTTTTAAGTCACTTGCCTGGATGTAAGCTGAGGGATCTTGTCCTCTCTGCATTGAGTGGATATTGATGGTTTTTTCTTCTCAGTTAACCCATCCCCCTTACTTTTAGCCTGACTTTCTAGGGGTTACTCTTGCATCTGAATAGTTTGTGAGCCATATTTTGGTGAGGGATTGTGGACAGACACCTTGAGCCCATAAGGCTTCCACTCTCTGCTATTGAATTTTAGTGTGGATTGGAAGTGCATTCAAAATTTAGGCAGGTTTCAAGGCTGCCCCAGGATTATCTCTGTGCTGGGCCCCTCGTTTGACTACTGTGTATACACAGAGGCTCCAAGACAGCCAGTAGTATTGATATGTTGGGGTTCAGGGATTCAGGGGAGCCCTCAGTTCCCCTGAAAGGACGTTTCTCCAAGTTCTTGGTCTATCACTCTCCAAGAATGGGAGAGGAGACACGGCGCAGTGCACAGTAAATGCCGGACTCGAAAGTGTTTGTAGAAAGTGGTTTATTTAGGTAGAGAAAGAAAAAGGAGAAGGAGGGAGAAAGAAAACAGCTAACTCTCACACTGAGAGAGATAATACAGACAGATGGAATCCAGGAGAGGAAAGCAGCTTCCATGCTGAGTGGAAGGGAATAGAGAGAGATGGAGTTTAGGAAGAGAAGACAGGCTTCCATGAGAGAGTGTGGAAGGGGACTCCAGAGGGGAAATCCAAGAGACAGAAAGACGGCTTCCATGAAGGGAGTGTTCGTGGAAGGGAACCCAAACATGGAGTCCAAAGGGGTGTGGAAGAAGGGGACTTTGGAGGAACTCCACTTACTCCAAGACCTCTGGCCAATGAAAGGAGTTCCTTAGAACTTCCGCTGGAGTGATTGACTTTTTGAATCTTCCTGCGCCCGCGAAAATTAAAACGGAGACCATTAAATCTCCGGGATGGAGAGAGATGGGAAGGGGGGCATGGCACTGGGAAGTTCTTGCCCTTAAAATTACACCCCCTTGTGGACCCGGAAAGAGAACACATTCCCTGAATATGTGGAATGTTTATCAAATGCCTCAATAACTGTCTCCTTTCGAGGATCCCCCTTTAAATCTTTGTTCCTTCAGTCAGCCACTGCCGATTCCAGGTGTTCTTAGCCAGAGTTCAGCAGTTTTCCATCAATACGTTTCTCAATTTATTGTCTTTGTAGGCTTTTCAGGGCCCTGAAATGACATTTTTAAAACAATTTTGTCATTTTATTTTATTTTTGTTTTCCCCCAGTGAAAAGCATTTGTCGACCTCTTCACTTCTCCATAGCTGGAAGTCCTGCTCTTCAGGTCGAGTTGAGGACATTTGACATGATTGATTGTCGCCTCTTTGAAATGCTTGGCTTTGGCAGTACAACTTTGTTGGTTCCCTTCTACCGTCATTCCTTATTCTCTATAGTCTGGATCCTGCTGTTCTATTCTCTAAATGTTAAAGTGCTTACAGGGCTCGGTCCTCAAACTTCTTTTTTTCTTTATCCATACTTACTCCTAATGTGATTTCATGGGATTTAATGACTTTCAATTCCAAATCCCTGTGTTGAACTTGAATTTTCAATGTGTAGGTCAAATGGCCTATTCCCCATCTTCTCTTAATTTGCTGAAAAAGGAATTCTTGAATCTTCTCACATTCCAGTAAATGTCAACCCCATCTTTCCAGTTACTGAGTTCAAATATCTTGATCGCCATTCATTTTTTGTTTTCTCTATCTTGCACGCATTCCATCAGGAAATCTTATATGCTCTCTTTTCAGTTAGATTCCAAATCCAGTTTCTTCTCCCATCTCTGCCACATCACTGCTCATTTCTCACTGGGATTATTACTATAGCCTACTAGTTAGTTGTTCTCCCTGATTCCACAGTTACCTCTCCTGCAGCATACTTCTACACAAAGTAACTGGAGTCATCCTCCTGGGACGTAAAACAGATACCATTGTTCTGCCTCAGACCTTTCCATGACTTCCATCTTATTCAGAGCAAAACCTGAATATAGTATGGCTACAAGGCACTAAATAATTTCACCTTACCCCCACCACCTCCTCTTCTGACCTGGTCCTTGTCCATCTTTCCCTGTTGGCTCCATTTGAGCCTCACCAACCTTCTTGCTGCTCCTCAGACACCCTAGGCACACTCTTGCCTCTGAGGGTTTGCATCACCCATATGAATGTTCTTCCTCTTGTTTCCATGTAACTCAGTGCCTTCTGAGCAACCTCTCTGCCACCATCCTGTCTTCTTCCTGTGGATTTCCTCTTCTTAACAATTATATCTTTAATACATCACATTTATTTTGTCTGACTCCTAGCACTTGAGTGTAACTGAGGATAATAGGGAGAAATACTGCTTTTGTTTTCTTTTGTACTGGTTAAGTAGCCCTTATCTGAAATGCTTGGAACCTTCTGGTTTCAGATTTTTACATATACATAATGAGATATCTTGGGGATGAGACTAAAGACTAAACATAAAATTCATTTGTGTTTCATATACACTTTTTTTTTCCTTTCCTTTTTGAGATAGAGTCTCGCCCAGTGGCTCAGTCTCGGCTCACTGCAACCTCTGTCTCCCAGGTTCAAGCAATTCTCCTGCCTCAGCCTCCCTAGTAGTTGAGACTACAGGCGCACACCATCACACCTGGCTATTTTTTGTATTTATAGTAGAGACGTGATTTCACCATGTTGGCCAGGCTGGTTTCGAACTCCTGACCTCAGGTGATCCACCTGCCTAGGTCTCCCAAGTGCTGGGATTACAGGCGTGAGCCAACACACCCGGCTCATAAACACTTTTGTAAACATAGCCTGAAGGTCATTTTATAGACTATTTTAAATAATTTTGTTCATGAATCAAAGTTTGGCGGTTTTGACTGTCGTGAAGTTAGGTACAGAATATTCTACTTGTGGCATCCTGTCAGCAATCAAAAAGTTTTGCATTTTGGATTTTGGATTTTCAGATTATGATTGCTCAACCTGTCCTATATCCTCAGCAAAAGTAAGAGGGCTGATGTGTCATAGGGGGTCAGTAAATATTGCTGTAATGAAAGATTGCAGTTAGTGAAACCGGACTCTAGGACCTATCTGGTTAGGAGGCTGCAACACACTGTCAGGGTCTCAGCATCGCAGCCTATCGCGTGGCAGACCTTCAAGCTAGTGTCAAACCTGGAGCCCACAAATGTTGACTGTGCATCTATGATTCACTCTAGTGGGTTGGGATTTTGTGTAAAATTTATATTTGGCCATGTCCTCTCCACTCTAAATAGTCTCCGCTAGATGAGCTAAAATTCAGAAGGAATACAAAGGGGTGCTTTCTCACAAAAACTGCTCAGTACCCCTGGTCTGTCTCACACTCATCTCCGATATTCATGTTACGGCTGAAGGAACCTAATGCTAGGGGTCAGTGGTCTTCTGCACTGACCCCTAGTATTCTACATTGGCATTGTGACAGTTTTGCTGTTAGGAGCCTGCATTGCAAGGTTGGAAGATGGTCCTACCTCCATAACATCACCCGGGAATCCTGTGGGAGTTGCATTTCGGGTTTCTGGCCAGAGCTGCTGTATTCTGATTCCTAAATGCTTTATTTGTCTGTCATTGGTCTGAGTTTGTATATGCGAGTATATCGGTGTGTGATTTGAGTAGTCTTTTCTGCGCTGTGGAAAAGCTTTGCTGCATTTCACTCTGGAGTAGATTTTATTCCTCTGATGGAAATACTCATTCCTGTTAGCAGAGTGCTTAGTTTTTCAACACTAAGGTACACCCTCTCTATGAGTGATCATCACACTGCTGCAGCTGTGAAATCCGTCACAACTTTTACACCAAAGCCTACTTCGTGCCTGGTGAATTCTATACATATTTAATTTTGTCATGTCTTGGTGTTTTGATTTGGCTTTTATTTTTTTTAGGTGGTACATCAGGTTTAAAAGTGAACACTTCGGCAGAGTTTTTTGTTTCTGTGACAGAGTTTTCACTCTTGTTGGCCCAGGCTGGAGTGCAATACTGCAATCTTGGCTCACTGCAACCTCTGCCTCCCAGATTGAAGCAATTCTCCTCCCTCAGTCTCCTGAGTAGCTGGGACTACAGGCATGTGCCACCATTCTTGGCTAATGTTTTGTATTTAGTAGAGACAGGGTTTCACCATGTTGGTCAGGCTCGTCTTAAACGCCTGACCTCAGGTGATCTATCTACCTTGGCCTCTCAAAACGTTGGGATTACAGGTGTGAGCTACTGTGCCTGGCTGCAAAGTTTGTATCATTTATGTAGAGGCTTCCCTGTAACACTGTAGTTTCTAACTTTGCTGTTATATCATGAAAATAGAACTAGATAGAAAATTCTTAACCTTAGCAATCCTAGTTTATCTATTTTTAGTTCCTGAACAGTTCATCTTTGTCTCTATCCATTTAATAAAGCTAGACAGTAAAGCATAGTAGCAGTGATTCAGATTCAGAACAGGAATTTCTTTATGATTTCTTCAAGCTTTCTATTTAACGTTTTTGGTTTGTGTTGTCAATGAGAAATAACAAATGCTTTATTATCTTTTGAGATATCTGAAGAATAATACAGTTATGAAATATGTTTTTACAGTTTTTCCTTCTCACTTGTAGCAGATATGTGGGAAAAGTTCTGTTTATACAATACACATATATAGATTTGATTCAACTTGTGATTTGTGTAGAATGGTGTCTGGTACAAAGAAGCAGGTGGTTTTATTTGTACCAGACACTGTTCTACACTTATTAGAACAAAACACTAAAAATGAGACTTGACGGTATAATTTCTACATAGTTTAACCATTTTTTTCACTGCCCATTTCTTAGCATGAATAAATGGCTTAACCTCTTAAATATTTAAATCAGTTTTTATTTGGGCAGACCATGTAAGAAAAAAAAATGGATAGGTATGATAATGAGTACTATAACTTTTAGCAAAAGGGATATATTTAATTTTTATGCACATGGAATTCCCAATCTTGTATTGGTGAGTAAGAGAAGAACAATATGCTCTTCTTATACCTTCTTATGCATATACCGAGAGATATTTCATTGCTGTAGTATTTGGTGTCCTTAGGGGAAGGAAAAATAGACATAATGATGGTACTTTTCTGTGCATTTTTAATGGGATGGATAGAAATTCACACTTGCTAATAACTTAAATCATAGCATTTCTCCTTTTGTTTTTGGTTAGAACATTAACTTACATTTAACGCTTTGGAAAACATGACTGTCGGAAGTTTCTGTACCTTAATTCTACCCACCTGCTTGAAGAATAAATGGATGTAATAATATACAATTCTATCATTATTGAAGAAATTTAGAAATGAAGTTTAGCGTTCCTATGGTGACATGTTTTATTGTGAATAGGCTCTGAGAGCCTGGTTTGAAACCGTCAGGTAGGAACATTCCACAGGGGACACCGTCACGGGCACCACAGCTGCACAGATTTCACCTCCTGCCACCCGTTTGCTCATTCTGGTCCCCGTATTCTACCTGTCTGTACCTGAGTGCACATGTGCGTGTCCTTTGAGCACCCATCAGTTATTTCCTTGGGTTCGTTCCTTAGCTATATTCCCAAATCATAGAGTAAGATCGTTCTAATGCTCATCATTCAGTTGCCCTCTAAAATTCTTCCCACTCACACAACCTCGACAGTTAAAGGTGTTTCTTCACGCCTCTGTAAGGCTTACAAACAGAAAATGGTTCACTTTGGCAAGGTTGGTTCAATTGGTTGTTTGTGTTTTTTTTTTTCATGAATTGCTTACTCAGAATTTGGTGGGTATTCTTTGTGTTGACCTTACTGACTGAAAAAGGTTTTTATTA
>NW_022437010.1:6372488-6544425 GCF_009761245.1 Sapajus apella | reverse complement strand
GTGTGTGTGTGTATATATATGTGTGTGTGTGTGTACACACACACACACACATACATACATACACACACACATATTCAGTGTTTCTGTTCAGCATTGGCTTTAGGGTTGACGAGACCTTCCCCATTGTGTGCACAGCAGGAGCTGTTGCTCTGTGCTCCTTATGGGCTGCTCTGCCTGTGAGGAGCCTGTGGTCTCTGAAATCTCAGCTGCAGTGTCAGGTGCTATTGGCCAGAAGCACCTCTCCATTCCAAGACTGATCTCGGACTAAGCGCTGCCTAGCTTCCATTCTGCTAGATGTGTTAAATGAGATATGGGTTATGTACAGTATGTGCACCGATCTTAAGTGTGCAGTTAATGAGCTTTGACAAATGTGTACACCTGTGGAACTGCCATCTCCACGGAGCTGCAGAACACTTTCACCATCTGACAGTTTCTTTGGGCTCCCATTGCCCTACCACCATGGACAAGCACTGTTTTAATTTCTCTTTCCACAGGTGGGTTTTGCCTGTTCAGGGATTTCATACGAATACTGTCATATAGTATGTACTTATTTGTGTCTCTTTTCATTTGCTGCGTATGGTGACGTTTGGATTTGTCCATGTTGTCATGGGATGGCGGGCAGCATTCTGTTGTGTGAGCATACCCAGCGTGTTTATCCGCTTTGCTCCGAGTGGGTGCCTGGGCTGAATCTGTTTCTGGCTCTTATGTCTAAAGTGGCTGTGAACATTCTTGCATGGACACACAGTCTTATTTCTCTTGGGTAAAATACCTGGGAGTGGAATTGCCAAGGGAAGTATGTGTTGAAGAAACTCCACATGGTTTTTCAAGGGAGTTGGGCTACTTTTGACTCTGACAGGCATCGCAGGAGAGCCCCTGTTGTCCTGCATCCAAGCAGCAGTGTTTTCTAAATCTTGTTAGCCATTGTAGTAAGTCTTGAATTTAGGTATGGTGAGACCTGAAGAACTTTGCTCTTCTCTCATGAGATTGTTTTGGCTGTTCTAGGTTTGGTGCTTTGCTGTATAAATTTTAGCGTTAATTTGTCAATAGCCATGAAAAAGCCTTTGGGGACCTGTGATTAGGATTGTACTGGATCTGGGTATCAATTTGGGAAAAATTGACAAATAATATTTTATCTGTCAACTTACAAATATGGCATGTCTCCCAGTTTATAGGTACTCTTTAATTTGCCTCAGCCATGTTTTGTCATTTTTTTGTTAAATTTATTTCTAATATTTTGGCTTTTTATTATATTGTAAATGAAAATATTTGAATCTCACTTTCAGTTTACGACTATTTAAACATTCATTTGATTTAAAACAATTTAACATCATATCTGTGACTTTACTGAATTCACTTTTTACAGTTGTTTGGTTGTATATTTCTTTATTTCCTGAAAATTTTTAAATTGGGAATAAAAATGGATTTTTTTCTTCTTCCCTTACATTTTTTAATTATGAAAAATTTTAAACGAACAACTAAGTTGCGAATGTTCATAACTTACTACAAAGAACGTCATTTTACTGTTTATCCATCCATCAGTCCATCTTATTTTTTGAAACATTTTAAAGTAAATGGAGACATACCCCTAAAAATACCTTATTCAGCAAGCATTTCATTACCTGGAATTTCAATTTGTTTCATAGTTTTTTCTTTTGATGTAAAATTTCCTAACAATGCAATGTGCTGATATTAAATACTGTACCCAGTTAATGAGCTAAACAAATGCATATACCTGGGTCACCCAAAAGCTTACCAAGCTGGAAAGCTGTCAGTCACCCTAGAAAGTTCATTCCTGTTTCTTACCAGTTTCCCTCTCACTCTTCTTATTGTTGTTGTTTATACAGTAGTTTTTCTAGAATTTTTTTTTAAATGGAAATATATTACAAAGTATTTTTTGAGAATGTATACCACAGTTTGGTTAGTCACCTGTTGTTGAAAACGTAGGCTGTTTCTACTTTGGAGCCATTATGAACAGAGCTCCTATAAATATTTTTGCACAAGTCTTTTTGCTGACATGTGTTTTCATTCCTTTGGAGTAATTAGGTTGGGGATTGCTGGGTCATAGGGTAGGTATGTATTTAGTTTTATAAAATGCTGTCAGACCTTTTGCAAAAGTGGCTGTCCCACTTTTTAATCCTACCAACAATGTATGACTGTCCTATTGCTTAGCTTTGGTGCTTTTTTTTTTTTTTTTTTTTTTTTTTTTCCTTCCCCATTTTGGCCATTCTAATGGGCATGACGTTATAACTTATTGTGCTTCTAATTTGCATTTCCCTCATGAACAGTGTGATATTCATCATTTCAAAACATTTTTCTAATTGACAAGTAAAAATTAATCACTTTTTAATGTGTTCACTACACATTCATATACTTAGGAAGTATATGTTCGAATCTTTTGCCCACGTTTTAATTATACTTAGTCTTTTCATTATTTTAGAAACTTTTATAAGTATTAGAGACTAAAGGCTCTTGGGATAAAATGAATATATTTTGAATGGGGGAGTGACATGAATTTTGTGGGACCAGAGGTGGAATGCTGTGGTCTGAATGTTTGTGTCCTGCCAAAATTCGTATCTTGACGCTTGGGGATTAACCCATTGCCGTCATGGTACTGGGAGGAGATTAGGCCATGAGAGCACTGCCATGGGATATGTGCCCTTAATAAAGAGGCCCACGAGAGCTTTTTTGTCCCTTCCCTTATGTGAGGACACATAAAAGGTGCCATCCATGAGGAATGGGCCCTCACCAGACACTGAATCTGCTGGAATCCTGGTCTTGGACTTTCCAGCCTCCAGAACTGTAAGCAGTAAATTTCTGTTGTTTATGAGATACCCAGACTAAGGCATTTTGTTACAGTGGCCCAAACAGACCAAGACAGAAGTTGGTACTGAGTAGGTGTTTCATAGATATTATCTCCCCATCTATGATTTGTTTGTACATTTTTCAACATTTTTTTCTTATTTGTTCTGTCCTTACAGTCTGTTCCCATCAACATTGTTTTTGATGAGAAGCTTAAATTTTTTTTTTAATGAAGTCTCAATTTTCTTTCTTTCGTGGTTATTGCTGTTTTGTGACCTAAGGAACTTTTGCCTTCCCCAAAGTCACAAAGATGATGTTGGTTTGCTCTAAAAACGTCATTGCTTTAGCTTTTATTCTTAGGCCTGTAATACATCTTGAATGAACTTCTGTGTATGTTGTGGTTTGTGGTTCAGTTTGTAACATATGGATCTCTAGTATCCCAGCTACATTTTTCAAAAAGACTTGACCAAATAGATTGCTTGGGGATCTTCATAATCAAAAATCAGTTGTATAATTTGGAATCATAAATGAAAATCTATTTCTGGTGCTCTCTCTTGTTTCATTGATGTCTTTGTAGATGCTTAACACAGGTACTATTTTTCTTTGAAATCTGTTGCTTTATGATATCTTAAAGTAGGTTGTATGAGCCCTAATTAGTACTTCTTCTTCAAGATTGCTTTAGATTGCCTTTCAAGTTTGTTGCCTTTCCTTGTAAATGTTAAAATTATCTTGTTGGTTTCTAAATAAAAGCTGGCTGGGATTATTTTTGAGAATGTGCTGTATCTATAGATACATTTGGGGAAATTTTATATTAATATTTGCTCTTTTAATTTGTAAACATAGAATATCTTTACATTCATTTAGGTTTTTAATTTCTCAGCAGTGTTTTATTGCATATATTGAAATAAAGCTTTTCCCTTTTATTCTCATGGTGTGGTAGATTATATTGATTTTTATAAACCTTGCATTTTTGGGATAAACCACATTTAATCATGACATTTTAATTTTTTATATCTTTGACGTCAGATTGTTAATATTTTAATCTGGATTTTTACATCTATATTCTTGAGGGATATTGGTCCGTAATTTACTGTTTTTATCCACCTCTTTTTAAAGATTATGTTGGCCTCATAAAGCAAAGTAGGAAATAGTCCATCATTTTCTGAAGTGATTTTGATAAAATTGGTATTTCCTTCAAATGTTTGATAGAATTCACCAGTGAAGCCATGCAGGGTTTGGTGTGTGTATGTGTAGAAGTTTGGGGGAGAGAGAGAGAGAGAGAGAGAGAGAGAGTGTGTGTGTGCGTGTGTGCGCGCGCGCACACACATACCATTTTAATATATTATAAATTAATATGTTTAAATGTTACATACAATTTTTATATGTGTGAAATACCTTTGTATGTATATATTCATACTTTTTTTTCATCTTGGTGTCGGTTTTGGTAAGTTGTATTTATCAAGGAACATGTCCACTTTAAGATGATGGATTTATTGGTGTAATTTAATAATATTTTGTTATTTTAACATCTGTAGGATCTGTAGTGTTATTCCCTTATATTTTGATATTGGTAATGTGTGCCTTTTTTTTTTTTTTTTTTTTTTTTTTTTTTTCAGTTTTTAAAGTAGAAACTTAGATAATTACTTTTTTCTAAGGTAAACATTTAAAAACACCCATTTCCCTATAAACATTGCCTTAGCTGGATCCCACAATATTTTCTAATATTTTTTGGGTGATTTCTTCTTTGACTCATGGCTTATTTGGAAAAATTTACTAATAGCTGGATTATTTCTAGATATGATACTGTTATTGGTGTCTGACTCCCCTGCAGTCAGAGAAAATAAACTGTAAGATATTCATTCAATCTTTTTAATTTTTATTGAGATTTATTTTATGGCTTACCAAGTGGCCTATCATTGTGAACATTTCAAGAGATTTAAAGAATATATATTCAGCAGTTGGATGTAACATTTTGTAAATATCACTTAGTTTAATGTGATAAAGAGTGCTGATGAAGTCTTTAGTGATTTATATATCAGTTACCAAAAGAGGAGTGTTAAAATTTTCAGCTGTGTTTGTAGATTACTTTCTGCCAGTTTCCTTTAGAATATTTTGGATATTCTGAAGAAAATTGAAAATTTCTTTAGAATATTTTGAAGTTGTTGTATTAAGTGAATACAGATTTAGGGTTGTTACAACATCTTAATGAATCTACTTTATAATAAAGAAATGTCCCTCTTTATGTCTCATAATGCTTTCTTGAAGTTTACTTCGGTAAACACCAGCATTAAGAAAAAATAAATTTAGTTTCATCATAGGAGTCTCCTGATATTTAAGAGTAGTTATAATATTTCCATTTCGTGTGTATATGCATGTGTGTGTATGTTTTCTTTTTTTAGACAGAATTTCGCTCTTGTTGCCCAGGCTGGAGTGCAATGGCACAATCTCGGCTGACTGCAACCTCTGCCTCTTGGGCTCAAGTGATTCCCCTGCCTCAGCCTCTCGAGTATGAGGGATTCAGGCACCCACCACCACACCCAGCTAAATTTTTGTATTTTTAGTAGCAACGGGGTTTCACCATGTTGGACAGGCTGGTCTTGAACTCCTGACCTCAGGTGATCTGCCTGCCTCAGCCTCCCAAAGTGCTGACATTACAGACGTGAGCCAATGTGCCTGACCTTTTGGTTTTAATAGACTTTTTTTTTTTTTTTTTAAGAGTAGTTTCAAATTCTCAGCAAAATTGGGCTAAAAAATGGAGATTTCTCTATACTGCCTCCGGTGCCCCTACACACACACACAGCCTCCCTCATTACCAGTATTCTCTACCAACGTGATACAATTGTTACATTTGATGCATCTACATTGACACATCATCACCCCAAGTCCTTAGTTTACATCAGGGTTCAAACTTTGTGTTATGATTTCTATGGGTTAGTCAAATGTGAAACAAGGTGGGTCTACCATTGTGATATCATACAGAGTAGTCGCACTGCTCTAAAAATCCCCTGTGCTCTGCCTTTGTGTTTCCTCCTACCCTCTCTTAGCAACCACTGATCTTTGTACTGTCTTCATAGTTATATAGTTTAAATCATATAGTATGTAGGCTTTTCAGATGGACATCTTTTATCTAGCAGTAATATATTTAAGTTTCCTCTGTGTCCTTTTGTGGCTGGTTAGCTCATTTCTTTTCGGTGCAGAATAGTATTTTATTGCCTGGATGTACCACAATTTACTTATCCATTTACCTACTGAATGACATTTTGGTGGCTTCACAGGTTTGGGCTATTATGAATACAGCTGTAATATAAATATTTGTGTGGAAAGTTTTTATAAGTTTTTGTCTCTCGGGTAAATACTAGGGAGCAGCATTGCTGAAACATATGGTAAGAGTATGTTTCATTTTTTAAATTTTATTTCACTTTAAGTTATGGGGTACACGTGCAGATCTTGCAGGATTGTTACATAGGTATACAGATGCCATGGTGGTTTGCTGCATCCATCCCCCCATCACCTACATTAGGTATTTCTCCCAATGTTATCCCTCCCCAATTTCTCCACCCCCTGCTATCCCTCTCCTAACCCTGCACCCCACAACAGACCCCAGTGTGTGATGTTCCCCTCCCTGTGTCCATGTGTTCTTCACGTTCATCACCCACTTATGTGTGAGAACATGTAGTGTTTGGTTTTCTGTTCTTGTGTCAATGATGGTTTCCAGATTCATCCATGTCCCTGCAAAGGACGTGAACTCATCCCTCCATGGTGTATATGTGCCACATTTTCTTTATCCATCTATTGTTGATGGACATTTGGGTTGGTTCCAAGTCTTTGCTATTGTAAACAGTGCCACATTGAACACACATGTGCATGTGCCTTTATAATAGAACGATTTATAATCCTTTGGGTATATGCCCAGTAGTGGGATTGCTGGGTCAACTGGTATTTCTATTTCTAGATCCACGAGGAATCGCCACACTATCTTCAACAATGGTTGAACCAATTTACACTCCCACCAACAGTGTAAAAGTGTTCCTATTTCTCCACATCCTCTCCAGCATCTGTTGTCTCCAGATTTTTTAATGATCGCCATTCTGACTTGAGATGATATCTCAATGTGGTTTTGATTTGCATTTCTTTAATCACCAATCATGATGAGCATTCTTTCATGTTTGTTCGCCGCATAAATATCTTCTTTTGTAAAGTGTCTGTTCATATCCTTTGCCCACTTTTTGATGGGGTTGTTTTTTTTTGCAAAATTTTTTTCCCTTTCTGTTGGTTGTTTCTTTCGACGTGCAGAAGCTCTTAACTTTAATTAGATCCCATTTGTTTATTTTGGCTTTTTTGCCATTGCTTTTGGTGTTTTAGTCAAAGTTCTTGCCTATGCCTATGTCCTGAATGGTATTGCCTAGGTTTTCTTCTAGGGTTTTTATGGTGTTAGGGCTTACGTTTAAATCTTTAATCCATCTGGAGTTAATTTTTGTATAAGGTGTGAGGAAGGGGTCCAGTTTCAGCTTTCTGCATATGGCTACCCCATTTTCCCAATACCATTTATTAAACAGGGAATCCTTTCCCCATTGCTTGTTTTTGTCAAGTTTGTCGAAGATCAGATAGTTGTAGGTGTGTGGTGTTAATTCGGAGGTCTCTGTTTTGTTCCATTGGTCCGTATCTCTGTTTTGGTACCAGTACCATGCTGTTTTGATTACTGTAGCCTTCTAGTATAGTTTGAAGTCAGTTAGTGTGATGCCTTCAGCTTTATTCTTTTTGCTTAGGATTGTCTTGGCTATTTGGGCTCTGTTTTGGTTCCATATGAGGTTTAAGGTGGTTATTTCCAGTTCTGTGAAGAAGGTCAATGGTAACTTGATGGGGATAGCATTGAATCTATAAATTACTTTGGGCATTATGGCCATTTTCACAATATTGATTTTTCCTAACCATGAGCATGGAATGTTTTTCCATATTTTTGTGTTATCTTATTTCCTTGAGCAGTGATTTGTAGTTCTCCTTGAAGAGGTCCTTCATGTGCTTTGTTAGTTGTATTCCTAGGTATTTTATTTTATTCTCTTCATAGCAGTTGTGAATGGGAGTTTCCTCATGATTTGGCCCTCTGTCTATTATTGGTGTATAGGAATGCTTGTGATTTCTGCACACTGATTTTGTATCCTGAGACTTTGCTCACGTTGCTTATCATCTTAAGGAGATTTTGGGCTGGGATAATGGGGTCTTCTAAGTTATGTCATCTGTAAATAGAGACAGTTTGGCTTCCTCCTTTCCTAATTGAATACCCTTTATTTCTTTTTCTTGCCTGATTGCTCTGGCTAGAACTTCCAATGCTATGTTGAATAGGAATGGTGAGAAAAAGGGCACCATTGTGTAGTGCCAGTTTTCAAAGGGAATGCTTCCAGTTTTTGCCCATTCAATATGATATTGGCTGTGAGTTTGTCATCAATAGCTTTTATTATTTTGAGATTATGTTCCATGGATACCTAGTTTATTGAGAGTTTTTAGCATAAAGCGCCGTGGAATTTTGTCAATCCTTCTCTGCATCTATTGAGATAATCATGAGGTTTTTGTCTTTGGTTCTGTTTATGTGATGGATTACATTTGAGTTTGCATGTGTTGAACCAGTCTTGCATTCCCGGGATAAAGCCTACTCGATCGTGATGGATAAGCTTTTTGATGTGCTGTTGCATTCAGTTTGCCAGTATTTTATTGAAGATTTTTGCATCCATGTTCATCATGGATATAGTCCTGAAATTTTCTTTTTTAGGCATGTCTTTGCCAGGTTTTGGTATCAGGATGATATTGGTCTCATAAAATGAGTTAGGGAAGATTCCCTCTTTTTGTATTGTTTTGGAATAGTTTCAGAAAGAATGGTACCAGCTCCTCTTTGCACGTCTGGTAGAATTCGGCTGTGAACCCATCTAGGCCTGGACTTTTTTTTTTGGTTGGTAGGCTATTAATTGCTGCCTCAACTTCAACCCTTGTTATTGGTCTATTCAGGGTTTCAACTTTTTGCTGGTTTAGTCTTGGGAGGGTGTAAGTGTCTAGGAATTTATACATTTCTTCTAGATTTACTGGTTTGTGTGCATAGTGTTGTTTGCAGTAACCTCTGATGGTAGTTTGTATTTCTGTGGAATCGGTGATATCCCCTTTATCATTTATTATTGCATCTATTCAATTCTTGTCCCTTTTCTCTCTTATTAGTCTGGCTAGCAGTCTATTTTGTTGATCTTTTCAAAAAACCAGCTTCTGGATTTGCTGATTTTTTTTTTTTTTGAAGAGTTTTTTTCTGTGTCTATCTCCTTCAGTTCTACTCTGATCTTAGTAATTTCTTATCTTCTGCTAGCTTTTGAATTTGTTTGATCTTGCTTCTGTGGCTCTTTTAATGGGATGATAGGGTGTTGATTTTAAATCTTTCCTTGCTTCTCATGTGGGCATTTAGTGCTATAAATTTCCCTCTAGACATTGCTTTAAATGTGTCCCAGAGATTATGGTACGTTATGTCTTTGTTCTCACTGGTTTTGAAGAACATCTTTATTTCTGCCTTCATTTCATTATTTATTCAGTAGTCATTCAGGAGCAGGTTGTTCAGTTTCCATGTAGTTGTGCTGTTTTGAGTAAGTTTCTTAATCCTGAGTTCTAATTGGATTGCACTGTGATCTGAGAGACTGGTTGTTACAATTTTTTTCTTTTGCATTTGCTGAGGAGTGATTTACTTCCAATTTTGTGGTCAATTTTAGAGTAAGCGTGATGTGGTGCTGAGAAGAATGTATATTCCGTGGATTTGGGGTGGAGAGTTCCGTAGATGTTTATGAGGTCTGCTTGGTCCAGATCTGAGTTCAAGTCCTGGAAATCCTTGTTAATTTTCTGTCTTGTTGATATGTCTAATATTGACAGTGGAATGTTAAAGCCTCCCACTATTACTGTGTGGGAGTCTAAGTCTCTTTTTAGTTCATTAAGAACTTGCTTTATGTATGCATTTGTGTGCTCCTGTATTGGGAACATATATATTTAGGATAGTTAGCTCTTCTTGTTGCATTGATCCTTTTACCATTATGTAATGCCCTTCTTTGTCTGTTTTGATCTTTATTGGTTTAAAGTTCATTTTATCAGAGACTAGGATTGCAACCTCTGCTTTTTTTTTTTTTTTTTTTCTCTCTCTCTCCATTTGCTTGGTAAATCTTCATCCATCACTTTACTTTGAGCCTGTGTGTGTCTTTGCACATGAGATGGGTCTCCTGAATACAGCATACCAACGGGTCTTTTTATTCAATATGCCAGTCTGTGTCTTTTGATTGGGGCATTTAGCCCATTTATATTTAAGGTTAATACTGTTATGGGTGAATTGGATCCTGCCATTTTGATATTAGCTGGTTGTTTTCCCCGTTAATTGACACAGATTCTTCATTGTGTCATTGGTCTTTACCATTTGGTATGTTTTTGGAGTGACTGATACTCGTTGTTCCTTTCCATGTTTAGCACTTCCTTCAGGAGGTCTTACAGGGCAGGCCTGGTGGTGAAATCTCTCAGCAGTTGCTTGTAAGGATTTTATTTCTTCTTCACTTATGAAGCTTACTTTGGCTGGATATGAAATTCTAGGTTGAAAATTCTTTTCTTTTAGGATGTTGAATATTGGCCCCCACACTCTTCTGGCTTGTAGGGTTTCTGTCAGGAGATCTGCTGTGAGTCTGATTGGTTTCCCTTTGTGGGTAACCCAACCTTTCCCTCTGGGCTGCCCTTAGCATTTTCTCCTTCATTTCAACCCTGGTGAATCTGATGATTATGTGCCTTGGGGTTGCTCTTCTCAAGGATTACTTTTGTGGTGTTCTCTGTATTTCCTGTATTTGAATGTTGGCCTGCCTTGCTAGGTTGGGGAAGTTCTGGATAATAGCCTGAAGAGTGTTTTCCAACTTGGTTTCACTGTCCCTGTAACTTTGAGGTACACCAATCAAACGTAGATTTAGTCTTTTCACATAATCCCATATTTCTTGGAAGCTTTGCTCATTTCGTTTCACTCTTTTTTCCCTAATCTTGCCTTCTTGCTTTATTTCATTGAGCTGATCTTCAGTCTCTGATATCCTTTCTTCCACTTGATTGAATCAGCTATTGAAACTTGTATATGCTTCACGAAGTTCTCATGCTGTGTTTTTCAGCTCCATCATGCCATTTATGTTCTTTTCTATACTGGTTATTCTTGTTAGCATTTCCTCTAACCTTTTTTCAGGTTCTTAGTTTCTTTGTATTTCATTAGAACATGTTCCTTTGGCTCCGAGAAGTTTGTTATTACCCACTTTCTGAAGCGTGCTTCTGTCAATTCATCAATTGACATTCTCCATCCAGTTTTGTTCCCTTGCTGGTGAGGAGTTCTGATCCCTTGGAGGAGAAGAGGCATTCTGGTTTTTGGTGATTTCATGCTTTTTATGCTGGTTTCTTCCCATCTTTGTGGATTTATCTACCTTTGGCCTTTGAAGTTGGTGACTTTCGTATGGGGTCTCTGAGTGGATGTCCTTTCTGTTGATGTTGAAGTTATTTCTTTCTGTTTCTGGTTTTCCTTCTAACCAGCCCCTCTGCTGCAGGACTGCTGGAGTTCCACTCCAGAGCCGTCTTACCTGGGAATCATCTGTGGGGGCTGCAGAACAGCAAGGGTTGCTGTCTGTGTCTTCCTCTGGTAGCTTCATCCCAGAAGGGTACCTGCCAGATGTTAACCAGAGCTCTCCTGTATGAAATGTCTCTTTGGATATATGGGGGTCAGGGAACCACTTGAGGAGGCAGTCTGTCTCTTATCAGAGCTGAAGTGCTGTTCTGAGAGCTCCGTTGCTCCCTTCAGAGCTGCTAGAGAGGGATGTTTAAGTCTGCTGCAGCAGGACTCATAACTGTCCCTTTTCCCAGGTGCTCTTCCTGGGAAGATGGGGCTTTATTTGTAAGTCCCTGACGTGCTGCTGCCTTTTTTCAGAGATGCCCTGCCCAGTAAGGAGGAAGTCTAGTCAGTCTGCCTGTAGAGGCATTGCTGAGCTGCCATGGAGTCTGCACAGCTGCTGTATAACTTCCTTGCGATTTTGTTTATGCAGATAAGGTTAGAACTGCCTCAGTAATGGCAGACTGCCTCAGTAATGGCGGACATCCTTCCCACGACTGAGCTCTACCGTCCCGGGTCAAGCTCAAACTGCTGTGCTGGTTGTGAAACACTCAAGCCAGTGGGTTTCAGTTTGCTGGTCTTTGTTGGGGTGGGACCTGCTGAGCCAGATCACTTGGCTCCCTGCGTTTAGCCCCCTTTTTTTCAGGGGAATGGTTGGCTCTGTCTTGCAGGCATTCCAGGTGCTAGTTAAAATGGCCACCCAGATTTGTGCTGGAAATCTGTGGCACTTGTTGGCCCAGCAGAAATCTCCTGGTCTGTGGGCTGTAAAGACCATGGGAGAAATGCAGTATCTGAACCAGAGTGCCAGAATGGCTGGAAAAGTCCCTGATGGATTTTGTTGGGTAGGAAGGAGAGTCCTCCAGCCCATTGCACTTCCTGGGTGAGGCAGCACCCCACCTTGCCTCGGTTTGCCCTCCTTGGACTACACCCACTGTCCAACAAGTCCCATTGTGATGAACCTGGTACCTTGGTTGGAAATGTGAAGATCACTCTCTTTCTGCCTCACTCTCACTGGGAACTGCACTCTGGAGCTGTTCCTATTCGGTCATCTCAGCAGAACGTATGTTTCATTTTGTAAGAAACTGCCAAACTGTTGTCCAAAGTGGCTGTGCCATTTTGCCTTCCATCTAACAGGGAGCAAGTGTTTCTATTGCTCCATGGCCTCGTCAGCATTTGCTGTTGTCGTGTTCTGGATTTTGACCATTCTAATAGATGTGTAGTGGTTTGTCCGTGTTGTTTTAATTTACATTTCCCTAATGATGTATTCTGTGGTGCATCTTTTCATATGTTTGTTTGTCATCTGTATATCATCTTTGGTGAGATGTTATTGCCCATTTTGAAATCAGTTTCACTTATTGTTGAGTTTCAAGAGATCTTTGTGTTTTAGATAATAGCCATTTGTCAGATAAGTCCTTTGCGAATATTTTCTCCCAGTTTGTGATTTGTCTTCTTACTCTCTTGAAACAGCATCTTTTAAATTATTATTTACATAGCTTTTTCTTTTATTGTTCTTTTATTTCTGATTTATCTACGTCTTTATATTTATGTGGCATCATTTGTAGATAGCAGGTACTTGGGTTCTGTTTTTTCCTTAATCCATTTTGATGATTTCTGCCTTTTAAGTAGAACACTGAGTTCACTTACATTTAGTATAATTGTTGATAGGGTTTGATTTAGGTCTAGTGTTTTGTTTTGTTTTTTTCTAGTTCTCGTTTTTGGTTTTTGTTCCTCTGTTCCTTCTTTCTGTTTTCTTTGAGTAATAACATTATTGAAATTTGACATTTCATTATAATTCTCTAGTGGCTTTTAGTTATATTTGTTTATATTATTATGGTTTCTGTTTTTGCCTTTTTTGAGTGATTGTTGTAGAGTAGTGATTCTGAGTAATTACTTAGCCTCAGCATTGAATGGGAACTTGTTTGAAATGTGAATTACCAGGCTGCATCCCAGGCCTCAGAAATTCTGTGAGAGAGACCTGGCATTTCATGGCTTAAAGATATCAGATGCTTCTGAAGTACATGATAAAAATCTGTTGTACCACCTTCTGTAAAACACACGAATCTTTTTTTTCTTTTTTAGAGTTTCTTTACTCTTTTTTTTAATTGCATTTTAGGTTTTGGGGTACATGTGAAGAACATGCAAAATTGTTGCATAGGTACACACATGGCAGTGTGATTTGCTGCCTTCCTCCCCTTCACCTATATCTGGCATTTCTCCCCATGCTATCTTTCCCCAACTTCCCACCCTCTCCTGTCCCTCTCCTATTTCCCCCCAACTGACCCCAGTGTGTAGTGCTCCCCTCCCTGTGTCCATGTGTTCTCATTGTTCAACACCCACCTATGAGTGAGAACATGCGGTGTTTGATTTTCTGCTCTTGTGTCAGTTTGCTGAGAATGATGGTTTCCAGATTCATCCATGTTCCTACAAAGGACACGAGCTCATTGTTTTTGATGGCTGCATAATATTCCATGGTGTATATGTGCCACATTTTCTCTGTCCAGTCTATCATCAATGGGCATTTAGGTTGGTTCCAGGTCTTTGCTATTGTAAACTGTGCTGCAGTGAACATTCAAAACACACGAATCTTGTAACAGTGCAATTCAATTGAGTTTTCTTGTTTGTGCTATTGTTGTATATTTTCTTTCTACATATGATAAACCTCACAATAGTGTGATAGGGATTTTGCATTAAACATTACACTGTCTTACAAAATTGAGAAAAACAAAAAAATGAGTTTTTACATTTATTCACAATTTCTGGCTCTCATTCTTCCTATATATCTGAGGTTCCATCTGGTACCATTTTGCTTCAGTCCAAATAATTTTCACGTGATAGAGATTGTTGGGAGACAATTCTCCATAGACCGCCTGTATTTCTGCACCTTTTGCTAGCAGTGCCCTGGCTGCATTTCTTCTAGACTACCTTTTCAAGGACATTCATAGAGAAGACAGAAATCGTTTCTCCTGCCAGAGGCTGGAGCAGGCATGTTCTTTATCCATCGTAAAAGTTTGCCTGTTTAAGCTCAGGGTTTCTCTCCTGTAACGTCACACATTTTACACAGAGGTGTTCTGCTCTGGAAACTGAGGCACAGCACACCGGAGCAGGAACATGCTGGTACTCTGGCTACTGCGCTTGCTCCCGGTTCACTTTGATCCATGGCTCAAGAGTCTCTTACCATCTGCCAGCGTTCTTGAGACTGTGGCAAGCTCACATGTTAGCTTGTGTCCTCCTTGTGGTTTTTCTCAAAGAGGAGGGTTGGGAGTCTCATGGGTCAATTGATGAGACTTTAGGAAAATCCATAGGATTTGTAGCTGACATGTTGACCAAATTGTCATCCTAATGATAAGTGGTCCTCTACTTTGCTGCCTGCTGATGAGGAGAAATTGGGGAGATGTTTTTAAACACAGCTGCCCAAACAATGCCCTGGTTATTACTAACTCTTCTTTGGTTGGGAGAACATCTTCACCCTTGGGTGAGCACATGGTTCTGACCCTTTTCAAACAGTTAAAGGAGAGAAATTGATAACCACCAGGGGTGGAAAGCAGGCAAATTGTTTGAACTGAATGTTGGCTGGTTCTTTTGGGAGAAGGAGGGGTGGGACTAGTTAAGGCGGAAGTCTAACAGCTAGGTTCCCCCATGGCTGACTCTTCCAGCACTGGTCCTGCCAACCTCAGATACACTGGGAGATGACAGTAAAAGGCTCAATGGTTTTTACAGTGGATCCTGGCTGCTCTAGGGATGTGTCACCCTCTCAAGGAGATTACCCTGACATAGACAAACACACTCTGGGAAAATGTTAATGTCTAATAGGATATTAACTAGTATTCTGGATCTTACTGCCCCAGATGAGATTTCCAGTGCTGCTGCTCATGACCCACTGGAGAATGAGAAATTTAACCCAAACAAGTTGACCTAAGTTCTTGCCGTCCACTCCACTGCTCTGGGAAATTCTCCCCTGGCCCTTCCATTAAAGCTACGTGATAACTCATGAGATGTCATGACGGTGGGGCCCACATTGTCCAACACGGAGGACATAATCAATCTGTATAAGCAACCTAAAACTGCCCTTGTTCCTCTTGCATCTGGCCCTTGCTTACAGAAGGGCTGGGTATGAGTAGGGTATCACTGGCAAACACGGAAATAGCTCCTGAAATAGGAAATACCAGTTTTATCCTGGTGGAAGGAGAGTAGCAGGGCTAGTACCTAGGGACGTGGGGAGTGCCACTTTGGGAGGTCCTGGGACAGGGAACATTAATGATCCTTGTCATTCAGAACCATCCCTAGAGCCTTCCTCAGGGATGAAAAAGCCCTGGTGTGGTTCTCCCAGATTTTTGCAAAGGATCAGAGTAAAGCTTTTGGATCTGGCATTCTTCCTAGCCAGACCACTCTGATGATGATTTATTGCATTCTTTTGACCCATATTGAGAATTCTATCAGAAGCAGCAGAGTTTGGTGCCAGCGCCTGCACCTGCCACACGGAACACCTGCTAACACCTCTGGCTGGCTGCCCACCCATACTCATAGCCATGGCACAGATGAGTGCCACCTGAGTGGTGGAACAGGCAAACAGGATAGGTTGGACTGACTTGCTATCGGGCAGTTCCTCCAAACACAAGGGCAAGACTCAGTGATTGGACTAAACCGTAGACCTTTAAGAGCTATACCTAGCTAGAAAGCTATGTCGAAGGCACTGTCAGCCTGTGCCCCTGTGATGCAGAGCTTGCTGGCAATTGTAAGCAGCACTTCCCAGGACCAGTGCAGCACTGAGACTATATTCTCCCTGTGGAAAGGCAGGTATTATCTTCCTTGTCTTCCTCCTAGAAGCATGGTGACTTGCACCTTAGCAGTGAACATCAGAGAACTTTGAATACGTAAAGAAGAAAACTCCATTAGATCCCATAGTCCTCATAGAACAGTGGCGAACGCTCCAAAATAAAGCTACCCTTGAGTATCTGGGGCAGCCCCAGAGGGATCGTTGACTCACCATGTGTGTGCATCCTACAGGTAGCTTACCCCACAGTGAGAGCCATAGACACAGTGGTACGAAATTTGTCCCTTTCTCTGAAGTGATCAATAAAAGCATCTTGGCTCTGGAAGCATTCATTAATGGATGATAGGATTGCTGTAGATTTCCTCCTTTGGGCCAAGACAGAGTTCATGCAATTTGCTGACGCATCCTGTGTGATCCATGTCAGTGGCCCCAACCAAAAGGAAATGTCCATTTGGAAGCTTCAGTAGAAGGCCCCACGGCTTGCTGAGGTGGACCCTGATGTTTTATGGTATTGCTGAGTCCATAAAACATCAGGTTGAGTCCTCAGGTATTGGCTGAGTCCAGGACACTGGGAAGCATGGTTAAGGTCAGGATTTTAGTTTGGCTTATCATGATGCTTGGAGTCCTAGTGATAGTACCTTTTATTAAATATGTGAGACAAATCGAGTAGATTTAGTTCCACCCTGTGTTAGATTGAACAGAGTGGCCGATAGAGTGGATACTCAGAGGGAAATTTGCTAGAAGCCAAGACAGTATAAATATAAGGAGGGGTCTTGTTGGGAGAGAGTTCTCCAGGGATCTCTTGCATTTCTGTATGTCTCTGGAAAAGAGAGAGAGAGTACATTTGTTGTGGACTGTCTTTTCAATAGTGTTGGTGTAAGCAGTTAGCCTTGGAGACAAGGTAGTGTCTCCCTTCAGATCCTAGGTTAAGTTTGTTTACCGCTTTGTAGGATAAAGATGGGGGTGGGCAGGCATGCCCATTTAAAAAATTTGGGATCCTCAAGCTCAGGGATCCTCTCCTGTAATGTAACCTACTGTTTCAGCAATTGTTACCTCACTGTCTTTGTATTGCCCTGAAGGAATTGCGGGCCCAGGTAAGTGGTACAAGCAATGCTAATAGGCTGACAGCTGCTACTGCTGTGGGTAGGAAGAGCAGCAGTCCCTGTTTACCCTGTAAGCTTTCACTTTCCACAGTTTCAGTTACCCATGGTCTGAAAATACTAAATGGAAAATTTTAGAAACTATTATAATTTTTTTTTTTTCATTGAGACAGGATCCCACTCTGTCACCCAGGCTGGAGTGCAGTGGTGTGATCACAGCTCACTGTAGCCTAGACCTCCTTGGCTCAAGCAATCCTTCTACCTCAGCCTCCCAAGTAACTGGGACTACAGGTATACGCCACCACAGCTAATTTTTTTTTTTTTTTTTTTTTTGAGGCGGAGTTTCACTCATGTTACCCAGGCTGGAGTGCAATGGCGCGATCTCGGCTCACCGCAACCTCCGCCTCCTGGGTTCAGGCAATTCTCCTGCCTCAGCCTCCTGAGTAGCTGGGATTACAGGCACGCGCCACCATGCCCAGCTAATGTTTTGTATTTTTAGTAGAGACGGGGTTTCACCATGTTGACCAGGATGGTCTTGATCTCTTGACCTCGTGATCCACCCGCCTCGGCCTCCCAAAGTGCTGGGATTACAGGCTTGAGCCACCGCGCCCGGCCGCTAATTTTTTTTATATTTTGTAGAGACAGGGTCTTGCTATGTTGCCCATGCTGGCCTCAAACTCCTGGGTTCTAGCAATCCTGCCGCCTCAGCCTCCCAAAGTGCTGGGATTACAGACGTGAGCCACTGCACCCAGCCAATGCATTATTTTAACTTGTATACCATTCTGAGTAGGGTGATGAAATTTTATGTTCTGATGTGTCTTGCCCAGGACATGAATCGTCCCTTTGTTCTGTGTCTTTATGCCATAGATGCTACCACCCCATTAGTTACTTAGTAGCTGGTTCAGTTTTCAGATGGATCAGAGTGCATATAGGGCTGAGTTCTATCCGAGGTTTCAGGCATTGGCTGGGGGTCTTGGAGCATATCCCCCACTGATAAGGGGACACTGTTATTCATTTTCTCTGATGAAGACTCTTGTCTGCTACCAGCATCCATGAAAATGTCAAAAACAAGATATAGCTTGGTAGTTTCCAAACAGGTAAAATCTCAGATCCTTCAAGGTTCCTGACATAGTCTCTCACAAAAAGTTCTTTTAGCTCTTGTTCATCTAAAAGTGTCTTTATTTCACCTCCCTTTTTCTTTAAACTGCTTTTTTGAGATTAACTCACGTATCAGTTTATCCATTTAAATTATAGAATTCAGTGGCTGTTAACATATACAGTTTTGTATCCATCACCACAGTCAGGTTTAGAACATTTTCATCACCTCAAAAAGAAATGTAGTATCCATTAGCTATCATCTTCTGTTCAGTCCTATTGCCTTCCCCCTAGCCCATGGCAGCCACTAATCTATTTTCTGTCACTATAAAACCTATTCTGGTCATTTTTTATAAATGGCATCATATATGTCACTGGTTTTTTTTTTTTTTTTTTACATAGCATAATGCTTTTAAAGTCCATCCATGTTGTAGCATGTATCAGTACTTCATTCCTTTTTGTGACTCAATATCTGTAATATGGATATGCCACATTTTGTTATTTAGTCATCAATTAATAGACATTTGGATTGTTTCTACTTTTTGACTATTATTAGTAGTGCTCCTATGAACATTCTTGTGTAAGTTTTGGTGGGGACAAGTTCTCTTTCTCTTGGGTAGATACCTTAGGAGTGGAGTTGCTGTGTCATATGGTAACTCTTAATTATTGGAGGAACGACCAGACTGTTTTCCAATGTGGCTGCACCATTTTACATCACCACAAGCAGTTTATGACAGTTCCGGTTCCTTTCTACTCTCACCAGTACTTACCCTTTTCATTACAGCCATCCTCCCGGCTGTGAAGTGCACTCTCATTGTGGTTGTGATATGCGTTGCCCTGAGGGCTAATGATGTTGAGCATCTTTTCGTATGCTTTACTGGTCATTTCCATATCTTCTTCAGAGAAATATGTATTCAGATCCTTTGCCATTGTTAAATTGGGTTGTGTTTTTATTGTTGAACTGTAAGACTTTATACATTTGATATAAGTTCCTTATAAAAAAAATTTTTCCTCCCGTTCTGTAGGTTGTTCTCTCACTTTTTTGGTGTGGCATCCTTTGAAGCACAAAAGTTTTTAATTTTGATGTCTAGTTTAATCCACTTTTTTTCTTTTGTTGCCATTGCTTCTCGTGTCATATGCAAGAAATCATTGCCTAATTTAAAGTCACAACAAATTACAACTCTGTGTTCTGTTAAGAATTTTATAATTTTAACTCTTTCTGGTAGATCTTTGATCAACGTAATGCATGGTATGAGGTCTAAAGGTCCAATTTGCCACTCTGGCATTTGGATATCCAGTTGTCCCAGCGTTGTTTGTTGAAAAGATTATTCTTTTCCCCGTGGAATGGCCTTGGCACTGTTGTCCAAAATCATTTGACCATATATAGGGGAGTTTCTTTCCGGGCCCTCTGTTCCTTTAGGCTATATGTCTGTAGTTCTACACTGCTGGTTTCATGGTTGTTAATTACTGTAGCTTTGTATTAAGTTGAAATCAGTTTGTCAATTTTTTCTTCTTTTTGAAACTTTTTGGGCTGTTCCATGTGAATTTTGGGATTAGGATGCCCGTTTCTACAAAGAAAACAGCTTTAATGTTAGAAAGAGTTACATTGAATCTAAAGATCAATTTGGAGAGTTTTATGGTATTAACAGTATTCAGTCCCCTGATCCATGAACATGGAATGGCTTTCCATTTAATTCGATATTTATTTCAATAATGTTTTGTAGTTTCTAGTTTATAAGCCTTACACTCTTTTGTTAAATTTATTCCTTTTTTTTCTGATGATATTTTGAGACTTTTCTTAATTTTATATTTGGTTTGATCATTGATACTGTATAGAAAAACAATGCAGTTCTGTTTTAAAAATTTATTTTTGTATGTTGATTTGTATCCTGCAATCTTGCTGAACTTCTTTGTTCTAATAGTTTTTAATGGACTCTTTAAGCTTTTCTATATAGAAGAGCATGTCATATGCAAATAGCAATAATTGTACTTCTTCCTTTCCAATTCAGGTGTCTTTGTATTTATAACACTCAACCAGAACCAGCTAGAACTCCGTACAATGTTGCGTAGAAGTGGCAAGGACAAACATCCTTGTGTTGTATTTTTGATCTTAGGGGGAAGCGTTTGGTCTTTCTATATTGAGTGTGATGTTATTTGCGTGTTTTTCATAAATTCCATTTATTTGGTTGAGGAAGTTTCCTCTATTCCTAGTTTATTGACTTCTTTGTGTTTTTTAATCATGAAGAGATGTTGACTTTTCTCGTGTTTTTTCTGCATCTATTGAAACGTGATGTGATTTTTCCCCTTTATTAATGTGGCATGTGAACATTAATTGAGTTTTTTATTAAATCAGCCTTGAGTTTTTGGAATAAATCCTCTTTGGTTATGGTCATTTTTATATCTAGCAGGAATTCAATTTGCGAATGTTTTGTTGAGGATTTTTGTGTCTGTATTCACAAAAGAGATAAAGGTCTATAGCTTTCTTGTGATGCCTTTTGTTTTGGTATTGGGTAAATAGTGGCCTCATAGAGTGTGGTAAACTGTTTTCTAATTATTAGAGTTATGAAGAACTGGTATTAATTATTTAAAATTTTGCAGAATTTATCAGTGAAGATACCTAATCCTATGTGCTTTTCTTTAAGGGAGGTTTTGATGATCAGTCTTTTTATTTGTTATAGATCTATTTAGATTTTCTTGACTCAGTTGACTAGTTTGTATCTTTCTAAGAATGTGTTTATTTCATCTGAGTTGTTAAAATTTATTGGCATAGAGTTATTCTTAGTATTATAATTATTTTCATTTCCATATGGTTTTAGTAAAGTTCCCTCTTTAATTCCTGGCGTTAGAAATGTGAGTGTTCTGTTTTTCTTAATCAGAATAACTGAAAGTTTGTCAGTTTTATTAATTTTTTTAAAAGAAACTTTTGGTTTTGTTGCTATTTAAATATTACTCTTCTGTTTATTAAGTTCTAAATTATGTTTCTTTTCTTCTGCTTGCCTTGGGTTTAGTTTGCTTTTTTGCCAGTGTCTGAAGGTAAAGGGTTAGGTTATTGATTTGAGGTCTTCTTTTTAGTGTAGGTGTTTAACACTAAAATTCCCCTCCCATTACTGCTTTTGCTGAATTCCACAAGTTTTAGTATGTTGTATTGTTTTTGTTATCTCAAGGTTTCCAGCTTTTCATGAGATATTTTGGGGGGAGCTGGCCCATTGATTATTTAGCGTGGGTTGTTTAATTTCTGCATATTTATGAATTTTCCCAACTTCTTTGTTATTTTCAGTATCATCCCCATTTGGAGATAGAACTTTGCATGATTGCAATCCTTTTAGATGTACTGAGCTTATCTTAAGACTTAGCATATGGTCTGTGCTGGCGAGTGTCCTGTGTGTGCTTGAGAAGAATGTATATTCTGCTGTTGTTGGGTAGAGAGTTGTCTCCTTGTCAGACTTGCATAACGTTTCCATCACGGGAATTAATGGAACAGTTTGCCTGCCCCTGGATGTCTTACTGCTCCTTCGCAGTCTGATGCTGAGATCGCAAGCTATGGCTGCCTGCCGGTTAACTCAAAGAATGTTTTCACATTTTCTTAATAGCTGAAAAAAAGCAAAAGAGTAATAATATTTTATGATGTGTGACAATTACAAAATTCAAATTTTGGTGTCCATAGATAGCGTTTTTGTCTTTGTTTAATGCCATTTCATTTATTATATATTGTATCTGGCTACTCCCTTGCTACAGGAGCAGGGTTGAGTGGTTGGAAGATGAGATGACTCATAAGCCTAAAAGGTTTACTGTTTGGCACTTTATGTAAAGTTTGCCAACTCCTGGTCTAATGTGTCCCCTGTGACTTCCTTACGTATACTCAGTCTGGCCACTGAGTATACCTAAAAATGGAGCACACACCTACCCATACCTGTGGAGGCTACTGTTGCTCTTCCTCTTTGCTCAGTTTCCTAGGGACAGGATCTCCTGGGGGCGTGGCAGCTGCAGATTCCCCAGGGGATACTGGCCCTGGGGAATCCAGTGGGACATGGTTAAGAAGGGAATGGAAAGAAATGAACTGTGTTCTACCAGGCTCCTGCCTCAGCTCTAAGGAAACGGAGGAAAGCAAACAGGAGTATACTCTAGTATACTGCCCGCTTCTGGAGTGGAAATTGATTTAAGGTGGGTTGGGCAGGGGAGGGGGGAGCATGAAACATAGCTTTCCTGTAAGACATAATCTCTTTTCCCTTTTTCATTGAAAACTCTTAAACTGTTTCTGCAAAAACATCATTTACATGGACTTTTCCAGAAATATATCTTGTAAATTGAAATACACCCTTATACACAACTATCCACAACTGAAGGAGCAGGGGAAAAATCACTTTCAAAAGCTTTCCCTGCTATGATATGGACTGTGTGGACTCGCACTTGCTGACCTGCCATTAATTACTGACTCTGTGAGATCTGTCAGACATGAAATTGGCCCTATGATGAGCTAAGGTCTTGCTGTTCCTAATCCTTTTTTGCTCAGAAGCAATAATATATATTTGATTTTAGGCTGTTCAGTAGTTAAGGGCTTCTATTCTCTGTATCTCAAGTAGATACACTGGAGAGTTTTTTGTTATCTTTGAGAGTAAAGGATGGGGATGGGGCATTCTCCTGTTCCCCACAATTGCCAGCACTTCTACTCATTAGGCTCCAGTACTGGGGGATGTTAGAGAACCAGGCATGCCATTGTGTGTCTGACCTACCTCTGCCTCTAACATCAATGTACCGATGTTCTTAATAATTGATGGGCTCAGACCTTTACGTTCTTAATTAAAGAGCTGCTATTTGGCTGTAGGCCTCTGCCCACAAGATACAGAGCCACATGCTGCCGCCGGAAAGCGAGCTGATGCTTTTGTATTAACTTCTGATGTAACAACAGATTCTAGGTATTTCTCCAATAACATGTGGAGACACCGTGTCAGATAATTCTTGTTCATGTGAGTTGTGGAAGATCTCTTTTCCATTTACACTTAGGATGTTAAGGTAGAAGAATTTGTCACAGTGATAAAACATGGTTACAAGGCAGGGTGGTGTGAATTGATAACTTTGATCCAGAATGTATTGTTCATCCATTTCAATGATTGACAGCATCTCCATTGAAAGTTGTTAGTGTAAAATTAATTAAAACTCAGATTTGAAAATAACCTGATTGCTGTAGACTGTTTTATTACAGTCAAGTATGATGTTCTCTGTTGACCTTTTTAGTTTTAATTGAGTGCTTCTGAATGATGCTGTGATACAGATCATATGTTTCTTTGATGGCAGTTTCACCCACAGAAGGTTCTCAGACCCTTGTAGCTCGTTGCCGTCACCACTCCAGGCCTTGCTTGGGTCTCTGATGCTGTTACCCTGGGATGACCAGGCACAGCTGCAGATGCCTCAGACTGCTCCAGCCATGAGTATGGAAACCAACTCAGTGGTCAGGCTTCAACACAGACATAACAGAGAGCCCCTTTCAGTCACTAAAACATAAGTCACCTAATGCCTAGCCACATGTCTCAGCATAACATTTTAGCATCTTGTTTGACTTACTTTCAGGGAAATTGCTCACACCCCAAATGGCCGGTTACTGTTTTATTGGGGTTGGAGAAGAGATCATTTTTATAGTATATTGTCGTTTGTGCTATTTTTGATGTTCTTAATTATACTTGTACTTTTCCAAAAAATTTTTGATTTTTTTAAAACTATTTTTTTCCTTTTATAAACAGGTTGAAAGGATTGTTGACAAAAGGAAAAATAAAAAAGGGAAGACAGAGTATTTGGTTCGATGGAAAGGCTATGACAGCGAAGATGACACTTGGGAGCCGGAGCAGCACCTCGTCAACTGTGAGGAATACATCCACGATTTCAACAGACGCCACACGGAGAAGCAGAAAGAGAGCACATTGACCAGAACAAACAGGACCTCTCCCAACAATGCTAGGAAACAAATCTCCAGATCCACCAACAGCAACTTTTCTAAGACCTCTTCTAAGGCACTCGTGATTGGGAAAGACCATGAATCCAAAAACAGCCAGCTGTTTGCTGCCAGCCAGAAGTTCAGGAAGAACACAGCTCCATCTCTCTCCAGCCGGAAGAACATGGACCTAGCAAAGTCGGGTATCAAGATCCTCGTGCCTAAGAGCCCCATTAAGAGCAGGACCGCAGTGGACGGCTTTCAGAGCGAGAGCCCCGAGAAACTGGACCCCGTCGAGCAGGGTCAGGAGGACACAGTGGCACCTGAAGTGGCAGCGGAAAAGCCGGTCGGAGCTTTATTGGGCCCTGGTGCTGAACGGGCCAGGATGGGGAGCAGGCCCCGGATACACCCGCTAGTGCCTCAGGTGCCCGGCCCGGTGACTGCAGCCATGGCCACAGGCTTAGCCGTTAATGGGAAAGGTGAGTGTCTGGGGAGCTGCCTGGAGCTCCGCGGTGATCCCAGAGGGCATGGGCCCTTCTCTAGAGATCAGGCCCTGAGCTATGGAGAGTCCGGGGATTCCCACGATGTCTGCTGGAGCCTTGCAGAGATTTTGCCAGCTTCTCCTTTCTTCGCTTGAAGCCTTTGGCATTTCTCTTAAATCAGCACTAGTTGTTTCGTTCTATTGCGCCATCCACAGACTGCTACCACACTGACTTGCTTTAAACATATCTCCCTCTAACTAGGTTAGGTGGGTGACTTTTTACAGCAGGTTTCTGGAGCTGTCTGCCTTTCTTCACCTCTTAGGTGCTGAGTCTCGTCTCGTCTCTTCTCCTGTTCAGCGTTTTCTTCTAAGTGTGGCCCGCATTGATTTAGAAGTGATGGTTCTTATTTTGCTCACCCATTTGAATAAGCAGGAATGCCTTTCAGCGAGGGCATTGCTAAGCCAGTGGGGCCTTTAGGAGCTGGGCTCGTTTCTAGGATGATTGGCAGTGTGGGTGCCTTTGCTCCTCCCGTCAGAGCCAAGTCTGCCTGGAACAGGTGGTATCCTCGGTTTTGCTCTCACACCAGCCCTGCTCCTGGGTTCTGTAGCTGCCTTGGATGTGCTATGACCTGTCCGTCTCCCAGGACAGCACAACTGGGAGTTCACACAGGTGGCTCCTTTGCACTTGCCATGCTGCGCCAGCCACAGTTGTTAATTCTCTTACACAGATTTCTCCCAGCCAGGCCCTGGCCCTGCCTCACTTGAAGTCCTCATGACTTCTCACCTGCTGGAGCTTTCTAATAGGTCTTCCTGCTTCCTGCCTTCTTACAGCTCCCATCCATTTTCAGTCATTTTCAGACAAGGAAGGGTGGTGCCCACTGGCGCCCCCACCCCCAGTTGGCCTTCAGTAGCAGTTGTGCCCTGCATGTCTGCAACCCGGCCCTCCCCAGCCCTCTGGCTCCCTCTTTCTGTCAGCACCAGGGCTGCACACTCCCCTTGTCTCCAGGTGCTCAGGGGCCCCCCACCTCCTGGCCCTCTCCTGTCTCTTCCTTCTGCATTAAAGCCTTAAAATTGTCTCTTTAACTGGTGCAGTGGCTCACCCCTATAATCTCAACACTTTGGAAGGCTGAGGTGGGTGGAACACATGAAGTCAGGAGTTTGAGACCAGCCTGGCCAACATGGTGAAACCCCATCTCTCCTAAAAATACAAAAATTAGCTGGGCGTGGTGGCACATGCCTGTAATGCTAGCTACTCAGGAGGGTGAGGCATGAGAAACGCTTGAACTCAGGAAGCAGAGGTTGCAGTGAGCCGAGATGGTGCCATTGCACTCCAGCCAGGGTGACAGAATGAAACTCTGTCTCAAAAAAAAAATTGTCTCTTTGCCTGTGTATATCTCCCCAACCCGAGCTCAGTAGAATAATAGCAAACAAAATACTATGGTGTTGGTTTGTTGGGGGAGCCATTTTCCTCTAAGGAGAAGTTGTTCACTAAGACATCCTCACCATCCTGCTGTGATGCATTCAACAGGTTTTCACCTTGGCCCAGGCCCTTGTGTAGCAAAGAAGTGGAATATGAACTGAAATCTGGGGTTTCCTTTTGACAGGAAATTGCCATCTTGCCAGTGTTTCTCAGATGCACGTTTGACCCAAATGCTGCCTTTTCCCGGCTTCGGTTTTGCCTTCTTCTGGAGCTTGTGAACTTGTTTGCAGGTTTGGCTTCCTGTGTTGTTGACCTCGTGGATACAGTTTTCTCTTACGTAGTTGCATGTGAGGGGTCCGAGAAGTTCAGAGGTAGAAGGGACTCACTTAATGCACGCTCTGTTTTGCAGTTAGGGAAGTCAAGTCCAAAGAGAAGATGATGTTCATGGAGAGAACTGGAGCCAAAGGGGAACCAGAGCACATGCCTCAGTGCCCCTCTGGCGTTCTTCCCAGCATTGCGTCTTGCCTCCTGGACAGATAAGCACCTCCATCTTCATCGATGATTTGGGGGCCAGGCACGGTGCTGGACTCTGGTACTACCAAGAAGGACTGACGATCTATGGCCTGTGGGCTTGACCCTGCCCTGCTCCTGGTTTTGTATGGCCTGCAAGCTCAGAATGGATTTTACATTTCCTAATGTTTGGGGGAAAGAAAATCAAGAGAATTATTTACTAACGTGAAAATATAAGAAATCAAGATTTCTGTGTTCATACATAAAGTTTTATTGGAACACAGCCACCTATCCATTACTATGAATGAATGGAGCTATCCATTCATTAACTTCTACCACCACCCAGCTAATTTTTGTATTTTTGGTAGAGATGGGATTTCACCATGTTGGCCAGGCTGGTCTTGAACTCCTGGCCTCAAGTGATCCGCCCGCCTCAGCTTCCCAAAGTGCTAGATTATGGGCATGAGCCACCATGCCTGGCCTGCCTGGCTCTTTAAAGAGAGGACACCTGATCTCTGCTCTTAGAAGGCTATAGATCTGTAGGCTCCCTTTTTTGTCCACAAAAGTTGTATATATATGTGTGCATTTTTTGTTGAAGGAACCCTTGATTTTCAGAACTTTGTGCCAACAAGATTAAGAGCCCTAGTCCTTAACCTGCACGTCCAGTTTTGGTTGGTCCCCGCCTCCAGTGCAGTCTTGCTCTGATTCCCTCTCATGTGTTAGTTCTTTCAAAATGAAATGCAGCCCTCGCCGGCTCCACATTCCTCTTTCCCCACATGTGAAACAATTTGCAGCAAAAACCTTCATTCCTTTACATTTCTTATATAAGGAAAGTAATGGCTTCTATTTAAATGAGGATTTAGTGACTTCCTCTTTAAAAAACATCCACATGGTAGCATTGGTTAAACCAAAAGGGACAAGTATAAGCATAGAGTCTTAAATTATGTTACCTTGTTCTGTGGAGTTGGGAGATTGGGGTGGGAATGACTATTGTTTCAAGGCTCTCGCCGTCATTTTTCTCCAAAGCTATGATCTCTCTATCCTTCTGTCACTTCTGCCTGGGCGCTGGTCAGATCAGCCCTGAGCCCTATATGCTGCTGAGACTATAATCTCTTGTTAGAGGAAAATAGAACCCTTTAGGGAACATTTTTAGGACAGTGGTGAATGACATCCCCTATGGCCTTGATCTAAATCAGGCTTGTAGATTAACGAGGCGGAGCCTTTCTGGAAGAAAAGCAACTGCAAAGCTGGTGGAGCCCCTGACAGCAGGCCTCCTGCAGATTCGGGAGGTTCAGTGCTGTGGCTGCCTGAGTCCCTGTGCAGAGAAGAGCTTTGTTACACTCTTTGCTAGAATGTAAGCTCCAAGAAAGCAGGTTGCTTTTCCAGACTAAGTCGAATTGTGCCCAGAATGGCACCTGCCATGTAGTCAGTGCTCTGCAAGTACTTGAGGAAGGAATGATTCCAGCAGAATGGGTGCTCAGGAAAGGAGGAAGGAATGATTCCGGTAGAATGGGTACCCAGGGAAAGAGGAAGGAATGATTCCAGTAGAATGGGTGGGCAGGGAAGAAGGATGGAATGATTCTAATAGAATGGGTGCTCATGGAACGAGGAAGGAATGATTCCAGTAGAATGGGTGTTTGTGGAATGAGCATGGAATTATTCCAGTAGAACAGGTGCTCATGGAATGAGGAAGGAATGATTCCAGGAGAATGAGTGTACAGGGAAGGAGGAAGGAATGATTCCAGTAGAATGGATGCACAGTGAAGACAAGGGTTGTAAGGAGTCATTTGTGGCCCAGGTCTCTGGCTCAGAGAGAGGGGAAGGAAAGCAGGAAGGGAGAAATTCTATTGAAATAACGTATATGGCCAGAAACACAGACATTCCAGAAAGCCCTCTTTTGCCCTCTGGGCACATCCTTCATGAATGAGAAGAAGCCACGCTGAAGCTCTGGTAGGCTGTTGGTTCACTGACACTTTTTAAGCAGTTGTTTTTACTTTCCAGATTAATTTTAAAGGTACGTAAGAAAACTGATTTGTTTTTCTAAAACTAATTGAACTAGATACTGGTGGAATCATTGGAAAATGAACCATCTCCTATTCAAAACATTAATCATGTGTACTGAAGGGATATTTTTGCCACCAAAAGCAACAAATATTTGAATATCTGTTAACCCAAAGAATGAGTGTTTCTGGAGTGTTTTCACACATACCCATTTACTTTTATAGAATAACCATATGTGTGTTTGCATTTTAATTATTTTAAGTATGACACAAAAGTTTAAATGATGAATATATTATTTCACTCAGAAATATGAGAAATTTGGCCAGGCGTGGTGGGTCATGCCTGTAATCCCAACACTTTGGGAGGTCATGGTGGGTGGATCACGAGGTCAGGAGTCCAAGAGCAGCTTGACCAACATGGTGAAACCCTGTCTGAACTAAAAACACAAAAATTAGCCAGGTATGGTGGCGCATGCCTGTAATCCCAGCTACTCAGTATGCTGAGGCAGGAGAATCGCTTGAACCCAGAAGGTGGACGTTGCAGTGAGCCCAGGTTGCGCCACTGCACTCCAACCTGGGCAACAGAGTGAGACTCCATCTCAAAAAAAAAAAAAGAAAAAAAGATAATGAGAAAATCTAAAATTTAGGTGATGCAGCTGCCTTCTCTCTCCTCTTTATCAGTGTTAATGATGATTTCTTGCTATTTTAATTGCCCAGTGAATTAATCCTATAAAAGAAGTCATTGCTTTTAAAAACTGGATTATCATGACTTTGCTCTTTCATGAATTTAAATATATAATTCATCATCATTCCATAAGTATGAAATTTCAGAAAATGCTATTAGCACACTTAAATAGGTGTAAACTTCATCAGTGTTGTGACATAGGGTTGGCTTTTGGATTTCAAATGGAAGCCAACAGCACCTAGTAGACAATTACTGAGGAAATATTAATACCTTAGCATGCGTTACATTTCATGAACATTTCAACCAAAGGAAGCTCCCAGGAGAAAGTGTTCAGGAAAACCTGGCTGCTTCTGAGGAACTAGAGTGTGATTTCCTCTCAGTAAGAATATGAATAGATGATCCCTTTCCCTTTTCACTGTGCTTATCAGGAAAGCCTAAGAGGCAACTCAACAGCTGCCCTCTAGAAAGAGGCCCCAGGGCTTTCAAGGCCCTTTATGATTTAGTCTCTGAAATTAGAACTTAAACCCCAGGGAAAGTTATGAAGTCAGAAGGCCAGGCCAGGTGTGGTTGCCCACATCTGTAATTGCACTCTTTGGGAAGCTGAAGCAGGATAGATTGAGGCCAGGAGTTCAAGACCAGCCTAGGTAACATAGTAAGACTTATCTTTATAAAAATAAAAAATATTTTCCTAAGTTTTGAAGGTGTGTTTAAAAAAAAAAAAAATCCAGGCATGGCGACTACATACCTGTAGTCCCAGCTACTCAAGAGGCTGAGGTGGGAGGATTGCTTGAGCCCAGGAGGTCAAGGCTACAGTGAGCTATGATTGCACCACTGTACTCCAGCCTGGTCCACAGAGCAAGACCCTGTCAAAAAAAAAAAAAAAAGAAAAAAAAAGAAAGGCAGCAGACCAGTCCCTAGAGGTAGCAGCTGTTCACTGAGACCACAGCAGGAAACCTCCACTTGAAGAGACATTTGAAGTCAAGTTACAGCAAACAGGCAATTAGAAGTGTGTTTGAATACAAAAATTAGCCATACATGGTGGCACACGCCTGTAGTCCCAGCTACTCGGTAGGCCAAGGTAGAAGAATCACTTGAATCTGGGAGGCAGAGGTTGCAGTGGGCCAAGATCATGCCATTGCACTGCAGCCTGAGTGACAGAGCAAGATTCCTTCTTGGGGGGAAAAAAAAAGAAGAAGTGTGTTTGAAGATTTGATCAAGAAAGATTTCAGTTTGAAACCCCACAAATGATTGACATGTCTTATATAATAGGTCCGTGCTAGAGGCTTCCACATGTGTTTTCTTGCTTATTCCTTTCAAGAGCAAACCCACTTACACAAGGAAAGGGTCCAGAAGCTAAAAATCAAACGAGAGGGGAGTAGTCCTTTGAGACAAGCAGATGTACAACCTCCCCACTTTCTAAGCGTTTAATAGGTATCCTCAGGCAGAATGATGTGACTGCCAGCAACAGGTGGGTTCCTGTGTTCCTCCAAGTGAGCACAGTGATCTTCAAACCTCCACGTGCTTAAGAAGTCTAGTGCAGAGTTTCAGGCACAGAGCCCGTAGAGAAAATGCTCTTGTCCAGCCAGAGCCAGTCTGTTTACTCCCAGGAATCTTTAAAAACATGCACACCATAATCATTTTATTTTAAAACTTAACAAATGTGCATTATTTTTCAATCAAAGAGCCAAGGCCCTTTACAAGGGAGTGCTTGCATTTGCCACTTGCTGGAAGAGCCAAGGCCCTTTGAGTATGGATTCATTGCTTGGAGTCCTCTCTTGTGTAAAGCATGTTCATAATGTATCACTTGCTATTACCAGTTCTGATTTCTTCAAAGCAGAGCAAACCTTAGGTGTACTTACAAATCTGAGTACAGCCCTAGCCTTTTTGATTTTTCTCATTTTCTCACACCTGGCTTGACAATAGTTTTTAGTCTAGATCCTTTCCAGATCCTTCAATGTAGTTTTCCTTGAGGCATCAGCTCTCCTTTTGTAATCATCTCCTGTTTTATGTAAAAATAAATTAAATATAACAAGTTCAGCTAGCCAAAAAAGTGTAAGAGGAAGGAGAGTGTTCCCTCTATCCTTTTAGGTTTTTGGCTGGGGCCTGTGAATTACAGTGACAAAAGACATGTTAACAGGAGAAAATGACATACACATTTAATTGGTGTTTTAAGTTTTATGAGCCCAAGGGATCTCCACACAAAAGAGGAAACCCCAAAGAAGTGGTTAGGCTTGAGAGCTTATATACCATTTTAACAAAGGATGATAAATCATGGAGAAATTCCTACCGCAGTTTCTAGGCTTCTTGGGGGTGGTAAAATGTGGGGAGATAGATATACTGGAAACTAATGGAAGAGAAAGGCTGTTTTATGTTTTAGTAACATCTGTTGAGGCACTCTCGTCTCAGTTTCTTCTCTCTGAGGATTAGTCATTTTCCTTTTCCTGCTACAGAAAAGTGGGAATACCTTTACAGATAGGAATTTAAGCCCTTTTTAGGCAGAAATGGAGCAGACAGAGAGTTCTTCCTGCAACTGTTGCTTCTCAGTTGCCTTTAGCCCAAAATAATCCTTATTCAAAAGTGTTTTCTTTTGGAATTGCATATTCTGATTCCTGTCAGAAGTTTAGGGAATGAACCCTGCCAGCTCTTAAGCAGCCATATTCCAAGGGGAGGAGTCAAGTGTGGGCTGTGTCAACTCCAGTGACTACTTCTCTCTGGATGTGGAACCAGGGCTTCTCATGGAGTGTTTCCCTTCCTACTCTAAGAATCCCTGCTGAAGACTTTGAGGGTTTTTTCCCTTCACATGAAGTTTTATTGATGTCACAGCTGCAGAAATGTCCACAAAATATATAAATTTCATACATTTTTGAACAAGTAATTGAGAAGTACTTTGAGCCAAATATAAGAGTTCACTATTACCTCCCCTCCCTGAATACCAAATTCCCCAGAGGGAACATCAGTAGTTTGATGTGTATCATTTCTGTCTTTTTCTATGAATTTATACTCTTTTTATATGAGATCATACTACATAATTTGTTCTTAACATTTCCGCTTTTTATTTAACATCATGTCTTGGAGAACTTCCTATTTTAAGACTCAAATTCTATCTTTTTATGTTTTAAACTTTTTATAAATATGATTTCAAACTTAGAAGTTACAAGACCAGTACAAGAAATACCCATAAAGTATCCCTTACCCAAATTCACCAATTCTTTACATTTTGCCTCATTTACTTTCCCTCTCCTCTCTTTCCCCCCCATATATGTATATAGTTATATACACATACACATATGCGTATACTTTTTTTTTCCTATTTGAGGATATATTTTATACTATTTGAGAATTAGTTGCCAACTTCTATTGTAAATGATAGCAAAACACAAGGGCTGTAATTGATTTAAGATTTTAATAGATGTTGCCAAATTGCTTTCTAAAAATGCCGTAAAGATTGTAAGTATGCATTTACCTCTTCTTAACCAACATTTTAATCTATTTTTCAGTGTCTGGCAGATGAGAAAATGCTATCTCCTTGTTTTAATTTTCAAACAGGAAAACTGTTTTTGCAGGTTCATCGACTGTTTGCATTCATTCTTCTGTTAATTTTCTCTCTCTCTGTGTGTGTGTGTGTGTGTGTGTGTGTGTGTACTTTTTTCTTTTTTTGCCTGTTTTTCTTATGGGTGGTTTAGCTTCCAAAATGTGAAAATTTTGTGAATTAGCATGTCCTTCCACAGGGACCACACTGATCTTCTCTGCATATGTGAGCTGTGGCATGCATGCTTCTAAAAGGAGTGCCTAAAAAGGGGTCCATGATTCAAGGTCCTCCCCACTCACTCATCTACTGGTCCTTTCATGGCAGGAGTGAGAATATAGGACCACCCAGGTCCTGCCATAAGGAACTAGAAAACCTCTAATTAATTTGCATTAATTTTATGGTTCCTGCTCAGTTTTGAATGTACCTAAGTGTATTTCATTATGTTGGACTTCTATAAAGTATAATTTAAAAGAAATTTAGATTTCTTAGGTCAGATGACACAAAAGGAATATTTCTAACTATAGTTCTTGCTCCTTTTGAACTTCAACTGATTCAAGGACAAAAGGGGAAAAAAATCACATTTTCAAATTAAATTTCTTTTTTTATTTAGTATTTGCTCTTGTTGCTGCATGTGCTACTGGGAATTGAGCCCTGTCACAAATCTCTCTTGTCTCCTGTATTCCTGTTTGCATTGCTTTTGCTGCAGCCGGGAACTGGCCTTCTGGAACATTCCTCCAATGGCATTCCGCACCTTAAGCTTGAGAGCAGCTATATATACACAGGATATAGGCTCTCGAGCCTCTTCCGAGCATGCTATTCTGGTGCCTTTGTTCTGTGTTTAGTTCCTCCGACATTCATCTTCCTCTTTCAGAGAATCCTTGTTTTACAGAAGAGGCTGCTTGTGAAAGGGATTGATTTGATCAAAATCACTAGCAGAATTGGCGGGAAAGTAGACTCCACATTAGAACCTACTCCTGACTTCCATTTAGTTCTTTGTATTGTGTCACACTGATGACAAGTGATTTTTTTATAATTGATATTATTAAGTACTGTGTTAGTCAAGACTTTTGCTTCTGTCTCAAGTGAGTGAAACTGAACCCACCGTGGCTTAAGCATACAACCAAATGAAATGGCATCTGTTGGCTCATGGAATTGAAATCCACACGCAGCTGGATCTGTGGCCTGAAGTTACCACCATTCCCCTCTCCCCTCCCCTCGCCCAGCCTCCACTTGCTTCAATCAGGCCTGTCCTTCCCACATGGAAGCAAGGTGCCCCAGCAGCTCTGGTCTGCCGCCCTGACCTCCAAGCTGACCAGACAGAAAAGGGGCTTCTTTTCCTCTTAAGTTTCAAGGGGTGAGGTCAACTTCATCTAAACTCTGTAACCTAGAAGGAAGGGGGTGAGGGGATACCCCAAGGGAAAGCCAGGGCTAGTGACAATAGAAACGGCAGTAGGTAGTGAGCAGGCCTGAACAGTCATACTTTGAATTAATGTCATGTTCTGGCGTTTGGGTGATCCTCTCAAACAGTACAGTCCTCCTCCCAATTCAGCTGTGCCCAGGATGCTGCTCATCAGGAGATTGAGCTGTGCCTAGCTCTGCACTTTGTCGTTTTGAATAGGTGCTCTTCCTCCTTTTATAGACCTATCTTTGGGGGCTAGGCACTGCATTTATCCCCTTTCGTATTTGATATGTCACCTTTTACATGTCAGTCACATTAATTACACAGACGGACTGTTTATGAGGATGCCCTTGAAGGAAGGTGCCAGGGAGTCCGATTCTCCAAGGCTCTGTTGCCTTGGGTGGAAAATGCTTTAAAGTGGCGTGAGTACTTAGATTGGATGGATGGGAGCCAGTTCCCTAGAAGAGTCTGAAAAAAGAACATCTGATGTTTTTAAAATATCCAGAGAAAGATCCAGAGTAGATGGACAAATTCATTTAACCTTTAAATGGTAGAATGGAAACGTGCTGTGCAGATATTTTAATGGTCTTAGGAATCTCCTACATTGCCTAGTCCAATTGTTTACACACATTAGGGGCTTAATGAACATTTGTGTGTGCATGAGTGAGTTGCTGGAGGAATTTTTATCACTTCTGCTTCCATTATTAGTGTTTGTCTTTTAAAAAGAAGAGTAAAAAAAAAATGATTTGTCAGGGAAGCTGGGACAAATTACCAAGGTACCGAGAGGCGCCCCTGCACTCCTGCTGCCCTAAGCACTTAGGGGACTTCCTCCAAATCAGACGAGTCAGCAGGCCTGTGCTCCTGCTCTGTTCCCTGCTGTATGTGCACATGTCCTTTTAAGTGAAGTTAATATATTCCTCTTCACAGCTGCAGCCCAGTGCTCAAGGGAACTTTTTGAGAGTAAGAACCAAGACATTTCATCCTAGTTTTTCTACTACCTGCCACATGGTAGGTGGCCACTAAACTGTGGAGTGGATGAAAGCATTTTCTTCGTTTTTGGTTCATCTTAAATGTCTTTTGATAATTAGCGTTTTATTGAAAATCATATTGTTTTATCCGAGCAAACTCTGCCTAAAGGGTTCATTCCACCTCAACAACAAGTGAAATGATTCAAGAACCTGCTGTCTAACCACATGATGTGCCCGGCAGCTTGCCAGGGCCTGGGTGCTACAGGGAGGAGATGGTGTCTGTGTCCTTTCTCACCAGCACTCTCTGGTCCTAGTGGAGCCCTGGGCTCACTCCTCTCTCCCACTTTGGGTGTCTTGGCCCCTGCAGCTGGAGTCTGCTGTACTTGATTCATGTTACTTGGCATCCACACTGTTGCTGGCTCCTGAGTAACTATCTTCCATGGCTTCTGAGTTCCTGAAACAGATTTTCCTCAGGTTTTGAGGCATCTTTTTAAACCTTGCTTTTAGTTTCGGATTCATTCTATGTCCCATGCCATACACACATCAGCCCTCTGTCTGGGAGAGTTTCTGGAAGCTCCATGCCTCCTCATCAGATGCATGTTAAACATGTACCACATGGCAGGCTGTGGGACTGGAGCTTGGCAACACAGAACCCCTGACTTCCAGGAGCTCAGAGCCTGGCAGAATGGATGTTCAAGAAAGAGCCCTCGTTTCTGATGACAGAGTTCGTTTGAAAAGCGTTGTGGTTGACAGAGCCGTGCCACGCTGTCTGCAGACCCGAGGCCGGGCCCCTGCAGTGTTGAAAGTTCAGCCCTGCGGTTGTGGGCAGCATTCCCTAAGGCAAGAGCAGATGTCAGACTATTGTTAAGGAGATTATAATAAACTGATCATTGTACAGCCCTGCTCCGGGTGGAGTGGTGAGACACTGAATGAGATAAACTGTCTCTGTTTAAAAAGTAATTACCCCGATATAGTGAATACTCATCTCCTCCCATGATACGGTCCTGATGTAATTGGCTCTCAGTCTGAGACCATAAATGGCATCTGCCAAGGGGTTCTTAGTAGGAAATATTAAGAAAACATTTTAAATCTTACTTCCAAAGTATCTGTTACTCCAGGTTATTTTCCGTACGATGTGTTTGCTCTTCCGAGCAAGTGGGTTTGATACTCAGTTCTTCCATTCACCGCGCCCTTCCCTGCCTTGCTTTTGGGAAGATAACGTTTTACAATCAGGTTTATTTATGATAACATCTGGTCTGTCCTCCTTACTTTGTTATTTAAGACTTATTTGTGCTTAAAAAGAACTTTTTTTAAACGGGAACATACTAGGTTCTCAAATATACTTTAAAATAACCCCCTCTCAAGCCATTTACCTCAGTCATAGTCATCTCTACTTTCTGTCAGCAGTTTAAGTTCTTATTTATGTCTGTGCAGCAAGAAGAGGGAGTGTGTTCCCAGGAGAAAGGCTGTAAGTGGCTTTGGGCCTCGTCGTACAGCTACAGGTTGTACTTAGGACCACATTAGCCACTTAGACTAGAGCTGTGCAGTGTGTCCCCCTCATTCCTGCCCCCAGCTGAGAAATAATTGTCACAAAGTCCATGCACTGAAATGGAGACGTCTAATCACTAGCAGACCTCCACGGTGCCTGTGTGATCAGCTGTCTCTGTGTGAGCTGCTGATCCCAGCGACAGCATTAGGATAGTGACCACTGTCCCAGATGGCTCAGTGCTCCACCCCCAGCGTGATCTGAGCTACTGAAGTCAGAGAAGTCCACGCTGAATAAACAAAGCCAGCCCCGTAGTAGCATAGCGTCACAGTGACCATGTGTCTGTCTTATTGAACCTGGGTTTACTTGACTAGGTTGCTGACTCAAGTGAGTTTGTGCTTGGCTTGCTGTTTTCTTCAACCCTCTCCAGACTGAATGGGAATGTTAAACCCACTCAGGAGTTCTTGTTGGTCTAAAGGACTGTGTTCATTGGCCTTTGACGCTCCATCAACCAATCTACCCGGGGTGACCTGAGTCTTCAGACATGATGTGCCTGTGGGTGCCTGCCACTTCTCCCATGAGACAGACCTGAACTGTCTTTTCAGCTGCTCAGATGATTGCAAGAAATGTATTCTGTGACCAAGGAAGGCCACATTTCAGCACCTTTTATGAAGTACCATGCTTAATTCCACGGGGGCAGTGGGGAGATATTTACAGGCAGTGGGAGAGGATGGACTGCTAAGTTTGAAGTAATGAAAGGGAAAGTCAGTCATAAAACTTGTGTTTGAGAATTATGCCAGTGAAGCCATTGACCCCACCTAGGTTAGAGCTGAAGGGCCACATTTTCACGTTTTGTGGCTGGGAGCCACTTGCCTCCCCCTCCCCCCCCGCCCCCGCGGCTTTCTGCAGGTCTTTTGCCTCCATTTTCATGGGACCTCTTCTTTTTCATTTTTTAATTTTATTTATCCCTCTTTTTATGTATTTTTTATGTACATAAATGTGTGGGGTACAATTGCACATTTGTAACATGCATAGATTGCATGGTGATCAAGTCAGGGCTTTTAGGGTATCCCTCACCCACATAAACATACATTTTCACCAACTAAATAATTTCCTATCATTAGATCTTTCTACTGTCAATGGTAATCATTGTGGGAATTGTTGCTACAGGGATTTAAGCCTTGAAAGAAGTATCTTAGTCCTAGTAAAACTGCAAAATCAAATGGGAAGATGATGTGGTCTCTAAGGAGGAGTGTCTACGTCTTTAATGGGAACTTTTTTTTAATGGGAATATACTAGGTTCTCAAATATACTTTAAAATAACCCCCTCTCAGCCCAGTTATTATATTGGTAATGGCAAGAGGGTTGTACATTTTTAAGAGAAACTCTGCCTCTCCTATGATCAGGTGATATGACTTTTATTCAATGTAAAATAGGACAGATTATTTTTCACCTTGCTAATGTAGTTTTAAATTATGTATTCCATATTCACATTGTAATTGTAGCATTTCCTTCTTTGCATGACACTTTCAGCAAAGTTTGATAGCTGTTTCCCATACTTGGCATTACCTCTAAAGGTAACATAAGAATTGGGTAGGAATAGCATGAAAGCATAACTTGAACGTTATCAACATGGTGAGTGCAGAAAACCACACTGTTTAATTGCTGTATTGCCAGCTTCTGACTGTTCTCTGTGAGTGCGACTGCCTCTTTGTGTCTGCCTCGTGGCAGTACAGGTTTGAAGGCCACAGGAGAAAAAGGACAGGACCACACAGCTCAGACCAGCCTTGGAAGGCATGACATTGTGTACAGAGTGTATTGGATGATTGCTTCTTCTGATTTCCATGATTTAAACCACTATTTTATTATGGACTTCAAAGGGAAGGTGAACCTAAGTTTGACTCCGTGCTTTGGTTTTTCCCATAAACCTTACCTAAGGAGACAAAAGTTCTAAAACTATGGCAGCTATAAAAATTGTTATAACAACAAACCAAGAGGGGTAGTGGTATAAAAATAGTCTCCGTCTGAGTTTTGGTTTGGTTTAGTTTTATTTGGGGAGAAGGAGGTTGCCCTAGTAAAATTTCTACTTGCAAAGTCTTCCACATGCCATTTTCTGGTAATATGTTCTCAATAAGTGGCCTAAACTAATTTATTGTGTTATATTAATCCTATTTACAGAAGTTTACCATTTAGGAATGTATAATGTGCGGTCTATTCTGTGCGTTTCCCAGTTTTCACAAGAGATTTTGTCATATCCGTGTAATAAGCAGTTACACACTGGGCTTTCTTGATCATATAGTCTGTGTAATGCTGTGACAGCCTGGCTAGCACTTCAGCACAGTCTTCAGAGCTGCACGTTACTGTTTGACATTAGAAACTGCTGCTACTCCAAGCTCGAGTCAGGAGTGCACCCCAAGTGCTGGATCACTGTGAGTTACCAAGTTGTGCTCCTTCAGAAAGGGGAGATGGGTGGAAAACACAGACCACACCACTGCAGTTTTAGCATGCATTTCCATGATTTATAGAAGGATTGGAAGAAAAGCTGACTGTCGAGTTTTGCTCTAGTACAGTTTTTTTGGGGGGGCGGGGGTTTCTTTTTTTCTGAGACAGGGTCTGGCTCTGTCTCACCCAGGCTGGAGTGCAGTGGCTGATACCATCTCAGCTCACTGCAGTCTCCCCCCTCCGAGACTCAGATGATCCACCTCAGCTTCCCAAGTAGCCAGGACTACGGGCGTGTGCCACCATGCGCAAATGATTTTTGAATTTTTGTGGAGATGCAGTTTCATCATGTTCCCCAGGCTAGTCTCGAACTCCTGAACTCAAGCGATCCTTTAGCATCAGCCTCCCAAAGTGCCTGTAACAGGTGTGAGTCACCACGTCCGGCCTCTAATACGGTTTTTAAGTACTCTTGAATACTCAAAACTGATCTCAAACCTGGATTTTAAAATTAGTATATTTTCTTATTGTATTTATAAAACTTAGCACATTGTTGCTTTTAGGTTTCTGTGATGGTGAGGTCAGCTTCCTGTCTTGGATTTTGAGTAGCCTTTGCCCTCATCTGTAACATGATGTATTCAGTTAGATTTCTCCCTTGATCCTTTGCTCTTCAGCATGTCTGAAACATCTGCGTTAGGAGGAGTCATCAGTTCCACAGTTTGGCCCCCCTTGAACTCCGTGTTCTCTAACACCCTACTTGGTCCCCATGAGGAAAGAGATACATAAAAGCCTCTCCCTACTATTGTCAGGGGGCTCATGGGCTGCCACTTCTCAATGTACTTAGTGTGGACCCCTGAAATGCCAAACACATGAAAAATGCTAGCACCCTCGTTAGAGAAACACTGCATTACAAGTCCTTGTTTCTCGGCCCTGGCTGCTTTGTAAGTACCCAGGCGTTCCTATGCAAAGATGGACATGGTCCCTCAGTGATTGTCCTTGGAGCCATTCAGAACCATAGCTATAAGTGATCCTTGGCAGCACCTGGTTAACCTGGTGGGAAAGGGTCCAGAGCCAGGCAGGCCATTCAGGCCTTGTAGATGGTCAGAGGGTGTGAGCACAGGATTTAGGCAGTGGTGTTTCATAGATGGATAGGTGGTATGTCCTTGGACCCTAGTTTGAGAAACACTGATCTGGCCTGAAGCTAAATGTTTGTTTTAGAAATTTGCTGAAGGAAGTATTTGATTTCACAGTAGTTTGTGTAGCATTTAGCTTTGCAGATTAAGCTAGCCACTTAGTGAGAATACCTCCTCAGAACCCCCCTGAGGCAGCCTATATCCTTGGCTCTCTAAGCTTCCAGGGACTGTTTTCTTAAGCATAAGTGCTTCTACTTTAAATACTACTTAAAAGATACTGCCTGACCTCTGAGCTTACCTCTCTCTTTCCCCATGTTCTCCCCTCCATCCTGCAGAAATGGAACTTTCAATACTGATCCAGGGTGACCAGTAGCCCACAAGCAGCCCTTTGACGTCCTGACCCACTGTGCATCCTCCACCCTGCAGCTTCTGACGTCCACAGGTGGAAATGCTGTGCCCCTTAATCAACACCGTGGTGCTTACTAACTGGAGGTCACCTCTCCTGCATAGGGTCACATTCTGCCTGTCTGTTGAGAAGCTTCATTCTTTGCTGGGTTCTGCTTACCTGGTTAAGCCACAAAGGGTTCTGTGCTGAGACTAGACATGGGATTTAAAAGTTTCCATGCTCGTATACAGAAGTGTACAAAGTATGCATGAGCAAGTGGTCACCCCAGGTCGTAAGACGGTGTTCTCTGCATTTCATCTGACACCTTTGGTTTTGTTGCTCTTTGAGAATGAGAGAAATCTTTTAAAGGAACTCATCCAGAAAGAAAGGAGAAGTACGTATATTAGAGAGAAGATACATTTATCGTGTCATTACTAAGCCCTGTATTAAACTTACTGTAAACGCCAGGGTAATTACTGACTCTCTCCCTATGAGGAATCAGGGAGGGGCTGCTGTGTCTAAGCTTTCCTGTCTCAGTAAATGCTACCTCCAGCTATTCAGTAGCTCAAGCCAAAAGCCATGCCCTCCCCTCTCCCGCATCCTTGCCATCCGCTATGCCTCTCACCATTGCCACCACCTTGTCCAAGCAATTGACATCTCTCTTTATTGCCTTTTTCCAATCCAGTTCTCCCTTACCCACCAGAAGGATCTTTTATAGATGTCAGTATATATTACGGCCCTGCTTCACTTTCTGGTGTACTTGAGATAAAATTCATGCTGCTTGCTGTGGCCTTCAGGGCCCTTCAGGGCTGACCCTTCATTGCTTACTCTGCTTCCAATCCACTAGGCTCCTTTCACTTTCTGGAACTGGCCAACTTCTTTCCTCCTGCTTTTGCACATGTATTCATATATATATTCATACACACACTCTTTTTTTTTTTTGGTCTGGTTAACTCCTTATCCTTCTGGCCTCAGCACGGATAGCACTTCCTGGGAGAAGCCTGCCCGATCTTCCCCCTCTATCTAAAACACAGCACTCACCCACAGTTCTAGTTGCTGGATAATGTGTTGGTTTCTTTACCTAAGCCAAGCTACAGGAAGGTAGGCAGCACATATATTTATTTACCCAGTCTTATAGCGTTAGCACCTTGAACAACACCAGGCAGCACTCACCTGCTCAGGTTTGTTAAATGGTGATTCTGATTTTTGTATCTTTGTCTTGTTGCCAGATTAAGTTCCTCTTAATGGTTGGTTTTATGACCAGAAGAGCCGCCTGTTCCTGGCCAGAAGAGGCACACATTAACGAATGAGTGCTCTGCCTTTAATGACCAACTCCCTTTATACATTCTGCTCTTATCCTTCTGTCCAGTTTATTAAGCACACTGCATACTATAGGCCATGTCATGAGGTCCACCAGGTGACACACATGGGACCATGTGACTGATATATCCTCTGAGAGCCAGGGCTTCCTGGGTGTGGAGAAGCCAGTTACTCAAGAGGCTGTAATATAAGGCAGCGGGTAAGTGCTCTCAGCTGAGCAACTTAAGAGAATGTGTTTGAAGGTTCAAGGAGCGAGCATGTCTCGTTGAGGTCTGCAGAAATTTATGAAGAGGGAAAGGTATCTCTGTGGGTCTGGAAGGATTCGTTGGGTTTTTATAAAGCAGCAATATTGGAAGAGATGGTTTGGATAGAAGGCATGAAGTGAGTAGTGGAGCATTTCTGATGATTTATACACCTCTAGACCTTACCTGAAAAAGGATTTAAGACAGATTGCAGTTTGGAAATACAGGGATACAGTGTTTTGTTTTTTTATCCAATGAAGACCCCAAGACAAATTGAAACATATTAAAGTCAAGGATATGGTTAATCCAGTCCAGGGGATGCATGCCATGGCATTGGTGATTGCAAGTGGGCCACGAATTTGGCTTTAAGCTGTCTGGGGCATGTGCTAAGAGTGCACTGATGAGTCAGATACACAGTCCTCACACATATATACTCACCCAGTAGTGGCTCAGTAAAAGTGTATCTGTGCAAGCTAATGAGACTTGAAAGAAAATTTTGCCCTGGCTCATTAGTAAAGTTTTGTCTGGTTTAGTGAACAAAATGTGTTCACACCACTTTCCTCACAGTTGATATGGTATTCATGGTACTGTTTCCTAAAGGAGGGGTCCTTGGTTTATGGCTGGAGGCACAAACCAATTTGGGTATTGGTTCTAGGGATAGCTAAAAGCCTCAGTTGATGTCATAGAGTGTGGTGTTTCTAAACCCCACCCTTAGCTTTCAATAAGGTATTAGAAAAGAATCTATAATTACTTCCTAGTTGACTTGCTGTATAAGGTTGTTAGTTTTAAACCTGTAGGGGTTATGGGACATCTACTTTCAAATTTCAACCTCCAGTAAGTAAAAACATGACTTACAAATACAGAATACATTCATGTCAAGTATTCAGTTAACTCAGTGATGGAATCAAAAAGATAGTAAAGTTGAGTCAAAGAAAATGTAGGAGACCATGTGTGGGCACTGAAACGGTGCTGGAACAGTCGCAGAGACAGAGACAAAACCGGTTAGTGGCCTACAGGGCAGTCATACTAACCTTTGCTGTTGTCTTTTCTCCTGAACAGGTGTCATTTAAGTTTCTAACCAATGCCATTCATTTATATCATGGTCAGTTTTGTAAAAACCACATCCATATGGTGCTATAAAATACTCTAACCAGTGCTGAACAGTCAAGTGAAGGCTCATAGCCATAAAGAACCAGATGATCCTTGGTGGCTGTGGCTCCAGCATGATGCTTAAATGATACATGGTCATCCTTTCACCTGTTTCCAAGTTGGTAATGTTTTTTTCCTGACTACATTAGAAAAGGTGTTGACTTTGACTTTGATGACTTTGATCTGACCCATTCTTCCTTGGAGTAATTGGATAACATGGCTGCTTCTCATTCGTGTGGGCAACCCCAGCTCATTGCCATCTGCACATGGCCTGGAGGGTCATTCTTCCCTGCAGTGGCTCCTTGGGAGAGGAGTGGCCCCCTGTTCATCAAAGGCAGGCACCAAGGTGCAGCTACAATTGCTGATCCACAGGGGTGGAACGCCATAGGGCTTTGTGGCCGGGGAAAGAAGGTTGGGTTTTTTCCGATGGTGAAGGGATTGAAGTGGAAACATGATGTGTGCTGATTGACATTTGACATTTGATTTTCAGTCCATTTTCAGATATTTATGAGAGAATATCTGAAACTACACAATTTATAAAGAAAAGGAATTTTATGGTTATAGATGCCGAGGGGTCCATGATCAAGGGGCTGCCTCTGGTGGAGTCTCTTTGCTGGTGAGGGCCCTGCCGAGTTCCCAAGCACCCCATAGCGAGGGGGCAGAGCGTGCTCACATGCCGGCTCAGCTCGCTCTCACCCTCTTCTTACAAGGCCACCAGTCCCACTCCATGATAACATGAGGGCAGAGCCCTCATGACCCAGTCACCTCTTAAAGGCCCCTCTCTCGATACTGCCACACTGGGATTACACTTCAAAATGAGTTTTGGAAGGGATAAATGTTCAAGCCATAGCAGCTGCTGACTGCTCTGAGGAGACTGACTTGCAGGTGAGGTGGACTAGCAGAAGGCATCAGAGCCTTTCTCTGGGTCCTGGCCAGGCTGTTGATGACAGTGGCTTGCAGATATAAACCAGCATTACTAAACTCTTAGAAGTTTGTTTTCCTGGGTTCAAAGCTAACTTGGCAGAGACCTTATTGTGTCTTTAGAATTTCCTTCCCAGTGTTTAAAATTTCAGCAAAGGAATGAAAATCTCTTGAATGAGGGTAATTTCATTAACACTCTTCCTTGTTATTTAATTAATTTTTTTTATTTCAGAGGTGTTTTTAAGTGCCGTCTTTTAAAGCATTACATCGGTAATTTGCTAATCTGAGCTTTTCCCCTCTCCACAGCATGAGGCCCTGATACATTTAGGGCCTCTGTTAAAAGCAAAAACTGTGACAGGTGGCAGTAGAATCACCAAAGCTAAAAGCTTAGAGAATGGTGACTTGTAGTGTTGTAAAACTGTTCAAAAAGTGATTATGGGACTGGGGAAAAGTCGATACTTCGTCTTTCAGCAGAGAACACAAAGCCTGGTTGCATGACTGGCAAACAATTTTAGATTTAAAAACAGCCCTTGGCTTTAAAATATTTCCAATCACTGAACAGTTATCTTCTTCCAGCCTCCAGGGAACTCTTTACACTTCCTTATTAGAAGGGTTATACTGGACATAAGAGGACCGTCTAGTCCAGGGGTCAGCACACTTTCTCTGTAAAGAGCCAGTTAGTAAATATTTTAGACTTTGAGGCCAGACAATCTCTGCTACTACTCATTCCACTATTGTAGCCTGAAAGCAGCCAAAGACAACAGGTAAACAAATGAGCATGGCTTACAAAACTTGATTCACAAAAACAGGACACAGCCCAGATTGGGCCAGGAGCCCTTGTTGGCTGAGCCCGGGCCTAGCCTGTTGGCCACCCAAGTTCTTCCTAACCGGTCTCTTCCTAACCATCTTACCTTTGGAAACATAGTTTATTATCAAAAACCAGAGCCCTCACCTCTTACCATCCTGAAGATAGCCCAAATCCCTCTTCTGTATTTTCACTGCAGTGTTTCATCTGTATGAATGGGATATGTTGTGGGTTTTTGTGGGCGTTGAACAATGAGAACACATGGACACAGGGAGGGGAGCACTACACACTGGGGTCTGTTGGGGGGAAATGTGGGAGGGACGGGGGAGTGGGGAGAGATAGCATGGGGAGAAATGCCAGATATAGGTGAAGGGGAGGAAGGCAGCAAATCACACTGCCATGTGTGTACCTATGCAACAATCTTGCATGTTCTTCACATGTACCCCAAAACCTAACATGCAAAAAAAAAAAAAAAAAAAACTCTCACCTCAAAAAAAAAAAAAAAAAAAAAAAAACATTTTATGATATTAAAATCAAATGGCACTCTTTCCCCAAAGGTAGAAACTTGGGGTTGCCAGAAGGTCTTTGTGTTTGTGCTTTGCCATCAGCTTCTAGCTGTCTCTGTTCGCCTGAGTCATAGAGAACTGACTGCTCCCGCTACGCCCTTCTCCTCTCCCAGGAGTAGACTGTTGTTGATTTTTACTTGGTTCTTGCTAGGCTGGGATAGGGGGTGCAGTGGAGGGTGGGAACAGGGTGATCTTTTGTTGTTCTGGTCTTAGGCCCTGTGTGTCTCAGCTGTAGGGGTGAAGTATTTTGTGATTTTTTTCTTCTGCCCAAGGAGTGAAAGAGTTTTTTTTTTTTTTTTTTCTACACTCTCCTTCCTTTGGCACTAATAGATCAACAGGGTTTGCTGCCCTTACCCCAGAGGCCAGAGGGAGGGCAGGGCAGGAGAGTAGGACTCTGGTTTTTTCATGGGGTTGGCAGGTTCCCTCCTCTGCGCCAGCATCACTAAGGGAGATTGTCTCTGATCTGCCTCGCCTCCAGACTTCCTCATTAGTGAACTGCTGCCCTGTCATGCCAGTCCACACTCAGCCTCTTGCAACCTTTACAATCTCAGCTGAATGCTTCTTACTATTGTCTGTCTCTTGTGTCCTGCCACAGTTGAGACAGTCTGCATGTCCCCACTTTCCGTAGAGGGGCTCGTCTTTCTTCAGGCTGCAAGGTTGCCTCGGAACCTCAGCCCTCCTACAAGTTCAAGAAAAGTTATAATTGATAGTTTATCCAGCTCTTTAAACATTTTAGCTGTGCACAAGTCTGTTCTTCATTCTGAGCTATTAATCTAGTTTTCATTTAACTTTTGTTTGCATAGAACACAGGGTTTGCAGATTGGGTTTGTGACTGGGGCAGGTTCTGACATGGTTTCTTAGAACGGGATCTACACGTGGCATCATCCATGATGAGCCAGAGCTGCTGGGGATTGGCCTTTACAGCCCCAGCCGTATGGCCTGCAGCACTCCTGTGACATAGGCCCAAGCATAGAAGTGTTTCGGCACAGCAGTAACAGCCTGGCACTGTACCACAGTGCTCACAGTGTGGGAAGAGGGCGAAGAGTAGACTGTTCTCCAGCTGGGAGAGTAGGCGTGGATGAGTAGGTGAGAGTGGGCAAGTCTAAGACAGAGCTGGCTTCTCAGCCTAGGAGGTCAGGCACATATCCTTACCTTTATTCACTGTGCCCTGCCTGTGGTTTGCATGTGAGAACACACATCTCTGTCCTGTGTACCGGGGTTGGCCCAACCTCATGGTTCAGGTTTAGCTCTTGTCATTAGGCATAGCTACAGTCTACTGTAATTACAGCAAACGCCCCACTGTTTAGTCACACAAACGTTTGCAAAGAGCATCCTTTCGATCGCATCCCAGTGGAAATCCATGATGATGAATAAATTCCTAGATTTGGATTTCTCAAAAGTTTGTTGTTTTGTTTAATATTTTTGATACAAGTTATCAAACCATCTTCCAAAACACATTTTACCACTCTGCTCTCTAGCCAATGAACACATTTTGCATGGCCCTGATTTAGGGTTGTTTTGGATGTTTGATAAACTTACATGTTTTGATGTTAGGACTGTAAATAAAATAGCATTCTAAGCCCCCCAACTTAGAATGTTACTGCCTCTTGGCTAAGGGGACCCCAAAGAAACCTAAGAAAAACTAGTTCAGGCTGCAGTGCGGGTGATAGGGGCAGACACACCGCTTTATATCCTTATCCCTTTGGAGTTTAGCCACAACTGACTAGCATTAACATTAAAATGGAGATCCTAATACTGACAGAACAGACTCTGTAGCAACCAGATACCACATTCCAACCTGACTCAGGTAGAGCATCACATGACCTGCCACCCCCATGAGAAAACCACAGAGCCCTACTCTCCTGCCCTGCCCTACCTCTGGCCTCTCGGGGAAGGGCAGCAAACCCTGTTGATCTATTAGTACTAAAGGAAGGAGAGTGGGGGGTGGGAACCTCACTCCTTGGGCAGAAGAAAAAATCACAAAATACTTCACCCCCACAGCTGAGACACACAGGGCCTAAGGCCAGAACAACAAAAGATCACCCTGTTCCCACCCTCCACTGCACCCACTATCCCAGCCTAGCAAGAACCAAGTAAAAATCAACAACAGTCTACTCCTGGGAGAGGAGAAGGGCGTAGCGGGAGCAGCCAGTCCTCTGTGACTCAGGCATACAGAGACAGCTAGAAGCTGATGGCAAATCACAAACACAAAGACCTTCTGGCAACCCCAAGTTTCTACCCTTGGGAGAAGAGTGCCATTTTGATTTTAATAGGATAATAGGCCCTGAAGGAAGCCACAGTATTTTATCCCGAAATACAACTTAGCATATTCTGAAATGGCCCTGTAAAGCTCTCTTGTGGGGGAAATTTTCATTCTGTAGAGAATCTCCATCCCTTACTAGGTCTTCTCCAGATAGTCTGACACCTTTTCAGGTCTGTTAAGAGACAGTCAGCAGATCTTCTCTATGAAGCGTGCTACCTGGAGACTTCATCTATATGACAAGAACTTGCACACCTCCATATCTAAACTCAAGCATTTCTTGATGCTAGATTCAACTCTTCAGATAGGGCTTAGTCTTGCAGCCAGCTGCCAGTTAGAACATCTCTGAATCGACCTGTGACCTGGAAGCCCCCCCTACCCCCACCCCATCCTGCTTTCCTAGGCCGAACCTATGTATACCTTACATGTATTGGTTTATGTCTTTGCCTATAACTTCTGTTTTCCTAAAATGTATAAAGCCAAGCCGTAACCCAGCCACCTTAGCACATGTTTCAGGATTTCCTGAGGCTATGTCATGGGCCATGATCCTTTACCTTGGCAAAATACACCTCTAAAGTGATTGAGACTTGTCTCAGATACTTTTTCATTTACAGAATGATTAACTTGATTGCTTTAAACCTTCAGGTTTGGAGTGGCCATCTTTTGGTTACAAACTGCATGCCTCTAGCCTTCTCTTAGAAGATGACACTACATGCCAAATTTTTTTAATTTCAAGGACATTCTTTATATAAAATCTGTGTTCTTGTGGATAAATTTCCTCAAAGAACTCAGAAGAAATTCTTGACTGAAGGGAACTAAAAATAAAGACCGAGTGAATGTCACAAACACTGAGAACAGGTTTTGAAAAGGTCACTGTGGGGTAAATGAAGACCCTGTTCAGTGGTCTGAAAATTAATTGAAAGGCCAACAGAATGACGCCTGGAAGGGTGACCATATGGGGGGGGGGAGACAGTTTCTGTCCACCAGGCCTGCCTCTCCGCTTTCAGTGACGCTGACCATTCACCTTTATCTGAGTGGTTCATTTCAGGCAAGCACCTGAGCCTGTCAGGACAGAGGCATCTCTCCATTCTCTCAACAGCCTGTTTCTTTCTCAAATAAAATCACATATTTCAATTTTCTTATGATGCTTCCCAAATCCATGTAGTTGTGGTGACGTCCCCACCCCCTTGCCCGGCACTCACTGGTCAAGCCCTCTGAATGGAGGCCTGGCTACGTGTGTGGCCCACTGCCACACCTCCACCTCTGACAGGTGGGCCCTGAGGCTGATGGAGAGTCCAGGGCACCCTGCCCACCGGAGACCCTCAGCTTTGATCTGTTTTGTTTTTGAGGTTCCAAGTAAGATTATTCTTTAGGGAGGAAAAAATAGCTCTGTGTACAGGGGCAATACTAAGAAAACAGTTGCTTTTCTGTACTTCAGGTCTTCTACTGAGTTTGTAACCTGCTCTATCTTATAGAGTCGTTTTGCTTTCATGGTTATTACTCCTTCCTTCTGATTTTGGGGTGGTCGAGTGTCTGTGTGTGTATTGGCTTGTTTCTTTTTCTTTCTTTTTTTGAGTCAAAATCTTGCTCTGTCTGTCGCCTACACTGGAGTGCAGTGGTGTGATCTTGGCTCACTGCAACCTCCACCTCCCAGCTTCAAGTGATTCTGCCTCAGCCTCCTGACTAGCCAGGATTATAAGTACCTACCACCATGCCCTGCTAATTTTTTTTTTTTTTTTTTTTTGTATTTTTAGTAGAGATTAGGTTCACTATGTTTGCCAGGCTGGTCTCAAACTCCTGACCTCATTATCCACCCGCCTTGGCCTCCCAAAGTTTTGGAATTACAGGCATGAGCCACTGTGCCCAGCCGGATTGTTTCCTTTGAAGAACCTCATGGAGAAGTTTATCTTAGATCTTAGAAGTACCAGGTTGTCTTCTTAAGTCATAGGTTTGGTTTTGTTTCAGGAAATTCATGTTAATGGGGTTTCCATCCTTGCTCTGACCTTTAGAAACACCAGAACTAAGTATGTGGCGTGCTTTCAGGAGCTAACCACAAGACTGACTCTTTGTGTGTGGTGGTTCCACTGCTAGCTTCTTGTTAGGGTTTAATTGTTACACTTTCAGTAGGCTTTGCCTTTGCCTTTGTAGTTTTAAGGAGGGGGAATCTATAACATATACTAATACATTGTAACTAAGTATTGACAGGCATGGTAGCAGATGAGACGCAGTTAAAATTAATGTAGATGTTACTCTAGTTTAATGGGGGCAGAAGGCAGAAGTTAATTGTCCTGTGGTGTACTCTGCTGTTTGAATATTAAGAAATGGATAGAAATGGCAGCACTGAAGAAGGATTAAAAGTATAGATGGCAAATTTTCGTTCAGGCTATTGCTGTTGGCATTGCAGATAGAAGGCTGAAGTAGACATTACTATGAATATTAGCAAACACTTTTAACCGCGCCTTACTCTGGGCGATTATATAGATATACTTGCAAATCAGGTGTTTGAAGTTTTACCCTCTCAGGTGAACTAGGGGTGGAAAATCAGCACTTGAACATTTTAGCTTAGAATACATTAGATGCAATAACTAGGTTGAGTTAATTTTCTTTGGAGTAGAAGTTTGCTTGTAGCACTCTTCGTATATCTAACCAAGATAGTATCTTCCTTTAATATCTAGGTTTTGAAACTAATGGCCACACACTGTTAATGAAATAGAGAAATTAGATTGTAATTGATCAGTTATCTTATGAAAACAATAGTTGCAAAAGCCAGTTGGTTCTAAGAGTCAAGATAAATATGAAGAAAAGTATTCATGATTCAATCCCGTGTCAAATAGAGTAGAGTCATTTCTGCAGGAAATATAATTTTTGAAGATGTGATCAATAATAAGATCCCACTGCTGGAGACTTATACCATGTAGTTAGCTATTGTTATTCTTATATTTTCATTTGCCTTTTCTTGGTTGTTGTAGTTCATTAATTCTTCGTTACTCTCTGCACTAAAAAGAAAGGTTGAGTGATGTTCTGTTCCTTTTTTTTGGTACGTTAAGGTGAGATTGTAACATGCAGATTGTTGCCTTTTTCTCTCCAACATTTGATTTCTTTTCAAAGCTATTAATAAGGAAATAACTAAATTTAAAGTACCACCTGTCTTGTTTAATTTACTTCAGGAATTTATCCCAATATGCTTAGTTAGAATGATAGGATTAATATTGCTTAGTAATTTCTGATTTTTTTAGTTTCAGTTTGTCAAAAGTAAAACTAAAATTAATAGCTTGAATTTGCATCCGTAATTAAAGGTCGACCACGCTTGAATAAAATTTTCCATTAACTACTTCAAATAATGTAGTTCACTTTTAAGAATTTCAGTTTCCTCAGTGTTTTTAACTTTGATTCTAAAATGTTGATTGTAGCGATCGTTTTGAAACTGCTTTATCTCCATGTATGTTTTGAAGAACTGAGTAAGGATGAGCACTTAGATTTCCTTTGGGTTACTAAAGACTTTACTGCTTTTCTGATTTAGGAGTCCAAATCCCCTTAGGGATTAATGCTTTCAGAAGGAGCTCAGCACAACTCGAAATGAAGATTAAAATTGACACAGGATTCTTCTACACATAGAAATCTATAAGTGTGGGCCTTTATACCACAGAACCTTCAGATGTGGGCAAGGACACTTGATGGTAGTTGAACCCTGCACTCACTGTACAGCTTTGCATAGTTTGTGGTGATATTGCTAATTAGAGTGTTTTGTTCTGGAAGACAAGAACAAAACAAGTTCAAGTTGTTTTCCTTATCCTACTGTCAGAAAGTCATTCAGCAAAGTGAGTATCTTTAAGAGTGAGGCTCCTGCACAGAACCAGAGGCACAAGTTTGATGAGGCCTGGATCCTACCCTTCGGTACATGTGTGGCCTATGTGTGTAGATTAACACAGGCTGGCTGGCATACAGCAGTTCCAGGCCGTAAAAAAAGAAGTAACAGTTTATTATGAAGGTGTTGTCTCTAAGCTAAGATAGCCTGAAAATTGGCTAGAGATTCTTGCACAGTTTATCATTGATAATACAAGTTAAACTAACCCCTGCCTGAAATGCTTGGAGCCAGAAGTGTTCCAGATTTCACATTTTTCAGATTTTGTAATATTTGCATTATACTTACCAGTTGAGCATCTCAAATCAGAAATCCACAATGAGCATTTCCATTGAGTGTTATGTTGGTGAAAAGTTTCAGCTTTTGGAGCATTTTGAATTTGGGGTTTTCGGGTTACAGATAGTAACCTCTCTCAACATGTAAAGGATTTTACATCCTGGTATCCCTGCTTCTCCATCCCAGGAGAACTACCGTGAAGACATTTAGCAAGGAATGGAAGTAATCACAATCTATGATTTTAATCTTTTCTGAGAGTTTTATTATAATTACTAATTAAACACATTCTAGATAATTTAGGGAAATATAATATAACTTCAAAATATTAAAATTACCACATGATCCAGCAGTTCTGTTTCTAGGTACATACCCCAAGAATTGGAAGCAGGGTGCCGAAGATACCTTTGTATCCCTATGTTAAGATCATTAATAGCTAAAAGGTGGAAGCAACCCACATGTCTGTCATCAGCTGAACAGATAAAGAAAATATGGCCTGTCCACCATGGAATATGATTTGGCTCTAAAAAGGAGGGAGATTCTCACGCATGCTGCAACATGGATGCACCTTGAGGACATGGTGCACAGTGACATAAGCCAGTCTAAGAAAGATAAATAACCAAACAATTCCACTTACAAGAGGTTCCTACAGTAAACTAGAGTGGTGGTTTGCCAGGGCTTGCGTGGCGGGACTGGGAAGTTGGTATTTAATTGGAGCCTGGGGAGATGGAAAGTTCTGGAAATGGATGGTAGTGATGGTTGCACAGTAGTGTCAGTGTGCTTAATGCCATCAAACTGAACACTTTAAAATGGTCAGTCGTATGCTCTGTGCACTGTATCACTATACAAAATCCTCTAGATTCTGTAAGTAGGACTTTTGAAAAATATACGTATGGCATCACTGTCATTATTTAAAGACACAGTCCATAGGGGTCCCCAATGAGACAGGGCTCTGCTGCCAAGCCTAGGGTGTGTCATGCAAACAGTAGAGGGTACCTTTCCTGGAACACCGATGCCCCAGAAGCTCTCAGCAGTAGGAGCGATAAAAGTAGGAGTGGTTAAAATGAAATGGCAGAGCTCATGTATTAATCAGATTTGTTCAGATTGATTTGTTTGTTTATTTATTTACTTGAGATGGAGTCTTACTCTGTCGTCCAGACCGGAGTGCAGTGGCGTGATCTCTGCTCACTGCAACCTCCACCTCCCAGGTTCAAGCGATTCTCCTGCCTCAGCCTCTGGAACAGCTGGGATTACAGGCACGCGCCACCGCACCCAGCTAATTTTCGTGTTTTTAGCAGAGACAAAGTTTCACCATGTTGGCCAGGCTGGTCTCAAACTCCTGACCTCGTGTGTGTGTGTGTGTGTGTGTGTGTGTTGGCCAGGCTGGTCTCAAACTCCTGACCTCGTGTGTGTGTGTGTGTGTGTGTGTGTGTGTGTGGTTTCTTAGTAACTGCACCAACAGGATACATCCCTGAGCCATTCCACTGGAAAAATAGTGGCCTTCAACCCAGCTGTAGCCTTCACCAGGAGGGAAGGTCAGTTTCAGCTTCAGGGTAGGTGGGTGAATAGATTAAATAGGACAGAGATGGGTATGTTTTAAGCACAAGGCACCTTCTTTATCATTGTTACTTATCTGTGTTAATTACCTGAACTTGAACAATCCTTCCTCTGATTTATGGGAATTGTTACTGCTGGTGTAATCTCAGTCTTCTGACCTGAACCATTTCCCCTGGGTTACCCTGAATATACTGTTTTGGGCCTCAAATACGCAACATCAGCAATGGACACCAAACACATAGATTCTGGAGTGGGTCCTCAGCCTCGGGGTGAGTCTGATCACACACCACAGGGCCTGAGCTCTGCCCAGAGTTCTCAGTTCTCAGGTGCCTGCAAGTATGGCCCAGGAGCATTTGTTGTTTTTTTTGTTTTTTGTTTTTTTTTAACTCAAGATGTATGTACATATTACAATTATGTACAGTGTAGTATTTTGATGCATATGTATAATATGTAATGATCAAATCCGGGTAATTAGCAAATCCATCACTTAAGACATTTATCATTTATTTTGGGAACATTTTAAATCTGCTCTTCTGCCTATCTGAAAATAAACAATAAATTGTTGCTAATTATAGTCATGCTGCTGTGCCACAGAACACTCAGAACTTACTCCTCCTGTCTAGCTTTAATTTTGTTTCTGCTAACTGACCTCTGGCTCTTCTCCTTCCTCCGCCCCCTACTTCCCAGCCTCTAGTAACCACTGTTTTACTCCTTATGAGGTCAACTTTTTAGCTTCCACATATGAGTGAGATCATGCAGTATTTGTCTTGCTGTGCCTGGCTTATTTCACTTAGCATAATGTCCTCCAGGCTCACCCATGTTGCCCCAAATGACAGGATTTCACTCTTTCTTTGATGCTGAATGAGACTCCATTGTGAGTATGTACCGACATTTTCTTTATCCATTCATTTGTTGGTGGGCACTTAGATTGGTTCCATATCTTTGCTATTGTGAATACTGCTGCAGTAAACATGGGAGCGCAGATTCCTCTTTGACATGCTGATTTCATTTGCTTTGGATAAATATCTTAGTCAAAGGATTGCTGGATCATATGGTAGATTTATTTTTGAAGAAACCTGCATAGTGTTTTCCATAACGGCTGTCCTAATTTATATTCCTACCAACAGTGGATAAGAAAGAGTCCCCTTTTCTCCAAGGAGCTGTTAAAAGTCCCCTAGCAATCCCATTGCTGGGTCAGGGTGAGAAGCCCTGCTGTCAGGCAGCACACTGCACTTGCCACATCTACTACAACATTATTGTATGTCTCTAGGTTCACAGTTCTGTGGTTTAATCAAGCTAGTCTTACTTAGTTTTAGGAAATTATAATTAATTATCTAGAGTTTATTTAAAGATACATCATCTCATTAATTGGTAATTTTGTCTCAAAATAGTTTTTGTTTTTTTTTTTAAGTCTCCTCATTGCTTTTGGCACTTAATATTTTGGGGTTGATTCTCTCTGAAAAGTTAGCTATGAAAGAGAAGCATCTTAATTGCAGAAACCATAGCTTATATTCTTCTCTCTGATGATTTTCAGAATGCTCCCTAAGCCTGTGGGTCTCCGGTATTTAATGTTCTCATTCTGTGGTTTGCTGTTCACCTGCCTTCTTTATATTTTAGCTTTCTCAAGTTATTTAGCAGTTTCAAGGAATTATTTGTATGTTTCATGGACTAAAATGACTTATGCCTCCTCTGTTCTCAGGATTTCTTTTGCTTTGAAAGTGAGTTTAAAGCATTCTCTGAATGTGGTATTTGGTAGTAAGCATTTCCATCCTCACTCCTTATTGAGCTCTTGCTGGTTGGTTTGTATGGCATCTTGAAGCATATCATTAGCTAGATAGTTTTATTTTTAGGGCCAGGTCTAAAACATGGCTGTGAATAAATTTTTTCTTGAGTCAACCAAAAAATGAATGACTTTGATACTGAGCAGTGGAAAGGAAAACTTACAGTGAGTTCTGCTATAATGTGATATATGTGTTCCTAAAAATCGCCACACACTGCAAAATCATGCAATAAAAACTACAGGGCTTGTGGGGAAATGAGATTAGAGGCACAGCCCTCACAAACTTTGTCATGGGCACATTAAAAAACAAGAAAGGACCCTAATAGAAACAGTAGCACAATTTCCAGTATCAAATAGTTAAGAAAATCAAGTACTACAGTAAATATGGTACTTTATCTTGAAAAGGACAGCAGAAATTTGCCTGTGGAAGTGGGCACTGGGAGGGTTGCAGCTTGTGGTTACTGTGAAGCAATAGAAGGACTGCAGTCTGAAATCATACAGAAAGTTGTAAGACCTGATGTGGGCGGGCAGCTGTTTGAGTGTGATTTGTGTGTGTTTTGTGTATTCCTGCCCAGCCATTTTCAGCTGGGTGCAGTTGTATGTTCACTGACTTTCTCCAGACAATTGTGCATAAACGTGAAATTCGCAGTATACTCAGATTGTTCCTAATGAGTCAATTGTGTTACAGCAAAACATGATTGCAGTCCTAATGGTATATCAGTGTCTTTCTTAGAGATGGCAAGAATGAGCACATATGGGGAACTATCTATTGAATGGCTTATACCAGCTTATATAGATTTGTGATGGATGTATCCTCATCACAGGAGCTACTCTTAGACTAACTCTAGCTCGTCGTTTTCCCCTGTACTAGAACTGTGCTCTTCATGTAGATTTATAACATACAACTAGTTAGGTATATTTCACTCATTACTCTTTTCAAAAATTTCTGAGCCTGTCTCCCTGCTAAATCCCAACCACTGAGCATTTGACTGGAAGTCTTCTAAAATCAGATTAGCCTTTAACTTGGAGACCCCTATGGATAGGGAACTGGAATTGAAGGAGCTGGAACAAAGACCCTTTTACAATTGTTTGTCAAGAATTTATTTAACACATTATGAAGAAAAGAGGTGTTGATGTTTAAAGCCTACTTTTACTTCCATGTTCATATGAAAAGTTGTACTTAAAGAATATTTTCAGATTACATAATCTGAATAAAATTGTAAGGTTTTGTATAGTTAATTAGGATTATGTTCAATATATGTACATAGCAATATTTTGAAATATTAAGAGAGAGCTATTAATTCTGTAGATGCTGTAGTCCTTGCTCTTTAAACCAAAGACAACAGTGGTCATGAATATCCAAGATAGTTAAAAACAGTTTTTGAACTCTTTTTGCAGCTGAGTCCCTTCTGCCTTGAAAACATAGTAAAACTTGTTAACTTTTGATTAGACAATTTAAACTAAAATATAATTGGAGAAACACCAGTTAATCTTTACCTAATGAAGAATAATTTCTGAGACACTTTTATATGGATTTTAGATGCTATAGTATGATTTCCGGTGCTTTCTTGATTATGTCAGTAATGTAGGAATTTACAAAATAGCAAGAAGAATTATTCCATGTCTCTCTCAACAAGAAAGAGCCATTATTAACGTTTCTATAATTTACATTCCTAGAAAACTCACATGGAAACATTGATATCTATCTGTCCACATACCTCTTTTGTTATCTTTCATTTTTATATTTTTTATGTATGACTTTGGGGATGGGCCATGAAAGGACACAAGCTTGGGAATCAGATCTCAGGTACCACACACCTTTCAGGTGTGCTGCAGGGATTTAAATCAGATTTTATGCTTAGGAGCTCAGCATGTGTAAGGGGTGATGTAAATGGTAGCTGCTGCTGTGATGCACTTATTGACCTGTATTCTTTAAAATCTTGACAATCACAATAGCTATATAATATTATGTCAGGTACATGTGTGCCATAATTAGTTTTACTATTTCCTTACCACTAGGCACTAAGTTTAGGGCTTGTGACAATTTTAAAAGTAAAGCTGAATACCTTTTGTGTGCAAAAACATATCCTCATATACTTTCTATTTTAGGAGTAAAATTATAAAGGTAGAATTACAAGGGCAGGGGTTGATCTCCATATCTTACAAAATGGCTTTCTAGGAATGTACCAATTTATGTATATGTGCCCTTTGCTAGCCTTAAGTTGTCATATTTAAAAGTTTTATATTCTGAAAGTAAAAATAATGTGTCTTTCTTTTTTTACTCAGATCAATTTCTTGTTTTAGCGTTTTCATTCCATCATTCAAATTTGCTGTACACGTGGTGTGTGTGTGTGTGTGTGTGTGTGTGTGTGTGGGTGTGGGTGTGGGTGTGGGTGTGGTCTGTCTTTTGAGATGGAGTCTCACTCTGTCCCCCAAGCTGGAGTCCAGTGGTGTGATCTCGGCTCACTGCTACCTCCATCTTCCAGGTTCAAGTGATTCCCCTGCTCAACCCTTAGAGTAGCTGGGCTTACAGGCATGTGCCACCACACCCAGCTAATTTTTGCATTGTTAGCAGAGACAGAGTTTCACCATGTTGACCAGGCTAGTCTCGAACTTCTTGACCTCAAGTGTTCCACCTGCCTTGGCCTCCCAAAGTGTAGGATTACAGGCATGAGCCACTGCACCCAACCTTGTGTGTGGGCGTAAAAACAGACCTATGTTTTGGTCTGTTTATGCTTTGCAGTTATTAGTGCTTTAATGATAAAAAAAAAAAAATACTAGCCTTTCATCTGTTCAACTTTCAACTTTCATGTACTCAAAATTTTTAACCTTTTTTCTGTCCTTTTTATGTTTAAGTTCTTCATCTAGAAACTTTACATGTTTTTATGCTTTTTATTAAATAAGACTTTTGCTGTTCATTAAATGGTTTATATCAGCTTATTGGTTTTTGGTACATATATCCTCATCATAGAAGCTATTCTTAGACTAACTCTAGCTCGTCATTTTCCCCTGTGCTAGAGCTGTGCTCTTCATGTAGATTTATAATGTACAAATAGTTAGGTATATTTTACTCATTATTCTTTCCAAAAAAATTTGGCTCGTCTTCCTGCTAAATCTTAACCACTGAGCCTTTGATTGGAAGTCTACTATAGTTCAAATTAACTTTAAAGTGTTTGATGTTCTCCAAAATCATGACATTCCCCCGCCAACCTTTTTTTTTTTCTTTTTCTTTTTTTGGTCTTTCTGTATTTCTTAGTACAACTTGATGTTTTCTGCTTGTTTATTCTAATTTTTTTTAAGTTGTTTATTCATAATTTTAGTTAGGGATTATGTGTGTGTGTATTTTTAATGTGTGTTTATTTTCTAAATAGTTTCCAGAATCTAGAAATACTATTGTTTAGTGTATTTTTGCTATTCTTGCCCTTGAACTAAGTTATCTCACAACATCTTAAAATGCGCTTTTGGCATAAACCATCAAGTATTAGCAAAGTAAGATTGTGCTTCCATGAGTAATGGGTAAAATTGGTACGTGGTTTTACTCTGTGGCATTTGTGTGTAGTCAGAGTTAAGTTATCTTTGCAAAATTGATTGGATGAATTTTCTTCCTTTTCTCTGTGTTCTGCGACTATTGTTACTCCACAGCTATTCCTTAACCCACATAGCCTGAGAAACTGTTTTAAGAAGTAATTCTTTAATGATTTTCTTTTTTCTCTTTCCTTGTTTTTTTTTTTTCTTTTTCTTTCTGCTACATCAAAGATCAATCTTGAGAATTTATATTTTTCCAGAGAATAGTCATTTGCTTGAAGATTTTAATATATTTGTATAGTATGTACAAAGTGGTTTTTATTCATTTTTGTTAGGTTGGTATGAAAGCAGGGGAGATATTGTTTCTTTGATGAAGCCAAGGAGTTACTACTGTCTACATTTAGTTAATTACACTTAATATGCAGTCTGTGCAGGTTCCTTTTTACCCGTATATTTACTGGTCTGATACTCTTCATTCCTTTGTATATATTCAGGCTTCTATCGGGTGTTGTTTTCCTTCTGCCTAAAGAACATTTAACATTCCTTACAGTACAGATCTGCTAGTAACAAATTCTCTCAGCTTTTATCTACAAATGTGTGTTTGTTTCTCCTCTGTTTTTGAATGACATTTATGCTGCATATGTGCTGTGTATATGGGTTGGCTTTTTTTTTTTTACTTTATATACTTGAAAGGTGCCATTCCATTTTCTTCTGTCTTGTATACTTTCTGAATGTAATTATTGAGTTGTTCTGTAATTCTCTCTGCAATCTTTTTGTTCTCAAGTTATCAGCAGATTATAATAGGCCTTGGTTTGGGGTTTGTGTGTGTTGTATTTATCATAATTGGTATTTTTTAAGCTGCTTGGATCTGTCAGCTTCTGATTTTTATCAGACATTGGGAAATTTTCCACTACTATTTCTGCAAATATTTTATTTGAATGCATGCACACACCCACACCCATACCCCTACCCTTTCTCTGAGACTCAAATTACATATATGCTAGACCGCTTAATATTGTACCACAGGGCAATCAGGTTCATTGTTTCTTCTGTTTCTTCTCCTGTCATACTGCATTTTGGACAGAGCCTATTGCTGATCTTTTATTGTCTAATCTGTTAAACATATCCAATGAAATTTTTATTTATAATCTTTCATTTCTGCATTATGTTCATGTTTTCCTTTAAATCCTTGAGCACATTGAGATTATTTATAACAGTTTTGAAGGTGTTCTTTTCTGTTAATACTATCATCTCTCATTTTTAGTCTTTTTTAATTAACTGATTTAATGTTAGTCACTGGTTCTATTTTCCTGCTTCTTTGCTTGTCTAGTAATTTTTGGTTGGTTGCTGAACATTGTGATTTACATTTTGGGGTGCTGGATTTTGTTGTATGCTTTTTTAAAGTAATAGATTTGTTTGGGCAGGAAATTGTTAGTTGCATATCACTTTGATCCTTTCACATCTCATTTTGAAGCTTTGTTAGTGAAATTTTGAGTACTCTTTATTATAGAGCTAGATTAGTTCCACTGCTGATATGTGCCTGATCCTGGGGTCTCTCTACTGAATGCCTCATGTATTTGTTGAAGTCTCTGCTCTGGCTGATGAGGACTTCCAGCCCTAGGCAAACTTGAGATTTTTCAGTTTATAGGTCTCTGGTAATTGTTCTTTTCTCAAAAGTTGTTTGCTGCCCAGCCTTGTAGAGTTTTTCCCTGTGCATGATGAGATTGGTTCAGCTAAGACTCAAGGGGATCCCTAGCCTCTTCTGGAACTTTTGTCTGTGTAGTTCCCTCCTTTTCTTTATCATGCCTCACAAATTACTGCCTCCTGGGCCTCCTCCAACTCATCTGTGCTAAGACAGCATTTTTGCCAGCTATGTCTGGGTTTCCCCTTGCTGCACCTGCAGTGTGGCAGCTGTTCTCGGCGGAAAGGCGGATGGACTGTTAGGCTTACCATATCTGTCTCTTTTCACTCTGGGAACACTGCCCCGCGCAGCCTGTGGTCCTGTGCCTGCACACAGTTGTTTTGTGTATTTTATTTAGTTTCCTAGTTTTCAGTGGCAGGTGAAGAAGCAGAGACATTGCTTTCTTAAGATGGCTAGTGAGTTTCACAAGTCATTGTTAGAGACTTGCACTTTTTGAAGCAGTGATATTTAACAGATTCACCATATGTATTTGAGGGTATCCTTTTTGCTCTTCAACATATTAAAATAAAATGAATTATTGGAAGAGATACCAAAATAGGTTTCTTTCCCAGTCAGATTTTATGTTAATAAATCCTAGGAAAGCCTTGATAGTCTCTGAACCCAAATCTGTAAGGAGCTCTGAGTTCAGAGAGGCAACTTGTACCCCTGTGTTTGCATGAGAGTTGGTATTCCAGGGGAGTCGCACTAATTTCCACAGTTTATTGGAGGGGGGGGGGATTTTTTTTCTGAATCTCAGTATTTACCTTTTGTTTATTCATTAGCAGCTAATTCTGCTCTGAATTTTAGAGCTTACCATCCCTGGCTTGGCTTGAGTTAATGAGCTGTGTGACCCTTGGCCAGTCACTTAGCTATTCGTCTCTAAACTGAGGGATCTGGACTAAAGGGACATGAAGGTCCCTTCCATGAGTGTACTGAGTAAATATGTACTGAGTGTTGTGTGCACCAGGGATACATGAGTGGATAAGACAGGCGAGGACCCTGCCCTTACACAGCTTAGTGGAGTACATAGATGATACAATATAAATAAAAATAGAATGAGAAAGAAATAACTTTCAGAGGTGCTTTGAAGAAAACAAACCAGGGTGATATGAAGTGCTGTTGGGAGGGACCAGCCTTAAGATGTGAGGTCCAAGAAGGCTTGTCTGAGGTGCTGAAATTTTAGCTGCCGTCCAGATGAGCAGAAGACACTGGCCATTTGAATTCCAGGTCATAGGTGTTCTAGGCAGATGGAAGAGCACGTGCAAAGGTCCTGATTTGGGCACAACCCTGGATGGTGTGAGAACACTGTGGCTCGATTGTCTTGAGTGGTGGGCATATGTGATGATCAGGGTAAATCTTGCTCAGTGCTGGTAATCTGTGACTGCAGGATTTGATCCTGCTGTGAAGACTTCTCTACCTAAGTAGTACAGAGTTCAGTGTCACATGCTTGCACAGATGAGTAACGGAGTGCCAGGAATTACATTGGGCATGGGGTGTGGTGAGTCTGAAGGAGCAGGTACCTCACTGGCACTAGGAGCCAACACAGTTTTAACACAGGAGGCAGAAGGCCAAGTTCAGTGGTCTTGGTCAGCATGAGCCAAAATGAATCCATTTTTAAATTTGCAGAACCACAGATAGTTCCGTAGGCACTGTTGCCTCAAAGAAAATGCTGAGCTTTTCCTAAGGCTTAGATATAAAGGCTACATGGACTTTATATTGGAGAGTTTAAGGAATGTGTGCCTTTTACATAGAGAAAGGAAAGACACTGAAAGCAAGAGCAGTCAGAGATGGGGAGAGCAGACCTGAAGCCAGTCAGCTTTATCCTGGTGGGAGGCAGGTGTCGTAGCCATTGGGGCTGCCATAACAAAACAGCATAAACTGGGTGGCTCGTAAATATACAACAGAATTATTATGTTAATTATTCTCATAGTTCTGGAGAGAACCCTAAGATTAGGGTGCCAGCAGGTTCAGGGTCTGCTGCGGGCTCACTTCCTGGTTCACAAATAGCAACTTTTTGCTGCATCCTCACATGGCAGAAGGCCCAGGGGTCTCAGCCCTCATTTAGAAGGGCACTAATCCCATTCATGAGGGCTCCACCACCATGACCTAATCACCCCCAAAGGCCCCACCTCCTGAGAACATCACCTTTTCGGTGAGGATTTCACCACAGGAATTTGGGTGAGACACAGCATTTGGGCCATGGCACCAGCCCTTCCCTGTGTTGCCAGGATGCTTCTTTTTGTGCTTTGATACAGCAGTGATTAAAAATCCCGCTCAGGTTGAGGAGCTCTCGCTTGGCATTACTAGCTGCTGGCATGTGTAGTCTGAAGGAACCCCCTTCTTCTGAGAAGGCCCAGAGTCTCCACAACTGTCTCCTTTCCCAACATGCCACCACCGTGTCACGTGGCCTCTGCCTGCCTCTGCACAACATTGTTCCTGGTGTGATCTCTTTTTAGGCAGAGAAATCATTGCTATCGGCCCTCACCTAAGTGGCAGTGTCTCCTCACCTGCACTTTTAACATCTTGGGACCTGCACATGTGTGTTTTTTATTGATTGGTTTTTAGCTGTCTTTCACCTATGGTCTGGCTTCCGCTCTTGACGCCGTAGTGAAGCATTGCCCACATTTACGAATGGCCTCTCATGTCCCCCCACGTTACCTCTTCTACATTCTCCTCCACCTCTGCAGCACATGCCCCTGCAGACACATCGTCACTGCTGTGGCCTGCTCTCCTTCCTTTGAGGAAGCCAGTTTTGATTGCCTTTCTGCTTCTCTGCTGCCTCCTGGCTCTGCCTGTGGCTCTCCCCAGCACTTCCCAGTTGGCTTCAGCAGGCTCACTCTCTGTCTCAGTCTTCCCTTGGGAGCTCATACCGTCAGTTCAACCACTTCTGGCGCCAACCCCAAGTACCTCTCTCCAACCCTATCTTCCCTCCCCTGATCTAGATGTGCGCTTTGGGCTGTGCACATCTCCACTGGGAGGCTCACCCTGGAGGAGACCGGGTGTCTCTCCCTCACCTCCTCCTTCAGCTACTCCAGGCCGCCCTGTGGAAGCCCCTCTCCTGCTCCCCCGGGTTCGTAGGTTCAGAATCATCCAACATCTATTTCTCTAGACTCAGAAGGTTTCTGGCCATGTTGACTCTGGGTCCCAGTTGAATGGGTTGAAGAATGATGTACAGAGAGAGAGGTGGAGACAGCAGGTGCAGGCAGGTTAGGCTGTGATGGGAGTGAGACTGCAGGACACAGCTGAGGGGAGGGACAGATTAGAGAGGGTTTCTGAGGGGAGACAAGATGCAAATGTTTTTAAACAAAGATGGGAGAAGGATCTGGTAGGGTGGTGGTTAAAAGAAAGAGAAAGTCTTTCCTGAGTTCCTCAGAGGAACTCAGCAACACCCTGGCTGACTGGTAACATCCAATCCAGTGGTCTTCAGTTAGAACTATTCCAGGCTATAAGTCCTTTGGAAACTTACAGAGATTTGACAGCAGTGGGGTAACAGAAGTCAGGATTATGTGTCACTACATTGTTGGTCATATTGATGAGTCACTGAATAGTAGTGTGTATTCCGGTGTGGACTGGAAAATGAATTACAGTGCAATCCTCCCATAGCCCTTGGCTGCCATGCATCCTTGGGAAAGAACAGGAAGCTGTGTTCTGATAGAGGAGCTGTTCTAAGATATTGTCAAAGGAATAACCATGAGATATAACAATGTATATCTCATGTATATGTACAAGCAAGGCAACAACGTGTAAGATATAGCAAAACACTGTGTCTAGTGTACTGCCGTCTGTGTTTTTAAAAGGGGGGTGGTAGTAATGGAGAAGTCTGTATTGGTATTTTCTTGTATGTCCATGGAGATACTCTGGAAGGGCCCCTGAGAAGCCAGCCCCAGTGGTTAAGAGGGCAAGGGGGGTCCTGTGCAAATAGGATCAGGTTGTGAGGGGCTTTCACTTTTATATCTTTTATGTTTTTAGAACCTTAGAACCATATGTATGTATTATAACCTCTTTAAATTTTTCAAAAAATTTGATTTAAAAAAAAAAAACAAAAAAAAAACCTCTGGCAGTTAAAGTATTATTTCCACCAGTTGAATGAAAGTCAAGTTGTTTTGCCAGGGAGGTTATTTGGCTCCTCTGACTGTCCATTCAGAGTTTTCTGGCGGCTTTGGTTTATTCTCTTCTGATTCAGAAGAGAATATTTCTGATTCATAATTCTTCATGCTCCACCCTCAGAGAACTTCAGCCATTGCTAATGTTACTAGTGAAGCCTGATCTTGTTTTCTTACCCTTCCTTCCTTTTCTCCCCATCCACTCTGTACGTCCATCACCACATTAGATCATATTTGGACAATTCATATGGAGAGGAGGGTAATTATATGCGTTCTTAACCGGGCGCAATGGTTCATGCCTGTACGTCTCAGCTGCTCAAGAGGCCAAGGTGGGAGGATCACTTGAGGCCAGGAGTTTGAGACCAGCCTGTGCAGCATAGCAAGACCCCATCTCAAGACCCCAGCAAAACACAGTTGCTGCTGTTGAGCTGTGACATAGGAGGGAACGTTGACAGGATGCTGCATGTGGTGAGAGAGAGGAGAGCTATCTGAGCTGCTTAGCAGGGCTGTTTGAAAAAGTAGTGGGACTGGGACAAGTAGTTGGACCTCCTGATAGTCCCCTTCCAGGGCTGTTAAGAAAGAACTCAGGTGTCCCACAGGGGCAGTGGTCTGAAGTGGTGGCTGCCACACAGCTCATGACCTGCAGAGATGGCTGGCTGCATCCCTGCGTCTACCCAGTTTATCTTGCCTTCAGAAAAAGAAGTTTCAACTAGATGGCCTTGACTCTGAGAATAACATATTTTCTTGAATCGTTTTCCTTTCTTTCTTTCAGCTTCTCAAACCTGGAATAGATACTCTCCATGAAACCCATTCTGTCTTGATTCTGTCCTTTAAAAAAAATCTCTAACTGTATAGCTTCCTTTCAATAAGTACATCTCCATCTTTATTTTTTAGGCAAGATAAACAAAAATGTGATTTTCTTGTCAGACACTGAAAGAGAACAAGTGGCTTTAAAAGCAGACTTTGATTTCATAAAGGTTCTAAGTTTTAATGCTCTTATATTGATACATTACATCCTAAGTGTATAATGAACATTTTTATCCCATTCAAAGATGGCACTAGGGAGTGAAGTGGTGGTGGGACGTCACAGACCACTGTGATTTCAAACTCTCGGCAGGTACATCGCCGTTCATGGATGCATTAACAGCCAATGGGACAACCAACATACAGACATCTGTTACAGGAGTGACCACCAGCAAAAGGAAATTTATTGACGACAGAAGAGACCAGCCTTTTGACAAGCGATTGCGTTTCAGCGTGAGGCAAACAGAAAGTGCCTACAGATACAGAGATATTGTGGTCAGGAAGCAGGATGGCTTCACCCACATCTTGTTATCCACAAAGTCCTCAGAGAATAACTCACTAAATCCAGAGGTGAGAGGCGCTCTTGGGCTGGCGTGGGCTTCACGCTTCTCCCTGCCTGATTTCCGGGCCTGCTTGGCAGCATTGGCTCTTCCTGTGCTCTTTCTTTTCCTTTTGGGCCATCTTCCAATGCCCACTGGACGGGAGGGAACAGAGGGGAAGTTTCGGGCTTTGCTCCTTGTCACACCTCCGACAGCCATGAAGTCAGGATGCTTGGCGTGTGCTGAGTATCCATCCCCATTCTCCTGGGTGTGGGCTGTGATGGCACCCAGGGCTCTGTGCCTCTGTGGTTCACCTCCTGCCTGGAAGCTCTTCATCTGGCGGACACGGGGCCTCCATGAAGGCACATGGAAAATGTGTGTGCACGCGCTTTGCTTTAGCTTTCATCAGATTCTTAAAGGGTTCTTTGTGCAGAAGGAATTTAAATGCCCTGGGGATCTCAGTCCCATCAGAATATGTATCATCTGGCCAGTCCCCAGATATCATCAGAGGTTCTAGCAGATCACACAGCTACAGGGATTTCCACACATGCTTATTGCTGATAGTGCCTAGTAAGTCAGCTTTCCAGAACTGGTTGTTGGAAAGATTAGAACATGAATGTTCTGAAGTTTGTGGAGTTGGGGGTATTTGAACCTAACCTATACCTTACCAAAATTTTAAAGCCTAGTAGTTTGTTTTCCACTTGTGAGTAGCTAGGTTGAGTTTTTTTTTTTCCAGACAAGAAAACCCAACTACAGAAAGTGTGTGCATTTGTCCAGGGTCACATAACAAAGCAGGTCAAAGCTGGTCCTTGGTACATTTTTAGACTGCAGAGTCCCTTTATTGGTTATTTTTAAATGCATCATAGAGATCATTTAAAATGATTTTATGCCCTAAAATTACCTGTCCATGCTCATGTGCTTGGACTTAACACACTTACACACCAAGCTATTGAGTTTCTGTCCCAAGTGTAATAGGGTGATTTTTAAAACAAAACAAAAAACGGTAGAACTGAACAAGTTTCTTTCAACTGGTTTGAATGTGCCACCTGCTGTCCAAACTGGAGAAATGCCCAGTGATGTAATAAGTAACTTGCCTTATCTAAGAGCCACAATGACTACAGAAATACTAAGATAATGTAGATTCCCATGTCTTTTTAATTATACGCTAGTTATGTGGTTATATTTTACTCCATCCCCGGCATCTCAATCTCTAGTTACAGAAAATGAGACCTGTGCAAATTAATTAAAATCATGGTAGATATCAGTAACTATCCGGCTATGATGCATTTTTCATAGATGCAGATTATTCAATAATAAAGTGCTTTTAGGCCAAGTGCGGTGGCTGATGCAGGTAATCCCAGCACTTTGGGAGGTCGAGGCAGGAGGATCACTTGAGCCCAAGAGTTGAAGATCAGCCTGGACAACATAGCCAAACTCTTGTCTCTACAAAAAAAGTTGAAAAATTAGCCAGGCATGATGGCACAAGCCTGTAGTCCCAGCTACTCGGGAGGCTGAGGCGGGAGGATTGTTTGAGCCCAGGAATTCCAGAGTGCAGTGAGCCTTGATTAAACCACTACGCACCAACCCAAAATATTCTTTGCCACTTTAACTTCTGGTGACTTTCAGGTAATGAGAGAAGTCCAGAGTGCTCTGAGCACGGCCGCTGCCGATGACAGCAAGCTTGTACTGCTCAGCGCCGTTGGCAGCGTCTTCTGTTGTGGACTTGACTTTATTTATTTTATACGACGTTTGACAGATGACAGGAAAAGAGAAAGCACTAAAATGGCAGAAGCTATCAGGTATGTAAAAATGATGTTTTTTAAACGTCGGTTGGGTGTTTTGTTTTTGGTGTACCTATCCTGATAGAATGGGCCTGACCAAGCCTCGAAAATAAAATCTTCACATACATGGAGAGACACGAGCAGCAAAGTTAATTAAGTCGTCTCTTTTCTGTCTTGTCTATGGGCCTGGCATAAATTACTACTTGCCTTGGGCAAATAGCTGATTTCAAGGTTGGTTTAAACCCAGAAAGTATTCAGGGAGTGTTCTGATGGTTAGAACACATGATAATGTATAGCTGCAGTTCCTATTATTTGTGCCATGAGTATGTTCTATCCTCAGCCGTTAAATAAAGATCGCTTCCAGTTTGCTTGACTGTGAGAAGTAAATTGTCTAGCCTTTATATGACAAGCTAGCTCCATAACATCACATGGAAAGGTTTTTTTCTTTTTTTTTTTTCTTTTATTTTCCTTTTAGCACAAGCAGTGCCCATTCTTGTCAGGTGCGTCCTAAGTTCCAATTGCACAGAGAACTAGACAGTAGGGAACAAAAAGTACAAGTCCTCCTTCTCCCCCACACCCCTCACAGTATCCAGCGTTCATTTGTTATATGTCTTCCCCAACCTTGTTCTAAATATTTTGTTGTTGTTGTTTTCAGTTTAATTTTTTAGATTTTAGATTCACAAATAAAAATTGTATATACTTTTAGTGTACAACATGATGTGTTGAAACACAGATACAGTGTGGAATGGTTAAATCAAGCTAATCAACATGCATTTTGTGTGTGTGGTGAGAACACTTAAAATCTCAGCAATTTTCAAGTATAAGTTACATTAACCGTGGTCACCATGATGTACAATAGATGTCTTGATATAAGCATTTTTGAATATTTCTTTCATATATACACACAAATAATATAAATTTAGTTCTGTTATTACATGTGACAATATGACTTTGAGATATTTCTATTTCCTTGATTGTTGGATTTTCCTCTGCTATATGATAAGAGTAAGAAAAACTTTCCCTAAAACTACGTAATTCTGCTGATAGCATATCCCCTCATTTGTCATGCTAATCACTCTATGTATAATTAGAAGTGTCTGATTTTTTGGAGATGGATTTTATTTGAAGTGGATGAAACCTAGTCTCCAACCAGAAAGTTGGCTGTGCTTCTCTACCCTCCTCCCTAAAATGACATATCCCCAGGTAGACCCCCAAAATCCTTTGTGCTTGCCTTTTTCAACTTACAAAGGATGAAAAATGAAAGAAATGTAGACTTGCAAACTGGCAACAAAGTAAGTTGGATCTTTTCCAAAATCCCAGATTTCTGGAGGGCTGAAGTTGAACTACTTTGGATAGTTACTGGGCTCTAACTGAGCACTTTCCTTGGGACACTGAGCTTTCTAGCGCCTAAACCCTTCTAGAGCTTGCATAGCAGGATTGGTGGGGAGCTCTTTGTTCTGTTTTGGTGAGTCTGGGATGGGCAGGGACGTCTTTCCTTGGCTGACACCAAGATGGCTCTGATGGGCACTGCCCAAGCAGCCTCATGGCAGGAGCCTGGAACCTACACCTCAGGGTTGCAGGGTATTGCCTTTGCCTTTCCTAACATATTTAATTATTTTCAGGATTTTTATATTTTCTCATACCGTGTACACATGTGTTTAGGAGGTTATCTATTCCTTAATCCTTGAATGGTACCTTTTACAGGCTGTCATATGATGTGTGGTTTTTTTACAGAAGCAGTTTGAAATTTTATAATCTAATCTTATTAAGTATTGTTTCTGATCTAGAGGATTTCATCCCTGTGGTACACTAGGTGGGACCATGTTGTTCTTTAGTTTAAGATTAAACCACTTGATGTATGTCATAATTCCTTGTCTGACTCTCAGCCCCTCTAAGACATTTTCATTATTATCCATTCAGGATGAATTCCATGAACTTAACTTTTATTTTTAAAATACAAACCACCATGCCTCATATGGTCACAGTGTATATTCTCCATGATATCACTCTGGATGTACACGTAATGTTATGCTTTTTGGTAGCTCTGTGGTAATAAGAAAATTAGATGTGTCAGCCAGTGCCTTCTGGGTCCTGACTCCGTTGTCCCGTGTAGACTTCTCCCTGGCTCCACTCGTGAGCCCTGCCGGTGCCTCGCCAAGTGCCGTTCACTCCTCTCTTCAGCGTTGAATTCCCTTGGACAGGGACTGTGGGCTTGTGGTGTTGGGATTAGTAAAAGTAGAGGAAAGCTAGATCAAGTTAGGTTTAAGTGGGGATCTCCTTTGTTGAACTTTATGTAACTTTAAAAATTCATTTTCATCAGCTCCCTGCTCACTCCACTCTCCCTACTCCCCACGAAAAGCTGGATTGATAGTCTTGTGAAGAGTCAAGTCCTGTTCCAGGAAAACCCACTTGTTTCTTTATGTGACTATATTTTTGTCAATGTGAATTTTCCTTAATATACTCTGTCAAGATCAGAAAAATAGTTACACCAGATTCACTTAACCTTTCTTCTTCTTATTTGCATTTAAATTAATTTTTATATGGATAAAAGCTCTTCCTGTGTATATCTTTCATTTCTCTGGTGTCTTGTCTCAAGTTCCTTAAAACTTGGAGGCAAAGCACTTCATTTATAGCAAGTTTCCAAAGGAAAAGCGGGAAACAGGAAGATGAGGATTCATATTAGACGGCCAGGCATCTAGAGCAGCTAACTTTGTTACAAGGATGGGTGGTTTCCAGTTTGCAGAGTAATTGTAACAAAAGTATTCAGCACATTAGTGATCAAAACAAAATTATTTCAAGTCCATTGACAACATTAGGCTTCTGAAGTCTGCAGGAACTAATAACTGCCACTGGGTGTCAACCCCCAGAAGCGAGGCGTCTTCTTCCTCCCACAGAGGGAGTCGGGTGGGCCCTGCCCAAGCAGTGCCCCAGAGGCAAGAGGATTTAGGAGAGAACAAAGTGAGCCAGTAAACATACCCCAACACCCTGACCTTTACCCCACTCAGTCCTTCAAATGAAGGAAGACCTTCCCTGAAATGAGAGAAGACCTCAGCCTTGGAAAGGCAGCACACGCTACAGGTCCCCGCTGCCTCCTTCTCCCCAAACAGTCCATGGACAGTCCCGAAATCTTAGTGATTTTCCAACTGTTTGATGTCTCCAAACTGTAAATGCACTTTAAAGGAAGAGTTTTGTTTAATTATAAAGTTTTTTTGTTTGTTTGTTTGTTTTTTAAGATGGAATTTCGCTCTTGTTTCCCAGGCTGGAGTGCAATGGCGCAATCTCGGCTCACCGCAACCTCCGCCTCCTGGGTTCAAGTGATTTTCCTGCCTCAGCCTCCCGAATAGCGGGCATTACAGGCAACACCACCACGCCCGGCTAATTTTTTGTATTTTTAGTAGAGACAGAGTTTCTCCGTGTTGGTCAGGCTGGTCTCGAACTCCTAACCTTGTGATCCGCTTGCCTCAGTCTCCCAAAGTGCTGGGATTAAAGGCGTGAGCCACCACACCTGGCTCAATTATAAAGTCTTTTTAGACTAATTTTGTGGCAAATACCAGCCTCCTTCCCTGCCATACCCAACAACAGCCTTGAATTAAGTTCATAATTCCAAAGAAATGAATTTAAATTCAGTACGTGGCATGGCACACATTTGAGTGTTCATATGTTTTGATTTTAAGTATAAAACACACTTGGTTGAAGCCCACAGAAGCGGGGGCTGATTGGGAGAGGACTGTCCCAGGCTTGAAGGCAGCTCCTGCCTCTCCTCTGGTGCCTTGAGCCTTGATTTGCAGCTTCTTTGGTTAAGCCTTCATGGTCCTGGGAAGTTTCCACTAGGCAAAAAAAGCATTTCTGTAAAGGTGTTCCTTTTTAAAACAAAGTGAGTCTCTGTGTGGACCATGTTCATTTCTGGTATCTCAGGGCTCACTATTCGGAATGCCCAGTTCCCATTCCCTGAAAAGGGAAAGTGCTCTTTGCTCCAGAGCATGCTGGCTCATTCATACCCCACCCAGAGAGAACCACCAGCGTTAGGTGAAGTCACCATTCCAGGCAAAACAAAAAATAAAATTTCAGTTCCAAAAAAAGCCTTCCGCCTATTCAAAATCTAAGTTTTGACTTCTCAGTATCTATTAATATTTTAGAAGCAGGGTTTTTAATACAATATATGGGTGGGGGGGGCAAGGATATATGAAATAATTCCTTTTACTGTTTCTTTATGGAATTATCTTTTTATTGCCTTGATTTTGAACATTTCTTTTATGTTAATTTATCGCCCCATTCGTGGTTTCCAGATGTCAGCTTGGGCAACTGCTATAACATTTTGCCTTCTGTTCCATGCGGTAGATGAAAGTAGAGCTACTCAGATTTTGGAAACAGCTGCTCCTTATCATGGAGACAGTTCAGCAGTTTTACCTTTTCACGAGTCATCAGTTACTGGGCCTAGGAAATGTATTTCCATCTTGTGTCATCGACCCCAACTCCTCAAAAGATGACACAACTGAAATAGCTTCATGTAGTTCTTCTAGGCTATTTCAAGAGCTGCTTAAAAGGTTATCTGACACTCTGTATCATTAAACCCTGGTGTGATCTTTCTAACAATGCTTCAGGCTCTCTCATTTAGAGAGACTTAGTGTAACTCATTCATTTGAGTTAATTCTTGATTGGTGCAAAGATCCCACAAATCTTGGGGCTAGAACTGAGGTTCAGCAGCTAAACTACCCAATTCCTCACTCTCCTGTTCACATACACCCCTCTTCACCTCCCCAACCTGCCCCCACCAAAAATAGGTGTCATCCATCAGTATCTCGGGGAGTTGAGCGGGTGATGCTGAGTCATGATTTTCAGAGAAGATCTGAACAGATTGCTGTGGTTTTAGATTGCTGAATTGTAGAGAGCATCTAGGTTGCTATTTTCAGTATTAAAGATGGGGGTCAGATTTAGAATCCAGCAAATCAAAAGCTGTACTTACTCTGCAGTTCTGATCTAGAACTCAGCCTGCACTAGAGGGACTATCTTGTGTTTATCCTTTTCTCTACTGTGTGAAATCATAACAAGAAACAACCTCTGAGCCTAAAATCAGCTTCTAGTATTGAGAAGAAAATGCACATTCCCAAAGTGGTGTGGCACCAACCTACCCTAAATTGAAAAGCAGCCTACTTTTCCAGCCTGATCTAAAGCAAATCCCAGAATAGCATTTGCTTGATTTATGAAACCTCCATCTGGGGCAAAGGCTGCCCCACTCCTGACCCCACCGTCCCTCCAAACCCCTGCTGCAGCCGCATCCTCCAGCCCACGGTGGAGCAGGATGTGGGTACAGGCCTGGGCCCTGTGCTGTTTGCTCTTCTTGCTTGCGGGTCTCATGTCTTGAGCCAGCCTGTGAGACTTGTCTCCGTAGTCCTCTTCAGTCCACTTCACGTAAGCTCAGGAAATAGCAATTATTGCCAAATAATCAGCGAGCTGTCTGAAACTGTGAGCCAAGGCCAGACCCAGATCCCAGAGTTTTTGTGACCCCTCATCCACCACTGTCCACTTAACACCAGGCAGTCATAGTATGCCCTGGGCCAGATTTCCTCCGCGACAGCTTCTTGATTGGTCTTATGAAGTCCAGAATATATATTGGGCTCCTGTGTCTTTGAGGGAAGACAGGTTGGGGAACCAGATATGTTATTCATATAGCCCGAGAGCTACCTGCAAATGCCAGCATGGCTCATGGCTGCATATTGCCCATGGCCTTCACGTAGGTCCCGTAGCGACAGCTACCACACGCGTGGACTTCAGGCTGTCACCAAACCTTTACGACACATAGTAAATAAGTTTAGGGTCCACAACTGCTGGGGAAGGCCTTAAACAAATCTCAAGTCTTTATGATTTCCGCAGCGTTTACATCTTGGTAAATTGAATTCCATAATAGACTTTTCCTTTGCTCAGATATGCAATGTTTTGAGTAATTCCCCATTTATTTTTCATTTTAGAAACTTCGTGAATACTTTCATTCAATTTAAGAAGCCCATTATTGTAGCAGTCAATGGCCCGGCCATTGGGCTAGGAGCGTCTATATTGCCTCTTTGTGATGTGGTTTGGGCTAACGAAAAGGCTTGGTTTCAAACACCCTATACTACCTTCGGACAGAGTCCAGATGGCTGTTCTACCGTTATGTTTCCCAAGATAATGGGAGGAGCATCTGTGAGTACCTTTAAAAAAAAAATCATTCTAGAAAGCTTCCTGAAGAAATCTACTTTGGTTATTGTTTTTCTAAAGCTGTACAGTGTGTCATTCTGTGGGGACTTTGCATCTTGTCATTCAGATGTGGGGTCATAGACGTTGTTGACACTGCCTTTGCATCATTCCCTAGAGAAAGTCTTCATTCACTGAGGAGCCTACCACTTTGCATAATTCTCACTGATATCTACTGTTAGTCAATATCCAGTCTGTAACCCAACCAACAATTTGCAATCGAAATTAATTCTTCACCAAATAACTTAAAAGCTGCACTTTTAAGAGAAGGCAATTTTAAGAGGGAGCAAAGTTACATAGGATTAGAGGGTTGTTTTCCATATAATTGTGTGCTTTTATTTCCCGTTCATTATAATAGTTTGTGTCTGTATTGTAGCTTGTGATTTATCAAGCAGTTATTCACATCTCATTCCCTAGTCCTTGATATAGGGCAGGAGGTGATGTCACAGGTCAGGTTCTCCAGAAGCTGCCACTGAGATGAGTTTGGCACATGGAGAATTAGCAAGTAGTCACTACCTATAGAAGGGATGGGGGAGGAAGCAGGACTGGACAGAGGAATGGATCAGAGTGATACTGTGTCCATTGTCCTTGGACATGGGATGCACGGGAAGCGTTGTGCCCCGAACGAGGTGGCTCCCTGCAGCCGAGGGCATCCCTGAAGGCACCCTATGGCTGTCCGCTAACAGCAGCACCTGCAGCCAGGCAGCCAGGCCTCCCCAGGAGGGATCATGGCAGCCCAGTTCCATGTCCACCACAGTTCACCCCAGTGCCATTCAGATCCACCCCTTCATGCACATTTTGGGGGTCAGCTCCTTCAGGTTCCAGGGCACTTTCTTTCTGGGAGAAACTTTGAGGAAGAGGGTTAGGCAGCAATAATTTGCAGGCCAGAACCTGAAATGTTATCATCAGTGGGTGAAAGCGTGGTGAGAAAAAGGATGTTTGCATCCTCTCATTATCTGTAGTGGGAAAGACAGTAACTTTACAGTGGAGAAACCTGGCAGGTACCACCTTGCTGAGTGATCAGAGTTCACAGAAATAAGACAGAAGCCAACAGGAGACACTGAGGGGAACGCAGCCTTCATCACTGTGTGGGATTCCTGCCGAAGTGCAGCAGCTCAGGCTCATCAGGAGGAACGTCAGGCCCAGACTGGAGGGCAGTCTGCAGACACGCACAGCACTCCTCCCGAGCGCCGAGGTCGGAGAAGACGTGGGAAGACTGAGGAACCGTCTCAGACTGGAGGAGGCCAAGGGGATATGACAGCTCAGAACATCAGGGACCCTGGGTGGGCTCCTGGACCAAAGAAAGGACAAGAGTGGGAAAGCTGGTGAAATTCATACTGTGTTTGTTGCTGACTGAATAGCACATTGTCAGCGGCTTCAGTCATCCTAAGATGTTATGTGACATTTAACCTAGGGAGAGTTGTGTGAAGGTATATGAGAACGCTGTACTACTTTAGTCGTTGTTCTGTGCATCTAAATGTATTCGAAAACCAGAACATTTAAAATAAAGGAACGCAAGAGAGGAGCAGGAAGGTGGATAGGCCAGACTGCAGCCCCCAGTGCCGCACTGGTCTCTGAGTGGCCCTGCTCCTCACCGTCTCACTCCTCAGGCTAGATCCCCTCACCCATGGTTCCCACCTCTGTTCAGTGGCCGCCCTCATACTGATACTCACCCCCGAGAGCTCTTTGGCCTGCTCGCTGTGCCCAGCTCAGAGTCGCTGCACTTGTCCACTTAACTGCTCTAGTTGATCGGGGAGGACCAAGCAGGACTTGCCTCCACCCCGTTTCCCAGGCCACGTGTCCTTCCATATAAAGGTCTTTGTACTGTATATGCTACAAATCAGAAGATGCTGCCCACCATCATGGAGCCACCTCCAAACTGGTACCTCTCAGGCCGTGCCAATGCCTGAGCAGGCTGGCAGCTGCTGCAGATGCTGTATGTGACTCAGCCACAGGACTCTAGGGGGCTAGTGTTAGTCTAACCTTGATCCACTTTTCCTCCTACACCAGGGGGTGACCGTGTGTGTCTGCCATTGGGGGCATTTTCCTCACCATGTTCTCTTCCCAGCCCTGCTGGATGAGGCTCTGGTGAACTTGCTGTCCCCTTTTTGGATTGCCCACCTACCCAGTGAGCCGACCCCCACACAGGCCACACTCAGTCATGGGGAGCCCCCCCCCCATAGCTGTAGGTGTGAGCTGAGGCAGGCACGGGTACAGCAGAGCCGTCAATGCAGAGGTCTGGTGGTGACGCAGGGGTGTAGGCTGCCTGCCTGTGCCCTCTGGGGCTTGCCAGGCCCAGCTGCGTGTCCACCACGGTCCCTGCCTGACCTTGCGCCTATGGGGCTGATGGAACTCAGCTCGTGGTGGTCACTTCCCACATGTGGTCACGTGGGGTCCCGCGGTCAGGCGCTCTGCCTCTCCCAGGCCCAGTCAGCATTCCAGGCCTATGCTTCCCTGCTGTGGATGGTCCCGCAGGCTGCGCTGCCCTCCTCCCTCTGGCACTGACCACAGGCCCCATATGCATATTGTCCCACCCCTCCCTAGCCAGCCCTGGCCTTTCAACCTCACTCAGCAGGGCCCCCACCTCCCTCAGGCTTCCAGGAGCCAACCCAGCAGCCAGGTCACACCTTTCCTGGGAACCTTCCAGGGGTAGGTAAATCATTATCCCAGGAGAGCTCCCAAGTCAGTGAACCCTCCTATCCAACTTGTGGTCGGGCCCCGGGGTAGGCACCCTGAGAATCCAGGCCCTCGTATCTTCTCACAGCTCCCACCTGCACCCCTGGCTAGGTCTTGAAACCCCTTTCAGGGAAGAGGCAAGTTACAGGCCTGATGCCAGGAAAAGGGTTAGGGCAGGTTTTGGGGGGCAGTGTTGACTTGCTGAGAGGTATTTGCCTTATCTTCTAGCAAGGGGGATCTAATAGGGATGGGTGGACCATGTCTCTAGGTTCAGGGGGTCAGAGGAAGCTGGAGTTAGGGGCATTTACCCAGAAGCACCCATACCAAGTTATAGGGTGCCTCCCCACCCCTCACAAGCTGACCTTCCTCTGGTGGCTGATTTACGGGTGGAGCTGGACCACGCTTGCTGACAAGTCCAGGGGCCAAGGCTGAGTCTCAACCCTCTCTGCTGCTTGCTACCAGCTGCCCCTCTGCTTTCACCCTCACCTGCAAGAGCGTTAGCACGTGGCTGGCCCCCTGTGCCAGGTGCTGCGGCTTTTCCACCTGACCTATTGGTGGGGGCATCCTCGTTGCCAGCTGGAGAGCCATGCAGTTTCAAAATCCTTCTCCTCACCCTCATGTCCACTTCCCCCATCACAAGGTAGTTTCTCTGGAAGCTGAGGTGGATTTGGGAAGCAGGGTTTGGTAGATTAGGTGCCAACATCCATGGAAGGGCAGAGAGGGAGCAGGACTGGGCAGAGCTAACTGGCAGGGAGCTCTGGAACCACGTGGCCTCGCAGCGGTTGCAGGTACCCCCATGCAGCTGACCGTGGGGCAGGCGGCCCTGGGAAGAGCGGTCCATGGGGAGGAACTGAGGGGCTTCCCATTGCCTGCTGGCAGCATTTCCCACAGCAGGCAGCTCGCTGGGCTGGGAACGCGGGTGGTTTATCCACGTTGTTTGCTTTGTCCTTTACACCAGGCTGCACATTCCCGACACCACCGGATGGACTCCCATGGTAAAAAGTGATTGTTAGTGAAATAAGTTCATCGTGGCAATTACTGTAAGCTAGACTGTGTCCTGCCACTTACCCTGTCCTGGCAGGAAAGAATCCTCATTCTCCAGGACATCTTGTGAAGCTCATTTTGAGTTACTTTTCTAGAGGAGATTGAGATCTGGGGTTCTGACCTCTCCCACCGTATGATCTGTGTCGATGCGTGGTGTCGGTGCAGATGTGGGGCAAATATTCAACCAACTTGATGTTCAGGCACATTTTGGCCAAAGGCATTTTAGAAGTGGAGCTCTGGGGCTGAATGCTGCTGGGGAGGGGAGTAGAGGTCTCAGAGTTCACCATGCCCAGAAAGGTCCATGGGGCTTGAAGTCATCATTTCATAACGAATTCCAGCTCTCCGGCCAGTGGCGTTTCTCCCACTCTACAAGTCTTGACAGATCTTTACTTTTTGCTTCCCCTGCAAATGTACTGGTGCCTCTTGAGCTGCTGTTTTCAGCTGGGGCAATTTCCACCCATCCCCACATCCCCCCTGGGGGACACATCAGAGGGGCAATGTCTGGAGACAGTTGGATGTCACATATGAGGAGATGGCCATTAGCAGAGGCCAGGGTGCTGCTCAGCACTCTGCATAGCACACAGGACAGCCCTGCTCAGCACCCTCTGTAGCACACGGAACAGCCCCCACGCCAAAGAGCAGTCCAGCCCAGAATGTCCCTAGTGCCCTGGGGGAGAAACGCTGCTTTGACCCAAGAGCAAAGAGCCCGCATTTCACTCAGTGTGAATTCTACACTTTCTGAGCAGAGTATTTGATGAAGCCTCTCTACAGAAAGTGAATAAATGCTGTTCAGGTGACTTGTGTTATGACAACTCTGGTTGAAAGTAACTATGCAAATGATGTAAATGATGTCGATCCTTTCATGAGCCTTTGGTGTATTTGAGCTTTCAGCAGCCTGAGGCAAGACTGGGACAAGTGTGGTTTTCCCCCACTTTGCATATGCAGAGCTCTGCCAGGAGGATAAGCTAAAGGGATCACGTCATCAGGATAAAAAGAACATGCAAATGACACCGGCCGTGTGGCCTCTCGTTTCCTTCAATGCGGGCTACGTAAAAATCAGCCGAGGAGTCTCTTCCACTTTAGCCCTCCTAGTGCCCAATAGACTTTCATGGAGTGCGCAGAGGATGGTGCCATCTGACACCCACAGGCTCCCACGTGGAAGTCTTAGAGCTGTCAGGAGAGGGCCTGCTGGGGTGTAAAGCTGGAGAATGCCCTGCAGGTGCCTCAGGGCCTCACCCCAAGCTCACCCTTGAGAGCCGCCTCTTGGGGACTTCAGAGACTGGCCTGAGGAAGTAGGTGGTACCCTGTGCCACAGCTGTCCCCATAAGGCTGGAGACCCCCGGATCCACTCTGCTCATACTGGACCCGTTTCCTCACCGCCCCTCCTGCTGTACTCTGACCAGACAGATGCCTGCAAAGATGTCTCTGTTTCACTTTCCTCCGGCATTTCTCATTTCTCTGGATGGTTACGTGATAACCTTTTTTAATAGTTGGACAACTTTGACCCCACCATGGGGTGATGTAGGTTGTCTACAGGGAGTCCCTGTGCACTCGGCCATCTCAGAACGTGTTGGTTGGTCAGGTTCCCACTGACCGCATCTGTGTGAATCTTATTTGGGTAGAAGTCTGACACCTCTCATTTTAAAACTACTGAAAATAGTGTATATAAGAATGTGCTCACATAAACTGAGTATATTTAATCCTATAAGGGAGGATTTTTTTTTTTTTTTTTTAGTTTTTTTGGGTGACTATTGTTCAGACCAGCTCACTGGCCGTGTTTAAGTAAGCAAGCATTAACAACCTAGAGTCAGCCCTGTCATTTTTGCTCTTGAGTAAATTGGGAAATGCCCTTGGTTGTCCTGTACTTTCAGCCACCTGGAATGAAGAACACCAAAGGTAGGGAAAGGATCTCCAGGGATGAGCAGGCGTGGAGCCAGCAGGGATAGGGAGAAAGACTGACCGCGAGTGAGTGCTGAGCAGAGAGAAGGGTCGTTCTTGGCTGGCATCAGGACCAAGAGAGTCAAGAAGGGGGGATGAAAGAGAGAGACAGGAGAGAACAGTGGTGGGGCTGTAAATTGACCTCCACGTGGCAGAAAATAAAGTTGGAAGAATTGACTGGTGCAGACAGCCAGGGCCCTGCAGCAGGGGCTGGAGAGTAAACTGAGGACCCCTCCACTTTGTGATTCAGCCAAGCGTCAGGCTTGGTGGGGTCACTTGCCTCTGCTGCCTGAGCTAAGGCTCTGCTAAGCTGGTCCTGAGAACATACTTCATGCTTAACTTCAGGGATTTGGCTCTAGTGTCCTCACTCTATGCTGAGAATGAAAGAAACATGGTCTAGGAAAGGAAAACCCCACAGCACGGAGCACCTCCTGCGGCGGCGGCAGCACACCTGGAGCCCCGCTCCCCTTCCTGCTGCATTTGGGTCTGCTGTTAGAAGAGCCATTGCAACTGCCAACAGTCAGGTCACGTTTCTTCTTTGTTTATGGACCATCTTTTCACTGAGAAGAAGCTATTCCGTTCAGGGATTTCATAGAGCTTCTCCAGACTCTTCAAACACTCGTGATTGGGTCCAAGTTGTAGCTCCAATGGCAGACTCCAATTTGGGAGATCATTAAGAACCTTGCAAACCCTTGTGAGAAGCCTGTCCCTGGTCTTGTTTTCCAGCCTCTGCCTTTGTGGGAGGGGCGGTGAGACAGCCACGTGTTTGTTTTGCTGGTTCTGCCTGTATGCACTCCAAGCCATGTGTTTCACATACAGTAAATGGCATCAAGACATTGGCAAGAAGCGTATGGGCGTCTTACAGTGTCTTAGTGACATCAGAGCCTTTTCTCTTCCGTGATATTGCCTCTTTGGGAAATGGAAGCCACCTACCAAAATTGTGTTTTACCAGAGCCGCAGGAGCTCATGGTCAAGGCTTTGTGACCGTCAGAGTTGTTAGGAAGGTTAACCAGACAAGATAAATGACAGACCGGACATTGTCCCATCAGGCCAGTGTGGAGTTTCTTCATCAAACATGCATGCACCTCTCCCTGCCTTATCTCGGCATCTGCGAGCCTATCGTTTGGATGATGTAAAATCCATACATGTTGTGATGAGACCTTAAAGGTGATCTAGTTAAGTCTCATGTATTAAAAAATAAAAAGTGATCTAGAATCCAGGACAAGGTTAAAATTAATTTCATATCTACACATTTTTTTTTTTTAAAGAATAACTAACGTTAGCTTTCTCCATTGAGCCGTGTGAGGTAACTATCGCCAGCCTCTCTCAGTTACCTCACATGGTAATCTTGGACACATTCAAGCCCTGGATAGTTCTGTCTTTTCATATCCAAGCAATACAGTGCAGCCTCTAAGGTACACTCTGGCAGAAACAGTCACTGCCATCAGAATATTTTCTCTGTATATTAAAAACAAGTCACCATTGGCTTCCCAGATAAAGAAAATGTTTGGTAGGAGTTCTATGCCTGGCTCAAATCCTTAAAATTATAAATTGCCTAACTTTGCATATGCTGATTTTCCTGGATTGCATTGTGTGTTAAAAGAGCTCATGCTTGGGAAGGGCTGGCATTAGGGGGAGGAGGGCAGGTGGAGGAGAGGAAGTTGTACCGGTAACTTTTTAAACGAATGGCAAAAAGACCTTTTCTCTCTTAGATTTCTTTATTGAGTCCCTGTGATTCTATAATAGATTGTAAGATACGCCTTTTTTCATTCCTTTTTAAGAAAAAAGTCAGCCCGATGTATCACTTTCCCACTGCCCAGCTGACTCCACTTTGCACAGGGTCTGTTCCATGTGCCGCATTTTCCCCGTGGGGCTGTTGTTTGCAAATGTCTCTCTTTAGTGTGGATTTTAAGGGATGGGTCTTCCCCACTGGCCCCCTGCCCCATTTCATATTACATCCACTCTTCTTCTTTGCAGGCAAATGAGATGCTGCTGAGCGGGCGGAAGCTGACGGCGCAGGAGGCGTGTGGCAAGGGCCTGGTCTCCCAGGTGTTTTGGCCCGGGACGTTCACTCAGGAAGTGATGGTTCGCATTAAGGAGCTTGCCTCGTGCAACCCAGTTGTACGTCTAATTGTTTCTGTTACACGTTACTTTTTAAAAAATAGAACCTTTTCCCCCAGAGAACCCACAAATTTGCCATTATTCCTAAGTCCTTCACGTTTGTTCTCAGCAGAGCACCTTCCCTTGAAGTCCCACCAGAAGCTACTCCTGCCACTACTGCCCCTATGCTCGCCTTGCCTTCCCTTTGCAAATACTCAAGAACAACAGAAATGGACTTCAGTCTGAAAAGTTAGCAAGTTAGCAAATGTCCTGTGAAAGTCAACAACAACCAACATGGATACAATTCTTTACTGTTTCCAAAACCTCTCAAGTCACATTATTAGCCTCTCCCCACTTTCTCCTCAGTGGGCCTAAGGTGGTGGTGGCGGCGGTGGTGGTTTGTAAGACAGAGTCTCACTCTGTCGCCCAGGTTTGAGCGCAGTGGGGGGTGATCTCGGCTCACTGTAGCTTCAGCTTCCTGGGTTCAAGTGATGCCTGTGCTTCAGTCTCCCAAGTAGCTGGGACTACAGACACGTGCCACCACGCCTGGGCTATTTTTGTGTTTTTAGTAGAGACAGAGCCTTACCATGTTGGCCAGGCTGGTCTTGAACTCCTAACCTCAAGTTGATCTACCTGACTTGGCCTCCTGAAGTGCTGGGATTATAGGTGTGAGCCTCTGTGTTTGACCTCCTAAGTTTTTGTTGAGTAAATATGCTGAATAGGCCAGGCATGGTGGCTCATGCCTATAATCCCAGCACTTTGGGAGGCCAAGGCAGGCGGATCACTTTACCTCAGGAGTTTGAGACCAGCCTGACCAATATGATGAGACCCCGTGTCTACTAAAAATACAAAAATTAGCTGGGCTTGGTGGCGCACACTTGTAATCCCAGCTACTCAAGAGGAGAATCACGTGAACCCAGGAGGTGGAGGTTGCAATAAGCCAAGATCGCACCACCGTTCTCCAGCCTGTGCAACAGAGTAAGACCCTCTCAAAAAAAAAAAAAAAATCATACAAATAAATTTTTTTTAAATGCTGAATAATAGTCTTCCAACAAAATTTCATTTGGCAAATTACAGGATGTGAAATGTTTAACATTAACTGACACAACTCTCATCTGAACTGTCTTAGGCAGACAAGCAACCCTCATTATGAAAATTACATTTTGTTTCGAAAATCCCCTCAGCAGGCACCCTCAGAGCTTTCACTGGGCATCAGCAGAGCAGATGTCCAGTTCAGGGGTCCACGCCAGCATGCGGCAGTGGCATGAGGCCGAGGCTGGGTCAGGCCCAGGTGCCAACAGCCCAACTCTCCTTTGAAATAGCTTAACAGCCGTTTTGAAGTTAAGAATGTACCCAGTGTCTGTCTAGTGGGGAGTGTGCTTTATACCTGTATTAGGCCCGACACATATTGTGAGAGAATATCTGGTAACCTTTTCAACAGGTGACTGCTGGAATTGGATGATTGCCTCCACCTGTGGAGGCACGAGGGGCCCGTGTCTGCCAGCATGCACCCTGCTCACTAGCTGCTTGTTTTCCGGTGCAGGTGCTGGAGGAGTCCAAAGCCCTTGTGCGCTGCAACATGAGGCTGGAGCTGGAGCAGGCCAACGAGAGGGAGTGTGAGGTGCTGAAGAAAATCTGGGGTTCGGCGCAAGGGATGGACTCCATGTTAAAGTACTTGCAGAGGAAGATTGATGAGTTCTGAGTGTCGGGTTGCCCACCAGCGACACCAGGATTCGGCTGAGCAGAAAAACACCACTGGCTCCAGTTGCCCTGATCCATTCTCACAGCCGGAAACAAGCTCACTCGTAGCTCACGCTTGGAAGCAGGACTGGGAACATCCACGCTATTTATTATCGGGGAGTTTTAAAAGTACTGTAACTTTAAAATAAATAACTACAAAGCTTCTTTATCCAAACGTGATTATTTTATACTTATATACACGCAAGTGTAAAAGTATAAAGGTGAGCACTAGACTGCTCTTAGAAGCTCTCATTTGTGTTTTCTTTGGCTAGTACTGTATAAAAAGCAGAATTGTGTTTCATTGGTTTGGGATGACAGAAAAGTCTGGAATGATGTTGGTTTTCCTCATTTCTTCCTTCTGGAACACAAAATCTAAACAGGTTATTAGCCAGCCTCGCCTCCCCTGCCCCACATAGAGAGACAGAGTGATCTGAGGCACTGGCTTTTTTTCCAAGAAGGTACAGATACCTCAGATTTGGGAAACTCTAAATCAAAAGACGTAGCTTCTAGGATAAATAATTCTGATGAAAAATCCACCGAGGAGCATACCCCCAAACCAGACATATGCTTAGGATTCATGCTGAGATACCAGTTGGTTTCCCCATCTTCTTTAAATACATCCAGTTCTTACCCAGTTAACATGAAGAAACCACTGTCTCTAGAAGAAAGCTTGTTTTGCAGTATTAGTGAATCACTGAATAGCTTAAGTACGACTATCTAAGTTATAAGTTAGTCTTTAGTGGGTTTTAAATAGTTTTTCTGACCCTTTTGAAAAATAACTACATAAGTGCTTCTTGTTGCTGGGTGAGAAATACTACTTTATAGACAGTTCTGGTTTTCTATTCGCAGATATGATTGATGTATTACACCAAAATAAAGTATTTTTATGTTTATAAAGTGTAATTTTTAGATTCACTTAGAATATATTTAATAAGTTAAAATTATTTTGGCACACTATTAAATGCAAAAACTCCTTTCAAAACAAAAAAGAACTACCTTATATTCAACATTTAATGTTCTTGGTCTCTGCTTTGATGTCTATACAATATACTGAGTTCAGTATGGTGTCCAAGAGTGCCCTGTGTGGATAGACAGGTGCATTCCTTCAGGAGTGGGTACTGATTCCAGACTACAGATGCCTATTATTAGGCTTCTGAGCTTGCAATCATATTGAATGTATGAAGAGCGAAATAAAATCAAATCCTTATTTTTGTACAGTTTTGAAGTTTATACTTAGAACTGACCACCTCCCCAGCCACGTGGAGAGCTGTACAGTGTGTAAATCTGCCTTTATCTTGGATTGATTGGTACAGTATTTTTGCATCTGTGGGACCTACCTTTTCGTTCAGTAGTTTGAACTATATATAAACTGTACAATCTGTAAAGTTTTTATAGAATAAATATTCAGCTGTGAAAACTGGTTAAATAAAACTAATATTTCTTAACACAGTTGAAGTGTTTCTCTGATTCTTCACTTGTGAGGTTTCTTTTCTCATGGGGGCGTTTTCTCTCTTTTTTCTTTCTGTGAAATATATGTGTGTAAAGCACCTGTACAGTTTGATGGAATGAACACCTCCGTGACTATGACCTAGGTAGGACCTAGAATATGACAAGTATCCTCCCTGGTCACCTTCACCTAAGTGACCATTTCCTGAATTTGCGTCAGTCATTTACTTCTTCAAAGAACTTATTCCTAAAACAAATTACTTTTAGTTCTACATGTTTTTAACCTTTATATCATATCACAATAAGCTTCTGTGACTGACTGACTTCAGTCAGTGTTATGTTTTCTCTTACGTAGAGTTGTAACTTACCCCTCCTCTACCCAAACCTGTAATGTGGCTGTTTTCACTCCTGTTGTACAGACAAGGAACCTGAAGAAGTAAGCATTTGCCCAAGGTCACGTAAGTAATTTGGTCAGGAGCAGCACCAAGCTTTTATCCGAGGTTGATGCGGCAAAGTACATATTCTGGCAACGACACCAGGATGCCAGTGTTGTAGAATTTACAAATAGAGAACTAACTCAGTAAAATCTCCCGAAGTTGTGTGTTTCCATCATCCGAGACTTTGCATCCTCTGGATCTTGTGAGCCACCTCCCATTTTTCTGAAGCAAACCTTCCACTTTTCAGCTTCTTGCACAAGAACTGAGCCCAACTAGAAGTAGCACTGGTGACAACTGGCGAAATTCTTGTGCCTGGTGTGGGTGAGCAGGAAAAGAAACGTGACTGCTCAGATTGGTGAAAGTCTCGGTCCAACTTTAGAGGAGAGTTTAAAAAATATAAAATATTTTAAATTTTAAAAAATATTTAAAAACCTGTCAAATATGAAAATCCTGGACCCAGCAACTGCATCTATAAGGATTCATCTTGAGGACCGAGTGGTTATAGGAAATATGCCAGCAAAGATACGTATGCAATTAAGTTCATCTCAGGATTGTTCCTGGTAGTGAAACGTTGGAAATTGCGTTCAGGTTCATCGGTAGGGTTTTGGTTAAATAATTAGGCAACACCATCACAGTGCACATCTTTGAAAAAGAATGTTGATGAAATCTTAGGTTTAAAAAACTGTATGCTTCAAAAAGTTTTAAGGGATGTGCGTGAAAAACATCGTATGTATCAAGTTCTCTCCCTAGAGCTTCCCAGTTGCTGGGAAGACTGCTTAAGACTGCACAGCCCCTCAACGCCAAATTAGAGAGCCAGAGACAGGCACAACACTCAGGTGGCCTTGCTTCCTCTACCATGAGGGCAACAGTGACGATGGCACTTGTACTGCAGTGTAGACCAGGCTCACGTCAAAACACTTGATGTCCATCTGCTCATTCAGTTTTTTGAGATAACTTATTTAGGGTCAAGGCTAATCTTACCGGGGAATTCTGATGGTCTCCAAGCTTTCTGCATCTGGAAGAACTGGGCCAGCTCACCAAGCTCTCAATACTAACTAGCATTCAAAAACAAATATCTTCACTATTTGGCAACAGGGGAAAGGCTGACTATATCACAGGAAACCTCTCCCTCTTCCCTAGGGACCATTCTGACAGCATCTCTGAAGAAGGAAATGAATGTCTGCTTTGGTGAAAATGACACTGAATGATTTCAACACTGGTTTAAAGCTTACTTTTTTTTTAGCAGGATAAAGTACTAGCATTTCAAAATTTAAAATCTGTTTTATGATCTTAAGAGCCATAAGCACCTAAATGACTAATAGTTTAATTACAGGCATTGGAATAAAAGCTAAGATCTAATGTGTTTAACATTAATTTTTATTTTCTTAAATTTTATATGCTTAAACTGGGCAAATTATATACATACGTATGTATATCACCTATATGAAACACGCTGCATAGGACAACTAGACAGGATCAACAAGGAAACAGAAGACTTGAACAACATTTTAAACCATCTAGACCTAACACACCTATACAACCTTCATCCAACAACAACAGAATACATATTCTTCTCAAGTGCACATGGGACATACTCCAGGATAGATCATATGTTAGGCAATAAAACAAGTCTTATAAATTTAAAATGATTAAAATCATACAAAGTATGTCCTCCAACCATAATGGAATGCAGTGAGATATCAATAACGTGGAGAATTCAAAGATAGATGGGAATTAAACAACATTTCTAAATAACAAATGGGTTGAAGAAGAAACCACAAGAGAGACTAGAAAATACTTTGAGATGAGTGAAGATGAAGACATAACAAAATTTACGTAATGAATTATATAATAAAACATCTATGTTAAAAAGCAGAAAGATGCCAATTCAATAACCTAATCTTCTACCTTAAGAAACTAGAGGGCTGGGTGCAGTGGCTCATGCCCATTTTCCCAACACTTTGGGAACCCAAGGCAGGCAGATCACGAGGTCAGGAGCTCAAGACTATCCTGGCCAAAATGGTGAAACCCTGTCTCTACTATAATACAAAAAATTAACTGGGCATGGTGGTGGCTGTCTGAAGTCTCAGCAACTCAGGATGCTGAGGCAGGGGAATCACTTGAACCCAGGAAGCAGAGATTGCAGTGAGCAAAGATCACACCAGCGCACTCCAGCCTGCTGATATAGGGAGACTCCATCCCAAAAAAAAAAAAAACGAACTAGAAATAAAGAACAGCTAACTAAACCTATAGCAAGTAGAAGGAAAGAAATGAAGATTAGAGCAGAAATAAGTGAAATGAAGTATAGAAAAACAGTAGAAAAAACTATGAAATCTAAAGTCATTTCTTTGAAAAGATGAACAAAATTGACATTCTAGTTAGACTAAGGAAATAAGAGAATATTCAAATCAATGAAACAGAATTGAGAGTCCAGAAATAAACCCAAAATAGTCTTTTCCACAAATGATGCTGGAACAACTGGATGTCCACATGCAAAAGAGTGAAGTTAGATACTTATTTCATACTGTATGCAAAAATAAAGTGGATCAAAAACCTAAATGTAAACATAAAATTCTTAGAAGAAAACATAGGTGTACATCTTTATGATCTTGGAGTAGGCAACAATTTATTAGATATGGTATATTTTAGCTCAAAATATTAATAGGTACATTCAATAAAAATGGACTAAATTCTTGTGTGAAAGACAAATATTTTCAGGCTGTACTCCAAATATATTGACCTAGATATGCATATATGCTGTTAGCAAATAAAAAAACCACACATCTGAAACTGAAAAGTTGAAAGAAAAAAGGTAGAAAATATATACTATTCAAATGATAACCAAACAAATACTGGTGTAGCTATACTAATATCGAAATATCTATTAAAGCAAAAAGCATGCTTGGTCATAAAAAGACAACCCAATTTTTTTAATGGGCAAAGGATCTGAATAAACATTTCTCCAAAGATATATAAATGGCCAATAACCACATGAAAAGATTTATTATAGCCACCAAATATTCACCAACTGGAGAAAAGATAAACAATGAATTGGTATATCCAATGGAATGTTATTTGGCAATAAAGGTTAATGAATGAAATACTGATACATGCGACAGTGTGATTCAACCATGAAAATATGACGCTGAGTGAAAGAAGCCAGACCCAAAAGGCCACATGTTGTATGATTCCATTTATATAAAGTGCCAAGGATTGGAAAATCCATAGAAACAGAAAATAGATTTGTGGTTGCCAGGGTCTAGTGGTGACATGGAGCAATTGGAGTGGGGAGTGACAGGTACAGGTTTTTATTTGGGGGGAGGGTATGAAAATGTTCTGGAATTAAATAATGGTAATGTTCACACAACCTTGTAAATAGCCTTTAAAATTGAATTGTATGCTTTCAAATGTTTAATTTTATGTCATTTCAATTTTATCTCAATTTTTTTTGAAAATGTGTGTGTGCATATTATATATATAATCCTCTAAACTAACATAAGGAGACTATGAGAAAATACTTAACTGATCCAAAGTATGCAAGAAAGCTGTGAAAAAGGAACATAGGCTGGCAGGACAAATAATAACACATAGCAAGTATGGCATACTGTATTCAAAATATTAACAAATACATTAAAAACAGACTAAATTCTTGTGTGAAAGCCAAATATTTTCAGGCTATATTCAAAATATATTGACCTAAATATACATATATGCTATTGACCAGAAAAAGAAAACACACTGGAAACTGAAAAGTTGAAAGTAAAAAGGTAGAAAATGTATATTCTGCAAACAATAACCAAATAAAAACGGTGTAGCTATGCAAATATTGAAATATCTATTAAAGCAAAAACCATGGTAGGAAAAAGTTATTGCATAATGACAGCAGACTAAGTTCTCTTGAAAGATATATAGTTCCAAATTTGTGTGCACCTCATCAAAAAAGAAGGAGGAGGAAGAGAAGAAAGAAGAGGAAAGGAAGAAAGAAGAAGAAAAGAAGAGGAAGAAGGAGGAGGAGGAGGAGGAGATGAGGAAAGAAGAAGGAGGAGGAAGAGAAGAAAGAGGGAAGGAAGAAAGAAGAAGAGAGAAGAAGAAAAGAAGACAGAAGAAGAAGGAGGAGGAGGAAAAGAAGGAGGAGGAGGAGAAGGAGGAAGAGAAGGAGGAGGAGGAGAAAGGAGGAGAAGAAGAAGGAGGAGGAGAAGGAGGAGGAGGAGGAGAAGGAGAAGGAGGAGGAGGAGGAGAAGGAGGAGGAGGAGGAGAAGAAGGAGGAGGAGGAGGAAAAAAGAGGAGGAGGAGGAAAGAAGAAGGAGGAAGGGGAAAAGAAGAAGGAGGAGGAGGAGGAGGAAGGGAAAGGGAGGGAGAGGGAGAAGAAGAAAGAGTGTGGTCAACAGCTTCTAAACTGGCTTCCAGTGATCCCCACCTCCTGCTCTTCACATTCTTGTACGATGTGGGGCTAAACCTGGTGTCTTGCTTCTAACAAACAATGTGGCAAAAGCAGTGAGATGTCACTTCTGAAATCTGGCTGTGAAAGACTGTGACTTCTGGCTGATGCACAAAGGTTCTCTTTCTGCCTCCTCTGGCTTGCTTATGATGAGGGAGGCCAGCTGCCATGCTGGGAGGTGCCCCAAGGAGAGGTCCACGAACAAAGGGACCGAAGGCAACCCCCCACTAACATCCAGTGAGGAGCTGAGGCCCTCGGCATAAAAACCCACAAGGCTCTCAGTCCTGCCAGTGCCTACAGGAGCGGGCTTGGGAGAGAATCCTTTCTCAGTCCAGCCTGGTTCCCCCTTGAACTGCAGCCCTGGAGAGACCTCCAGATAGAGGATCCAGCTAAGCTACATCTGGATTTTTGTTCCAGAAAGTGTGAGTTTGGGGGTAATTTGCTATTCAACAGTAGACAACTAATACACCCAGGGTGGTCATTCTCACAGCTCACTTTTGATAAATACACAGATAGATATATAGACAGAGAGAAATAGATAGAGATATAAATACAAAATAGATATTAATATAGATGGGGTCTCAGACAAAATTTTCATGTTTTTGTTTTGTTTTGAGACAGATTCTCGCTCTGTTGCCCAGGTTGGAGTGCAGTGACATGATCTCGGCTCACAGCAACCTCCACCTCTTAGGTTCAAGCGATTCTCCTGCTTCAGCCTCCTGAGTAGCTGGGATTACAGGCACCTGTCACCATGCCTGGCTAATTTTTTGTATTTTTAGTAGAGGCGGGGTGTCACCATGTTGGCCAGGATGGTCTCCGTCTCCTGACCTCATGATCCACCTGCCTCAGCCTCCCAAAGTGCTGGGATTACAGGCGTGAGCCACTGAGCCTGGCCCAAAATTTTCATCTTAACATTCTGTAACAGCTTGCTAAAATAGTCTCTTCTCTGCATTTAAATACCCCTTTATGTGGGATTGGATGTACAAATAATCTTATGCCCATACTGTGCAGCTCTGTAAAAGAACATGTAGCAATCATGATGATGAATATTTATTACTGTCTTAGATGAGAAGTACAATCAGCTCTATTTTTCAGATGAGAACTCAGACCAAAAGAGGTTATGTAATTTTCCTCAGGTCACCCCTAGTAAGAGCTGGAACAGAAATTTCATAGCAACCAAACCATACCCCAGAACAGCATTCTCTCCTTTTTCATCCTTTGGGCACTATAGACCCCAGGGTAATGGTGTGTCATGAGCTCTTGGGCTTTCTCTTTCTATGACAAAAAGTAAATGTGACATTTCTTGCTCCTTGAATTTTAGAAGCAATTTGTAGACTTTTTATATGTATGTTATTATAGGTATTCTTCCTAGCCAAGCTGTCACTGTCAAGCTCCTAGGTGAAATAAAATAGTGAGTGTTCAGACAAAGCTTTGGTATACAAACGTTTGCTACTCACTGTCTTAAACTCAGGAATGCAATTCATTTGGAATATGTGCCATCACTCCTGATTGAAGCCTCATGCCTGATGCTATTTATCCCCAGTAGGAACTTCTTAGTGATTTCCATGGTAAGGGACTGTTTTATAGCACAGAAAAGACACCCAACTTTTTGTTTGATCATCACTAACTACCTCTAGTGGGTGTGATTATGAGAAACTTTTACTTTCCAAATAAATTGGGGGGAATGTTTTAATTGTTACAAGCATATTTACATGACTAATTCTTACAAAATACACCTGTAGCTAGATGCTTCTTGTCCCTGTCTCAAGCTTCCCCAAGGGGGCCTTGCCTGAATATTTGGAAACTGATGCCCTCAGAGATATGAACATCAGCTCTGTTTCTCTTCTTCCTAGTTAAAGATCTGGGCCGGTCATGGTGATTCACTCACGCCTGTAATCCCAGCACTTTTGGAAGCCAAGGCAGGAGAATCGCTTGAGGCCAAGAGTTCAAGACTGCTCTGGAGCAACATAGTAAGCTCCCTACCCCTACATCTCTACCAAAAAAAAAAAAAAAAAGCCAGATATGGTGGCACATGTCTATAGTTCCAGCTACTCAGGAGACTAAGGTGGGAAGATTGCTTGAGTCTGGGAAGTCAAGGCTACAGTGAGCTGTGATCACACCATTGCACTTCAGCTGGGAGACAGAGCGAGACCATGTCCCAAAAAAAAAAAAAAAGATCGGAGTTCACCTGAGGGAGGCCTCAGGCTTGTTGGCTGGGCATTCTCTCTTTTAGAGGTGTCTACTCATGTGTCCCAAGATTGCTTTTTAGATTTTACTATGAAGCAAACAATTTCTCCTCCAGGCCCTCATCACTCAGGGTCTATTGCTGGCTGTTTCTGAGAGTGGGGAGCAGGAGCCTTTCCAGCGTTTTGCTTTGGGACGCAGCTTTACTGTTCTTCTCTCCTTTCCCTCTGGAGCTGGTGCTCAGAGGTGATGAGAGCCCTGTGCTGATGAGGTGTGGTCCCAGTGTGGGGACCCATTGCACCCCCACAGCCCCGATTCCCACGAAAGACCCTGGCTGGCTACCAGTAACAGCAGTCAATCAGCAGAGACCATAAGAAGCAGATTAAATGGACCAGGACCAGTGAGCCTCCTGGAAAAGCTGCGCAGGTCAACAGTGGGCTCCCATCATTTTGGTGAAAGAAAAGGTAATCTGTAAATTTCTTTAATCTGTAGATTTTTATGCTTGCTGTAAATTTTTGCTGGTAGCAATCTGTTAGTGTGACAGTCACCACTGTTATTTATTTTTCTGTATTACTAGAGATATTCTCTGGAGCTTTAAAACTTCCTGCAGTGAGAAACTATTACAGAAACACATTGTTTGGAGAGGAAAAATTCCCTATGATTCTTGTTCTCTAGAGGTGTGTGGTGATCATTAGAACCACAGTCCTCAGCTCTGTCCAGAGGGCCCCAGATGCGGTTAATTCCCTTGGTGTGTTAACTCCCTAGCCCCTCATTCTCCATTTAAAATTTTCCCCTGAAGAAGGAAAGAAGACATTCCCATTGTCTGTGAGGACCGGGCTCCTGGAGTGAGCCCCGCAGATTGTGAAGTTCAAGCTACAAGATCAGTGATTGTCAGGGTTGTAAGGGTCGTAGAAATGAGATAGATGCAGATTCAAGAGCCTGCCCTGCTCTGTGCACCTGGCAGCTCGGGCCTTCCCAGATCTTGGAACACTGAACCTTAAGCGTTATCACAGTCACAGTGTAGCCACCGAGTCAGGCTGTCTGAGTGTTGGTTTGTCTTGTTGGTTTGTCTTGTGACAAGGACACAACAGATCCATGACTCCTGCGAGCGAGGAGGTTTGTGGAGAGAGAGGTAGGCCCTTCGCGATTAAAGTGTGACCTGACCCACTGCCCTGCAGACTGTGTCAGACCTCACATGAGTGGGTGTGTGTGCCCAGAGCATATGTGTGTGAGCACATGCATGTGTGCAGGGGATGTTAACAGCTTCAATGAGGGGTAATTGACATACGAGAACATTGTGCATGCTCAATGTGTAGAATCTGACAAGTTTTGACCTACATATACATCCATGAAACCATCATCGTACAGTGAACACGTCCATCCCCCAAAGATTTTCCTATGCTTCCTTGTGATTGATATCTTCCACCTGCCCCTCCCACTCTGCCCCACCCCAGGCAACTGCTGGTCTGCTCTCTGCTATATACAAAGATTTGCAAACTGCTTATAATACCATTTCTGAGCCCAGCAGGCAACTACTTTCTTTTTGGAGGGTGGGCCTTTCATTGATTCTTTAAAATTCTCAATTCAGAGAGAGACAGGGAGAGAGGAGGAGAGCAAATGCTGGTCTGGGCCCCTTCTAGGAGGCCTGGCACTAACCACAACCCCAGCTTGGCCCATGTGCCCTGGAGCCTCTGACTAAAGGACAGCCCTGACTTCCCCTCTCCAAGCTTTGCAGGGCCCTCATTACATTTCCTGGGCAGGCTCTATACAATCTGGGACTCTCAGCCAGTCCTGACACCAAAAGAACAAATACCAGAGATGAGGCATTGGAGCCAATCCCTGCAACCTCCCTCTCATCCCTGCAGTACTGAGCTGCTAAACCAGGCACTTCCCTCTCCTTTCCTAAGGTTTTGCTCCTGGTGCTGTACTCCTTTTCATCCTGGATCTCTCCTTTACTTGCTTCTCTCCCACCTTCTGCCACCCCTGCAGCCCATGGCAATGCAAACAGACTCATCTATTCCTCAGTCTTGTCAGAAATAAATTTTCGGTGCCACGAAAGAAATAGCACTTGAACATAAATTTTCTCAGCAAGGCAATTCACTTCTATAGAAGGGTGTGTCTCACAGATGGACCAATGGTGAGAGCACACCTGAACAAGGGAGGGTGAGGGGGTCTTATCTCTGACGCAGGTAGCTCCTATTGCTGTGTGCTTCCCTTATTGGCTAGGGTTGGACTGCACGGTGTAAGCTACTTCCAATTGGCTATTTTAAAGAGAGCAAGGGTATGAGCCAGATTGGCAGGGTGAACAGTTTCAGCAGGAAAGACAGTTATGGAACAGGTGACTAAAGGTGACTCAGGTCAGAGCAGGTGACCAGGGGTGACTCAGAACAGAGCAGGTGATTAGGATGAGTCGGGACTCTAAATATGTGGGTTAAGAGGGGATGTGCAAGAGGGACTGTGGTTTTGTGAGAGGAATAGGTGCAGGTAACCAGGGGAACAGATGTGAACTACTGACAGAGCTGGCAGGAAGGTTGTTTACTGAAACCAGGAGCAATGAGATGAAGAGAACGAGGAAGTTAAAATTTAAAATGCAGAACAAAGACTGATTCTTTGAAGAGAAACTTGGAACTCACTATATTTAACAGTCTGTTTGCAGAACCACAGCTCTGGCCTGGCTCTGCCCAAGGACATCATACCTTCTCCATTCTCCCAGCCCCGCACCTGTGGGAGGCAGCTGGGGCTGGGAATGGGCACGCCCCTGATCCCACTCCAGCATCAGTCTGATCCCCCTCCAATGCAGGAAGGGTTCCAGATGCTGGGGAGCCATGGAAATTGTCCAATGTATATATGGTGTTCTGGCTTGGACAAATCATGATGAAGATAATTTTCCCACAAAATAGGAGAGAACGTCTGTGATGGTGCCTGGTCCATATCCTAGCACAAAGTAGGCATCAGAACAGTGAAGGGCTTATACAAGAAATTTATTGAGGTTATCAAAAAAACAAAAATCAGAAGAGTGGAGCTTAGTAGGTAAATGTAGATTTTAAAAGCTTTGTAAGAAGCACGAAAATATTTCTTCAACAGGACACAAAAATTGCTAACCCAAAAGAAAAAGATTGGTACATTAGACGATAGTAAAATTAAAAATTTCTTTTCATCAGTAAGAGAGTTAAAAGGAGTATACAGTAGGCAAAAGACCCATATCCGGAATATATGAAGAATTCCTACAAACTAGTAAGAAAAGTTTGATGATTCAATAGGAAAAAAAATAGACAAACAGCTAGAAATGGATGGCAGTAATGGTGGCACATCAACATGAATGTACCCAATGCCACCAAACTGCACACACAAAAATAGTAAAAATAGGAGCTGGGCACAGTGGCTCATGCCTGTAATCAAAGCTACTTGGTTGGCTGAGGCAGGAGGGTCACTTGAGCCCAGGAGTTCAAGGACAGCCTGGGCAGCATAGCGAGACCCCCACCTCAAAAAAAAGTAAAAATGGTAAGTTTTATGTATGTATGTATATAAAACCAGAGTTAAAAATAATAAAATAATTAATTTTAAAAAGAAATTAACAGCTGCTTCACAAAAGAAAAAATAAAAGAAGGAAGGGGTCAGGAGCAGTGGCTCACGCCTGTAATCCCAGCAATTTCGGAGGCCAAGGCAGGTGAATCACGAGGTCAGGAGTTCAAGACCAGCCTGGCCAACATGGTGAAACCCCGTCTCTACTAAAAATACAAAAAATAGCCAAACATGGTGGTGCATGTCTGTAGTCCCAGCTACTCTGGAGGCTGAGGCAGGAGAATCGCTTGAACCTGGGAGGTGGAGGTTGGAGTGAGCGGAGATTGCACCACTGCCCTCCAGCCTGGGTGACAGAGTAAGACTCCCTCCCAAAGGAAAAAAAAAAAATGAAGGAAAGGGAAGGGAAGGAAGAAAGAAAAAGATGATGCAATTGGCTAAGAAGAAAATTTAAAATGCTCAACCTCATAAGGCATAAGGCAAATTAAAACCACAGTGAGAAAACAGTACTCACCTACCAGAATGGCTAAAACTATAAGGACTGTTAATACCAAGTGCTGGGAGAATCATGAGGTAACTGAAATGCTCCTACACTGCTGGTGAGAATGTATAATAGCACCACTTGGGAAAACTCTTTGGCAGTATCTGCTAACACTAGCATATTAACATTGCCCAGAAATCTAGGCATAGACCCAGAAGAAATGTAAACACATGTTCACCAGTGATGCGTAAATGTCCATCAACAGGAGAATGGCTGGCTGGGAGCTGTGGCTCATGCCTGCTATCCCAGCACTTTGGGAGGCCAATCATTTGAGCCCAGAAGTTCAAGACCAGCCTGGGAAACATAGTAAGACCCCATCTCTACAAAAAAAATGAAAAATTAGCTGGGCATGGTGGTGCACACCTGTGGTCCCAGCTACTTGGAAAGCTGAGGGAAGAGAATCACTCAAGTTCAGGAGTTGGGCTGCCGTGAATTGTGATTCTCCACTGCACTCCAGCCTGGGTGACAGTGCAAGCCCCTGTCTCTAAAAAAAATCACAATAATAAGTTAATTAAAAGAAAAAAAAACCCAGGAGAATGGCTAAATATATTTTAATATACTTATAAATGAATTCTCATAGTGATGAAAGTGGTTTAGCAGCTGCTAAACCAAGCAGATGAATCTCATCAACATGCTGAACAAAAGAAGTCAGATACAGAGGAGTTCATACTGCATGATTACCTTAGATGAGGTTAAAAAGCAGCCACACTAACCATGGCGTTAAGAGTCAGTAAGCTGCTCAGTGCTTCGGGGAGTGGTGCTTGTGGGGAGGGAGGCTCTGGTAATGTTCTCTTTCTTGATTTGCGTCTGGTGTCCCAGGTGTGTCTACTTTGTAACAATTCATCAAGCTGTACTCAGAATCAGTAGCTTTTCTGTATATATATTACGCTTCAAAAAATGTTTTTAACGTTTATTTTTTGAGGTGGAGTTTTGCTCTGTTGCCAGGCTGGAGTGCGGCAGAGTGATCTTGGCGCACTGCAGCCTCTGCCTCCTTGGTTCAAGCGATTCTCATGCCTCAGCCTCCTGAGTAGCTGGGATTATAGGCACAAGCCACCACACCCAGTTAATTTTTGTGCTTTTAGTAGAGACGGGATTTCACCATGTTCGCCAGGATGGTCTCGATCTCCTGACCTCGTGATCTGCCCACCTCGGCCTCCAAAGGACTGGGATTACAGACTCAAACCATCCCGCTTGGCCTTAAGCTCCTACTGATTAAAGATTGATTGATTGATTGATTGATCGATTGGCAGGGTCTCTGTCTGTTGCTCAGGCTACGGTGCAGTGATGCAGTCTCGGCTCACTGCAACCTCTGCCACCCAAGTTCAAGTGATTCTTGTGCCTCAGCCTCCTGACTAGCTGGGACTACAGGTGTGCACCACCATGCCTGGCTAATTTTTGCAATGTTTATAGAGATGGAGTTTCACCGTGTTGCCTAGGCTGGTCTCAAACTTCTGAATTCAAATGATTTACCCGCTTTAACCTCCCAAAGTGCTGGGATTACAGGCATGAGACACTACACCCTGCCTGAAGCATTATATTGTATTTAAAACAAACTCTCCTGGTTGGGCTTGGTGGTTCCTGTCTGTAATCCCAGCACTATATGAGGCTAAGGCTGGTGGAACACTTGAGGTCAGGAGATTGAGACCAGCCTGGCCATCATGGCAAAATCCTGTCTCTACTAAAAATACAAAAATTAGCCAGGTGTGGTGGAGAACACTTGTAATCCCAGCTACTTGGGAGGCTAAGGCAGGGGGATCACTTGAACCTGGGAAGTAGAGGTTACAGTAAGCTGAGATGGTGCCACTGCACTCCAACCTGGGTGACAGAGTGAAACTCCATCTCAAGAAAAAAACAAAAACAATAACCTCTTCTCATTGTCATCCTCACTTGCTCTTTTTGCCCCATATAAAATAATCAAAAGCAGGAGAGCTCTCAGCAGACCGATTTCCATGTAATAATGACATGTACATCTCAACAATGCATGCATTCTTTGTGATGATAACAGAATGAGCACTACTGATTCTGGAACTGATTGGTAAAGGGAAGGGTAAGTCTTCAAACCAACAAATTGGCCAATGGATAAAACTGCAAAATGCCAAGCGGGGAAAGGTGGGGACCAGCCGTATTTTCTTTTGAATCTTTACTTTGGCTTATGGAATGAGGGTATTCTTTCCCTTAAAGAGATGTGCAGGTTGGTAGAGCAAATAGGAAAGATGTTTTTCACGTGTAAGCAGGTTCCTTTCTTACAGAACTGATTCCACGTGGACCTACTCTTACCTAAGACCAGTCCTGGGCATAGGGCAGGAGCTGAAGCCGGGAAGCTGTGTCTTGCCTTTGGCAGACCGTGTGGCCTGGTGAGAGGTTCCATTCTATTTTGTTCAGTTCTTCATGGCAGCAGCTCCTTATCATGTTACTTATGCAGAGCCTTGGGGATCCAAAAATAAATTAGATGTGGCTCCTGCTCTCAAGGACAGTGTCCTAGTCTTTTTGGGTTGTTGTAACAGAATACCATAAATCGAGTGGCTTATCAACAACAGAAATGTGTTCTTCACAGCTCTGGTGGCCGAAAGTGCAAGATCAAGGTGCTGGTGGATGTGGTGTCTGGTGAGGGCCCATTTTCTCTTTCATAGATGGCGCCTTCACACTGTGTCCTCACGGTGGTGAAGGGGCAAAGGAGCTCCCTGGAGCCTCTTTTATAAGGGCACTAATCCCATTCATGAGAGCTCCACCCTCATGACCTAACGACCTCTCAAAGGCCCAACCTCCTAATACTATCACAGTGATGATTAGTTTTCAACACACGAGTTTTGGGGGGACCACAGACATTCAGACCGCAGCAGGCTATACAAAGGAGGAGGAGATTAGAAGATGAGGTTATGATACAAAGGCTATGAGTAATGCTATAACAGACTATGACCGTGGACAAGTGGCTTAATCTCTCTGTGCCTCAGTCTCCTCATCTGTGAACTGAGGATAAGAGGGTACCTCCTCCACAGGGTTGTTGTAAAAGTAAAGTGAGATTATACATGTGTCCAACACAACCATTGCTCAGTACATGATTTTGCTACATGACTGTAATGATGATGGCAAGAGCCTGGTGATGATGATGAGGAGGGCACCCAAGATATGTTGGAAGCATCAACAAGGGGCACTCAGCCCAGCCTGGGAATTCAAGGGTGCCTTCTTGAAGGAGGTGATGCCCAAGCTAGGTCTTAGAGGATGAATAGTTTGAGAGAGAATATGGCAAAAAAAAAAAAAAAACAAAAAAGGTAGAATGTGTTGCAGGGCAGGCACAATCCAAGAATGTCCCAGAGCTGTGAGACAGCGTAGCCCTCCAGGAGCTGGGGTGTGGGGCACGGAGTGGCGGGGAGCTGGAGGCAGGCCTTGTATACCAGATTGATGAGCTAGAATCTCATCCTGTGACAGAGAATCACTGAAGGGATTTTCTTAAATGCCTTTGAAGTAAAATCATCAGGACTTAGTGTTTGATTGGTCGGGGTTGAAGGGAAGAGAAGTCAGGGATTTCATCTGGGTTCACAGTTTGCAGAAAGGTAATGATGCCACTGGAAACAAGAAGAAACTGGGTGTGGCAGAAGAGGGCCACACGTCCTATTTTGACCTGGCCGACTTAGAGGTGTTTGTGGGGGGAGTCTTAAGCAAATGTCTGGCAAGCGGTTAGCACACCCAGCTGAGGCTCGGGGAGGGTAAGTGATGCCAGGATAGTGACAGAGGAATGCCAGGCACAGCGAGGAGGGCTGCCTCAGAGCGCCAGCACCCAGGGGGCAAGCAGAGGGAGAGGGGAGGACAGGGACCACAAGGAGCCTGGTGCTGGTTTGCTTGTGTGCTGCCATCACAAAGTATCACAGACCAGAGGCTTCAACAACAGACACTTCCTCTCTCACAGTTCTGGAGGCGGGGAATGAGGGACTGTGTTCCCTTTCCGGGTCCATGAAGGGGCATGGTTTTAAGGGCAAGAATTTCCCAGCGCCATGCCCCCCTCCCATCTCTCTCCATCCGGGAGATTCAACGGTTTATGTTTGAATTTCGAGGGCGCAGGAAGAAACTAAAGGTCAATCACTCCAGCAAGTTCTAAGGAACTCCTTTCATTGGCTCAGGGTCTTGGAGAAGGTGGGGGTTCCTCCCAGGATAAAAGTTCGTGTCCACACATCTGGCCACATCTCCCCTCTGGAATCCCCTTCCACACTCTTCGTGGAAGGCTTTCTCTTCTTCTCCTTTCCTTCTCTTTTTTCTACCTAAATAAAATCACCTTTCTGCAAAACTTCTTAGGTCCAATATTTACTTTTACTAGCATACGGTGTACCTACGGTGACCCCGCCACTTATTCTTTAAGAGGTTGAAGACCAAGGTCCCACAGGAGCTGTGCCTCACCGGCACTGAAAAAACCCGGTTACAGGAGTGCAAGGTGAAAGCGTGGGCAGCGCTGCTTCCCCCGATGCCTCTCTGTTGGCTCACAGGTGGCCGCCTTCCTGCCGTGTTCCTACACAGTGACTCCTTGCTCTGTGTGTTGTCCGTGCCCAAATTTCCTCTTCTGATGAGGACACCAATTCTACTAGATTAGGGGCCACCCTGAGGGCCTCACCCTAACTTGATCGCCACTACCCAGAGCCTGTCTCCAAATGCAGTCACATTCTGAGGGCTAGAGGTTAGGGCTTCAACAATGAGTTTTGGGGGTACACAAGTCAGCCCATAACAGGCCTGCTGGACTTGGCATTGGGAAGTCACTGATGTGCTCAATGTGTCATTGGGAGAGAAAAGGAGCTGGCTGCAGGCCTGGAGGGAGTCAGGGGACATGGGACAGCCCAGGGCCGAGTGTGGGCAGGAGCTGGATGGAGAAGGAGTCTCCAGGCTCAGGAGGGACTTGAGAAGGGCATAGGCTGAGGGCAGCATGGACTGAGGAAGGGGAGGGATGAAAGGTAGCGTCATAGAGTCACTGGCCGAGCATGCTGTTTCTGGGGGTCCAGGTTGGCCCACATCAAGCACACTGAGTTAAATCGCCTGGAGAGCATGGAGCCCGCCCAGAGACTGTCAAACCCTGATGCATCCTGGCTCTCACTTCCTCAGGAATGGTGACCAAGGAAAGAACTGGTCGCCCTGGAATACCAGAGGTTGTGTCACTGTGGCTTCACAGAACAGAAATGTCAAATCTGTGGATTCAGTTGATAATTCTCTCCTTAGGCAAAAGATACTTTCTAAATTTAAAAAATAAAAGCAATTCTTTGTGGGCCAGGCATAGTGGCTCATGCCTGTAATCCCAGCACTTTGGGAGGCTAAGGCAGGTGGATCACGAACGAGGTCAGGAGTTCAAGACCAGTCTCGCCAACATGGTGAAACCCCATCTCTACTAAAAATACAAAAAAAAAAAAAAATTAGCTGGGCATGGTGGCAGGCACTTGTAATCCCAGCTACTCAGGAGGCTAAGACAAGGAGAATCGCTTGAACCCAGGAGGTGGAGGTTGCAGTGAGCCAAGATCACACCACTGCATTCTAGCATGGGCGACAGAGCAAGACTCTGTGTCTAAAAGTAAAAAAAAGTAGGTAAATAAATTGTTCTTATTTATTTATTTATTTATTTTTTGAGACAGTCTCGCTCCGTCACCAGGTGCCAGGCTGGAGTGCAGTGGCACGATCTCGGCTCACTGCAATTTCCACCTCCTGGGCTCAAGCAATTCTCCTGCCTCAGCCTCCGGAGTAGCTGGGACTACAGGTGCGCAACACCACGCCCAGCTAATTTTTGTATTTTTAGTAGAGACGGGGTTTCACCATGTTGGCTAGGATGGTCTCGATCTCTTGACCTTGTGATCTGCCCGCCTCAGCCTCCCAAAGGGTTGGGATTACAGGCATGAGCCACCATGCCCAGGAATAAATTGTTTTAAAGAAAGATTTCTATAAAGCTAGTGTTCCCCCTGGACATTCCTTTTTGAATAGTTGAGACAAAATATCCCTAATGGTCTTGATCAGCAAAGTTGTTTTAAAAAGGGTCAGAAGAGTTGCTCAGAACAGTCCATGAAGTACAAGTAACTTGGCCTTTCCAATGGATGAAAAGAGCATTAAGAAGTTGGTGTTCTCAGTGAAGTGATCTTGTCAACAAACAAACAATTCGATTGATCTGACATTTATTGGGCACCCACTGTGCACCGGGGATGGTAGGGAGGGAGATTTGTTTGTATGCTTACTTGACTTTTTCTCATGCTCTGCTTTTTCATGACTGGCATCTTGCTTTTGAGGTGGACAGCCGAGTGTCGGGCAGGGCTGTGATTTGGGGTTCTCCCTGCTCGCTCATGTCTATGGCCTGGCCTTTTCCCAAAAGCAACTGGGACGCTCTGTCTTGCCCTCCCTTCGGTCCCTTTGTGTCTTGGGTGTCCTTCCAAAGTAGGGAGGCAGATCCGAGTTCTTCCCTTGTCCTCGCCTCAGAGGCCAAGTGCTTTGCAAGTGTGAAGATGGTAAAGAAAAAAACAACCTACCATGGAGGGTGGGGGTGAGGGGAAGATTGGAATTCCAGAAAATTCTGAATGAAAACAGCAGTTGCAAAATGGAATGGCTTTGCAGACTGCAGCGGATTATTCAGCAGCTGTCTTGGGTTTTGGCTGGAGCGCTTGAAAATCTGCTACCGAAGAATCCAGAGAGAGAGGCAGAAAGCACCAGGAAGCTGGAACCAAGGGGCTGGACACAGCTCTCCCGGAGACCCCAGCTCCCAGCCCACCAACCCAGCTCCCAGCACACCAGCTCAGCTCCCAGCACACCAGCTCCTAGCCTCAGGCCCTGTTTGGCTGTGACTGAGGAAGCTCAAGCCCCAAAGCCAGCATAAAGCAGGGGTTGAGCAGCTTCAGTTTCAGCTGGACTTGCCTGTGTGTTATCCTGGGACTGGGAAATCTGATGCCCCAAACTCAGAGCCAGTTCTGGCTCTTGGCTCCCGTGGCCTGGGGAGCTGAGGCTACTTTTCAGGCACACCAGAAATGTCTGTGTTCTTTCTCAGATGGGTCGGCAGACTGTTCTGGGTGCCAGGTCTTTGATGGAATGGATTTGGATACAAATCAAATATTTAAATTGATGTTTTCCCTCTTTGGAAGGACCATTCCAGCTGGACCTGTGGACTTGTTTTTACATAAGATTTGGACTCCTTTAAATGTGCATTCCCCCCCCCCACCCGCCCCTCCCATCTTGAATATGCCTGGGGCAGACAGTGGCTGTATTTGAAAGCCCTGAGGCTGCTGGTCTGGCTCCAGGGAGGGAGCAGGCACCTCAGCTAACCCTCTTGGCCGAAAGTGCGCGTGTTAGAAAACCAATTCATGTGCCTGCTGGCTCCCCATGGTTATATATCATTTAATCACACAGGTCTTGGGTTTATGCCAAGCAGCAACTTGCTGTCTGCCATCTTTCAGGGAAGCATAAGCAAGGCATATTCATTCAGTTTTGTCTCTTTTTCAGCTTCCTAGGCTAAATGAAAGTGTTTATGAACATCCCAAAGTGCTGTGAAATATCCATTTGGTGAAAATAGACACCCTGCTTCCTTTTGAAAAATAGCATTTTGTGAAAGGAATCTTTGCCCATACATTTAGCTCAGATATTTCTAGATATTTCAAAGGGCCTCCCTTCTTCCCTTTACGTAAGAGAGAGAGAGAGAGAGAGAGAGAGAGGGAGGGAGGGAGGAAGAGACTGAGAGTCTAAAGAAATGTGAAATTCCTTTCTCCACAAACTTGTTTGGGACCTGACCTGGGGCATGGGCCTCTATCCTGGCTGGTGACAGCTGACACCAGGCATACAGTAGCAGTTATGACAACATGTCCAGGGAGGAGCTAACTTGGTTCCTTTAATCCCACAGAGCCCCACAAAGCCCTGTGCACAAAGCCCCTCTGCATCTTGGAAGGAGCAAGCGGGACATTTTCCTTTGGGGATGGGGTCCAGGACAAGCTGTGAGCTCCTCTCTGTACCCCCATCCAGGTGGTTCCGCTGTTGCCCTGTTGGGGGCTGGAGGCCCCATCCCCCCACCAAGCCTGCCAGCCTCTTCACATGCCTTTCATCCTGCGCCTTCCTCCCAGCGCACACCTTTCTTTTTCTAAAAAAAAAAAAAAAAAAAAAAAAAAAGTTTTCTTTTATTTCAATAGATTTTTGGGGAACCAGTGGTTTTTGCTTACATGGATAAGTTCTTCAGTTGTGATTTCTGAGATTTTGGTGTACCCATCATTCATGCGGTGTACACTGAACACAAAGTGTAGTCTTTCATCCCTCACCCCCTTCCACCCTTCCTCACTGGACTACCCCCGGAGTCCATTACATCATTCTTAACACCTTTTCGTCCACATAGTTTAGCTCCCACTTATAAGTGAGAACATAAGAAATTTGGTTTTCCATTCCATGGTTAGTTCACTTAGAATAATAGCCTCCAGTTCCATCCGAGTTGCCTAAAAAGCCATTATTTCATTTAGTTTTAAGGCTGAGTAGTATTTCATGTTGTAAATATACTACATTTTCTTTATTCACTCATTGGTTGATGGGCATTTAGGTTGGTTCTGTATTTTTGCAGTTGTGAATTGTGCTGCTATAAACATGAGTGTGCGAGTGTCTTTTGTATAATTACTTCTTTTCCTTTGAGTAGATACCCAAGAGTGGGATTGCTGGATCGAATGGTAGTTCTACTTTTACTTCTTTAAGGAATCTCCACACTGTTTTCCATGGTGGCTGTACTAGTTTACATTTGTCACCAGCAGTGTAAAAGTGCTCGCTTTTCACCACATCCATACCAACATCTATTTTTTAAAAAATTTATTTATTTTTTTATTGTACTTTACATTCTGGGGTACATGTGCAGATCATGCAGGATTGTTGCATAGGTACATACATGGCAATGTGATTTGCTGCCTCCATCCCCCTGTCACCTATATCTGGCATTCCTCCCCATGTTATCCCTCCCCAACCTCCCTACACCTTGCTGTCCTTGCCTAGTCCCCCTCAACAGACCCCAGTGTGTGATGCTCCCCTCCTGGTGTCCATGTGTTCTCATTGTTCAACACTTTCCTATGAGTGAGAACATGCAGTGCTTGATTTTCTGTTCTCGTGTCACTTTGCTGAGAATGATTGTTTCCAGATTCATCCATCTCCCTACAAAGGACACAAACTCACCATTTTTTATGGCTGAATAGTGTTCCATGGTGTAAATGTGCCACATTTTCCTTGTCCAGTCTATCATGGATGGGCATTTGGGTTGGTTCCAGGTCTTTGCTATAATAAACAGTGCCACAATAAACATATGTGTGCATGTATCTTTATAATAGAACAATTTATAATCCTTTGAATATATTCCTAGTACTGTAATAGGATTGCTGGGTCAAATGGAATTTCTATTTCTAGGTCCTTGAGGAATTGCCACGCTGTCTTCCACAATGGTTGAACTAATTTACACTCCCAACAGTGTAAAAGTTCCTATTTCTCAACATCCTTTCCAGCATCTGTTGTCTCCAGATTTTTTAATGATCACCATTCTAACTGGCATGAGATAGTATCTCAATATGGTTTTGATTTGCATTTCTCTAATGACCAGTGATGATGAGAATTTTTTCATATGTTTGTTGGCCTCATATACGTCTTCTTTTGGAAAGTGTCTGTTCATGTCTTTTGCCCACTTTTGAATGGGTTTGTTTTTTTCTTGTAAATCTGTTTTAGTTCTTTGTAGATTCTGGATATTAGCCCTTTGTCAGATGAGTAGCTTGCAAAAATTTTTTCCCATTCTGTTGGTTGCCAGTTCACTCTAATGATTGTTTCTTCTGCTGTACAGAAGCTCTGGAGTTTAATTGGATCCCATTTGTCTATTTTGGCTTTTATTGCCAGTGCTTTTGGTGTTTCAGTCATGAAGTCCTTGCCTATGCTTATGTCCTGAATGGTTTTGCCTAGGTTTTCTTCTAGGGTTTTTATGGAGTTAGGTCTATGTTTAAGTTTTTAATCCATCTGGAGTTAATTTTAGTGTAAGGTGTCAGGAAGGGGTCCAGTTTCTGTTTTCTGCACATGGCTAGCCAGTTTTCCCAACACCATTTATTAAACAGGGAGTCCTTTCCCCATTGCTTGTTTTTGTCAGGTTTGTCAAAGATCAGATGGTTGTAGATGTGTGGCATTGCCTCCGAGGCCTCTGTTCTGTTCCATTTGTCTATATATCTGTTTTGGTATCAGTACCATGCTGTTTCAATTACTGTAGCCTTGTAGTATAGTTTGAAGTCAGGTAGCATGATGCTTCTGGCTTTGTTCTTTTTGCTTAGAATTCTCTTGGCTATGCAGACTCTCTTTTGGTTCCATATGAAGTTTAAGGTGGTTTTTTCCAGTTCTGTGAAGAGGGTCACAGGTGGCTTGATGGGGATCGCACTGAATCTATAACTTACTTTGGGCAGTATGGCCATTTTCACAATATTGATTCTTCCTAACCATGAGCATGCATGGAATGTTTTCCATCTATTTGTGTCCTCTCTTATTTCCTTGAGCAGTGGTTTGTAGTTCTCCTTGAAGAGGTCCTTTACATCCTTTATTAGTTGTATTCCTAGGTATTTTATTCTCTTTTAGCAATTGTGAATGTGAGTTTGCTCTTGCTTTGATTCTCTTTAGTCTGTTATTGGTATATAGGAATGCTTGTGATTTCTGCACATTGATTTTGTATCCTGAGACTTTGCTGAAGTTGCTTATCAGTTTAAGGAGACTTTGGGCTGAGATGATGGGGTCTTCTAAATATACAATCATGTCATCTGCAAATAGGGACAATATGACTTTCTCCTTTCCTAATTGAATATGCTTTATTTCTTTTTCTTGCCTGATTGCTCTGGCTAGAACTTCCAATACTATATTTAATAGGAGTGGTGAGAGAGGGCATCCTTGTCTAGTGCCAGATTTCAAAGGGAATGCTTCCAGTTTTTGCTCATTTGGTATGATATTGGCTGTGGGTTTGTCATAAATAGCTTTTATTATTTTGAGATACATTCCATCAATACCTAGTTAATATTGAGAGTTTTTTAGCATAAAGGGCTTTTGAATTTTGTCAAAGGTCTTCTATGTATCTATTGAGATAATCATGAGGTTTTTGTCTTTGGTTCTGTTTATGTGGTGAATTACGTTTACAGACTTGCATATGTTGAACAGCCTTGCATCCTCAGGATGAAGCCTGCTTGATTGTGATGGATAAGCTTTTTGATGTGCTGTTGCAATCGGTTTGCCAGTATTTTATTGAAGATGTTTGCATCTATGTTCATCTTTGATATTGGCCTGAAGTTTTCTTTTTTTGTTGAGTCTCTGCCAGGTTTTGGTATCAGGATGATGTTGGTCTCATAAAATGATTTGGGAAGGACTCTGTCTTATTGTATTGTTTGGAATAGTTTCAGAAGGAGTGGCACTAGCTTCTCTTTGTACATCTGGTAGAATTTGGCTGTGAACCCATCTAGACCTGGGCTTTATTTGGTTGGTAGGCTATTAATTGCTGCCTCAGCTTCAGCCCTTGTTATTGGTCTATTCAGGGTTTCAACTTCTTTCTGGTTTAGGCTTGGGAGGGTGCAGGTATCCAGAAATTTATCCATTTCTTCCAGATTTACTGGTTTATGAGCATAGAGTTGTTTGTAGTAATCTCTGATGGTAGTTTGTATTTCTGTGGAATCAGTGGTGATATCCCCTTTATCATTTTTTATTGCATCTATTTGATTCTTCTCTCCTTTCTTTTTTATTAATCTGGCTAGTGGTCTGCCTATTTTGTTGATCTTTTCAAAAAACCAGCTCCTGGATTTATTGATTTTTTGAAGAGTTTTTCTTGTCTCTGTCTCCTTCAGTTCTGCTCTGATCTTAGTTATTTCTTGTATTCTGCTGCTTTTGAGGTTTTTGATCTTGCTTCTCTAGCTCTTTCAATTGTGATGATAGGGTTCCGATTTTAGATCTTTCCTCACTTCTCATGTTGGCATTTATTGCTATAAATTTCCCTCTAGACACTGCTTTAAATGTGTCCCAGAGATTCTGGTACATTGTGTCTTCATTTTCATTGGTTTTGAAGAACATCTTTATTTCTGCCTTCATTTCATTGTTTATCCAGTCAACATTGAAGAGCCAGTTGCTCAGTTTCCATGAAGTTGTGCAGTTCTGAGTGAGTTTCTTCATCCTGAGTTCTAATTTGATTGCACTGTGGTCTGAGACTATTTGTTATGATTTCCATACTTTTGCATTTGCTGAGGAGTGATTACTTCTGATTATGTAGTTGATTTTAGAGTAGGTGCAATGTGGTGCTGAGAAGAATGTATATTCTGTGGATTTGGTGTGGAGAGTTATGTAGATGTCTATTAGGTTTGCTTGGTCTGGGTCTGAGTTCAAGTCCTGGATATGCTTGTTAATTTTCTGTCTTGTTGATCTGTCTAATATAGACAGTGGAGTATTAAAGTCTCCCACTATTATTTTGTGGGAGCCTAAGTCTCTCCTAGGTCATTAAGAACTTGCTTTATGTATCTGGGTGCTCCTGTATTGGGTACGTATATATTTAGGAGAGTTAGCTCTTCTTGTTGCATTGATTCTTTTATCATTATGTAATGCCCTTCTTTGTCTCTTTTAATCTTATTGGTTTAAAGTCTATTTTATCAGAGACTAGGATTGCAACTCCTGATTTTTTTTGCTCTCCATTTGCTTGGTAAATCTTCCTCCATTTTGAGCTTATGTGAGTCCTTGCATGTGAGATGGGTTTCCTGGATACAGCACACTGATGGGTTTTGACTTTTCATCCAATTTGCCAGTCTGTGTCTTTTGATTGGGGCATTTAGCCCATTTACATTTAAGGTTAATATTGTTATGTGTGAATTTGATCCTGCCATTTTGATCCTAGCTGGTTGTTTTGCCCATTAGTTGATGCAGTTTCTTCATTGTGTTGATGCTCTTTAGCATCTGGTATGTTTTTGGAGTGGCTGGTACTGGTTGTTCCTTTCCATGTTTAGTGCTTCTTTCAGGAGCTTTTGTAAGGCAGGCCTTGTGGTGATGAAATCTCTGAGCAATTGCTTGTTCGTAAAGGATTTTATTTCTCCTTCACTTATGAAGCTTAGTTTGGCTGGATATGAAATTCTAGGTTGAACGTTCATTCCTTTAAGGATGTTGAATATTGGCCCCAACTCTCTTCTGGCTTGTAGGGTTTCTGCAGAGAGATCTACTGTGAGTCTGATGGGCTTCCCTTTGTGGGTAACCCTATCTTTCACTCTTGCTGCCCTTAGCATTTTTTCCTTCATTTCAGCCCTGGTGAATCTGATGTTTATGTGCCTTGGGGTTGCTCTTCTTGAGGAATATCTTTGTCGTGTTCTCTGTATTTCCTGGACTTGAATGGTGGCCTACCTTGTTAGGTTGGGGAAGTTCTCCTGGATAATATCCTGAAGAGTATTTTCCAGCTTGGATTCATTCTCTCTGTCACATTCAGGTACACCTATCAAATGTGGATTAGGTCTTTTCACATAATCCCATATTTCTTGGAGGCTTTGTTTATTTCTTTTTGCTCTTTTTTCTCTAATCTTACCTTCTCATATTATTTCATTGAATTGATCTTCAATCTCTGATATCCTTTCTTCTGCTTGGTCGATTCAACTATTGAAACTTGTATATGCTTCATGAAGTTCTCCTGTTGTGTTTTTCGGCTCCATCAAATCATTTATTTCTTCCTTAAGCTGTTTATTCTCATTAGCATTTCATCTAACCTTTTTTCAAGGTTCTTAGTTTCTTTGCTTTGGGTTAGAACATATTCTTTTAGTGCAGAAAAGTTTGTCATGACCCACCTTCTGAAGCCTGTTTCTGTCAGTTCATCAGACTCATTCTCCATCTGCTTTGTTTCCTTGCTGGAGAGGAGTTGTGATCCCTTGGAGGAGGAGAGGCATTCTTGTTTTTGGTGTTTTCATGCTTTTTGTGCTGGTTTCTTCCCATCTTTGTGGATTTATCTTCCTATCGTCTTTGTCATTGGTGACTTTTGGATGAGGTCTCTGAGTGGAAGTCCTTTTTGTTGATGTTGAAGTTATTTCTTTCTGTTTTTTAGTTTTCCTTCTAACAGTCAGGCCCCTCTGCTGTAGGACTGCTGAAGGTCTACTCCAGATCCTGCTTGCCTGGGGATCATCTGCAGTGGCTGCAGAACAGTAAGAGTTGCTGCCAGTTTCTTCTTCTGTTATCTTCATCCCAGAAGGGTACCCACCAGATGTCAGCCTGAGCTCTCCTTTGTGAGGTGTCTCTTTGGATATACAGGGGTCAGGGAGGTGCTTAAGGCAACAGTATGTCCCTTATAGGAACTCAAGTGCTGAGTGGTGAGCTCCATTGTTCCATTCAGAGCTGCTGGGCAGGTATATTTAAGTCTGCTGCAGCAGAACTCATAACTGCCTTTTTTCCCAGGTGCTCTGTCCTGGGAAGGTGGGGCTTTATTTATAAGTTCCTGATGTACTGCTGCCTTTTTTCAGAGATGCTCTGCCCAGCAAGGAGATAGTCTAGTCACAGTCTGCCAGCAGAGGCGTTGCTGAGCTGCTGTGGGCTCTGCCCAGCTGCTGTGTGAACTTCCTTGCGGTTTTGTTTACAGAGGTATGTTAGAACTGCCTCGGTAATGGCAGTCTGCCTCAGTAATGGCAGACTGCCTCAGTAAAGGCAGATTGCCTGGGTAATGGTGGACATCCTTGGTAGTGGTGGACTGCCTCGGTAACGGCTAATGCCCTTTCCCCCACCGAGCTGGACCATCCTGGGTCCAGCTGTGCTTTCTGTGAAACTTTCAATTCAGAGCATTTCAGATTGCTGGTCTTTGTGAAAGTGGGACCTACTGAGCCAGATCACCTGGTTCCCTATTTCAGCCCCCTTTTATTTAGCTGAATGGGCACCTTTGTATCCCAGGTGTTCCAGGTGCCAGTTGAAACAGCCACCCAGATGTGTGGATTTTTGTGCGGAGACCCACGGCACTGGCTGAAACAGCCATGCTGGAATCTCGTAGAACTTTTCAGCCTGGCAATCTCCTGATCTGTGGGCAGTAAAAACTCCTTTGGAAATGCAGTGATCACTCAACCTCTGTGTTGTTCTCTCTGGGAACTGCACTCCAGAGCTGTTCCTATATGGCCATCTTGGATCTCCTCTTTTTTTTTTTTTTTTGAGACGGAGTTTCGCTCTTGTTACCCAGGCTGGAGTGCAATGGCGCGATCTCGGCTCACCGCAACCTCCGCCTCCTGGGTTCAGGCAATTCTCCTGCCTCAGCCTCCTGAGTAGCTGGGATTACAGGCACGCGCCACCATGCCCAGCTAATTTTTGGTACTTTTAGTAGAGACGGGGTTTCACCTTGTTGACCAGGATGGTCTTGATCTCTTGACCTCGTGATCCACCCGCCTCGGCCTCCCAGAGTGCTGGGATTACAGGCTTGAGCCACCGCGCCCGGCCGGATCTCCTCTTTTTTAAAAATTTTTAAATTATGGCCATTCTTGCAGCAGTAAGGTGATATGTCATTGTCGTTTTAATTTGTATTTCCCTGATAATCAGTGATGTTGAGCATTTTTTCATATGTCTGTTGGCTATTTGTATGTCTTCTTTTGAGAATTGTCTATTCATGTCCTCTGCCCACTTTTTGATGAAATTATTTATTTTTCTTTTGCTGATTTGTTTGAGTTCCTTATAGTTTCTGGATGTTAGTCCTTTGACAAATGCATAATTGGTGAATATTTTCTCCCCATTCTGTGAGTTGTCTGTTTACTCTGCTGATTATTTCTTTTGCTGTGCAGAAGGCTTTTAATTAGGTCCCATTTATTTCTTTTTGTTTTTATTGCATTTGTTTTGGGGTTTATAGTCATGAATTCTTTGCCTAAGCCAATGTCTAGTTTTTCCAATGTAATCTTCTAGAATTTTTGTCTTCAAGTCTTAGATTTAAGTGTTTGATCCATCTTGAGTTGATTTTTGTATAAGCTGAGGGATGAGAATTCTGTCTCATTCTTCTACATGTGGCTTGACAGTTTTCTCAGCACCATTTATTGAATAGGGTATTTTTTCTCCATTTTATGTTTTTGTATGCTTTGGCAAAGATCAGTTGGCTGTAAGTATTTGGCTTTATTTCTGGGTTCTCTATTCTGTTCCATTGGTCTATATACTTATTTTTATTCCAGTACCATGATGTTTTGGTGACTATAGTCTTGTAGTATAATTTGAAGTCAGGTAATGTGATGCCTCTGGCTTTCTACTTTTTGCTAAGTATTGCTTTGGCTATGTGGGCTTTTTTTGGTTCCATGTGAATTTCAGGATTGTTTTTTCTAGTTCTGTGAAGAATGATGATGACATTTTGATGGGAATTGAATTGAATCTATAGATTGCTTTGAGCAGGATAGTCATGTTCACAGTATCGATTTTACCCATCCATGAGCATGGGATGTGTTTCCATTTGATTTTGTCATCTATGATTTCTTTCAGCAATGCCTTGTAGTTTTCCTAGTAGAGATCTTTCACCTCCTTGGTTAAGTAGCTTCCTAGGTATTTTATTATTATTATTTTCATTTTTTGCAGCTGTTGTAAAAAGGATTGAGTTCTTGATTGATTCTCAGCTTGGTTGTTGGTGGTGTATAGCAGAGCTACTGATTGGTGTACATTAATTTTGAATCCTGAAACTCTACTGAATTCATTTATCATATCTAGGAGCTTTTTGGAAGAATCTTTAGGGTGTTCTAGGTATATGATCATATCATCAGGGAACAGTGACAGTTTGACTTCCTCTTTTCCAATTTGGATGACCTTTATTTCTTTGTCTTGTCTGATTGCTCTGGGTAGGACTTCCAGTACTATGTTGAGTAGAAGTGGTGAAAGTGAGTAACTTTGTGTTGCTCCTATTCTCAGAAAGAATCAAGCACATGTCTTTCTCCTTCCTTCTTTCTACCCTTTGTGCAGTCTGGCAGGAGTCATGTTTTCTTACTGTGACTCATTCTGTGTCATTTATTGCCAGGAATACATATCCCCAGAATCCCCTTTATTTACTCTGTCATTTGAGTATCACCTGCATAGTGTCCAGGCTAGAGACCAGTCTCTGTTATGTCCACAATTAAAGGTTTCTCTCTTGGCACAGCCAAGCACACATTAGATGCTGGGCCAGACTCCTTAGAGCAATGTCTGGGAGTCAGGGGACACAAGCGCTTCTATGCCTTCTATTCCAGTGAGGAAGCCTTGACTTAAAACTATGGTTGTGGAAATTGAAAGCTAAAAAGAATCTCAGTGCAGAGACTTGCTAAAAAGAGAGAGCAGTGGTATCCCTACCTCATGGGGTCCTCGGGAGAACTAAATGAGGAAACTCACACAGTTGCTTAGCGCTCTCTGGCACATGGTAAACTGTGGATACTTTAATCTCCTTGAACTGCAGGCATCCCTTGGAATTCAGTCCTTAGAGATCACATGTGGATCTACACAAGTGTAAAGAAGAAAAGTGCAAGAAGACCACACAACATCCAAAAGCCAAGCTTCTCCAGCTCAGGTGAATTCTGGCGTCAGCAGATTCTCCCTTTAGGATCTGGGGGCTGCTACCCAGCATCTAGAATCAGGGCTGACAGTCATTGCTCGGTCTCTTTCTCTCTCTCTGTCTCTCACATCTGGGGAGGCCCAGGAAACTATAGTGTCCAGTGTCAGCCCCTCCCGGAAATCCATAGCCCACTAGGTCAGTGTCAAAGCTTTGAAATCACATCTGAGTCTTTTGATTGACAGCGAGTATGCTGCATAGAAAATAACTTATTTGTAATAACATATTCTAAGGATAAATCCCACTTGATCATGAAATGAAACTGTTTCCTAAAATGTCAAACATCCTACACCTGGGAGCGTAGTAGTGACATCAGCTTCAGAATTTATGATTTTATCAATGGAGCCAGACTTGGGGCAAAAAGGCAATGACTTTTTTTTTTTTAATCAGTAAAGGAATTTTGGGGGAAAAAAAGATAAAATATTTTGTTTTATGAGACCATCATTACTCTTATAGCAAAGCAGGCAAGGACACTACAAGAAAAAAAAAATAAAGGTCAATATCCCTAATGAACATAGCTGCAAAAGTCCTCAATGAAATACTAGCAAGCTACTCTTACACCAGGGTCCTACAGACTGCTGCTCATGCTGCCCCCATGTCTCTAGTGATCCTGGAGAAGTTCCAGCACATTTTGTGAGTATTCAGTGGGTGATAGAAAATAGCCTTTGACATCACTACAATTAAAAATGTGGGTTGAAGATATGCTCATGTGGTGTTGAGGAAAGCAGACATTGATCTTACCAAAGGGTCAGGAAAACTCACTGAGGATGTGGTAAAACATGTCATCACCATTATGCAGAATCCATGCCATTACAAGATCCCAAATGGTTCTTGAACAGACAGGAGGATGTAGATGATGGAAAATATAGCCAGGTCCTGGCCAATGGTCTGGACCACAAGATCTAGAGAAACTGAAGAAAATTTGGGTCAATAAGGGCTGCACCAATTCTGGGACTTTTGTGACCAAGGTCAGCACACCAAGACCACTGGCCACCAAGGCCATACCATGGGTATGTCCAAGGAGAAATAAGTAGGTAGGCCTTGCCTGTTAATTAATAGTTTATATACCTAAAAAAATAGTAGCAGCTAGAATTCAACAGCACAGTAAAAGAACCATTCATCATGATCAAGGGGGATTTATCCTTGGAATGCAAGGATGGCTCAACATATGCAAATTAATCAATGTGACATATCACATTAACAGAATGAGAGACAAAAAACATATGATCATTTCAATATATGCAGAAAACATATCTGACAAAGTTTAATGTCCTTTCATCATAAAAACTTTTAACAAATTAGGTATAAAAGGAATCTACCTCAACACAATGAAGGCCATATATGATAAGGCCAAATGAAACTGTCTCCTAAATAAAATGTCAAGCATCCTACACCTGGGAGCATAGTAGTGACATCAGCTTCAGAATTTATGATTTTATCAATGGAGCCAGACTTGGGGCAAAAAGGCAATGACTTTTTTTTTTTAATCAGTAAAGGAATTTCATCATATTCAACAGGGAAAAGTTGAAAGCTTTTCCTCTAAGATCAGGAACAAGACAAGAATGCCCATTTTCACTATTTCTATTCAACATGTACTGGAAGTCCTTGCCAGAGCAGTTAGTGAAGAAAAAGAAATAAAGGCCATCCACATTGGAAAGGAAGAAGTTAAGTTGTCTCCGTAGATGACATGATATTATAACCCCTCTGGTGGTTACACTCCCACTTCACCCTTTCAAGTAGCTGGGACTACTAGAGCACACCACCACACCTGGCTTTATTTTTATTATTATCATTATTATTTTTGAGATGGAGTCTTGCTCTGTCACCAAGACCGGAGTGCAGTGGTGTGATCTCAGCTCATTGCAACCTCTGCCTCCCAGGTTCAAGTGATTCTGCTGCCTCAGCCTCCTGAGTAGCTAGGATTACAGGTGCCTGCCATGACACCCAGTTAATTTTTGTATTTTTAGTGGAGACAGGGTTTCACCACATTGCCAGGCTGGTTTCTAACTCCTGACCTCAAGTAATCCACCCGCCCTTGGTGTCCCAAAGTGCTGGGATTACAGGCATGAGCCACCACACCTGGCCTGTTCTACTTTCTGTATCTATGAATTTGCTCATTCTATAAGTGAAATCATACAATACTATTCTTTCCGTGACTGGCTTACCTCACTTAGCATATATCTTTGGTTCATCCTGTTGCAACATGTCAGAATTATAACTTCCCAAGGGGTTCACCTTGCCCACTGTCTTGACAGAGACAATTTATGAAGACAGGGAAATTGCAGTAGAGAAAGAGTAATTCATGCAGAGCTGGCTGTGCAGAAGACCAGAGTTTTATTATCACTCAAATCAGTCTTTTGAAAATCTCAGGGATGTTTTTAAGAATAATTTGGTGGGTAAGGGGGCCAGTGAATTGAGAGTGCTGATTGGCTGGCTCAGGGGTTAAATCACAGGGAGTTGAAGCTGTTCTCTTCTGTTGGGTCAGTTCCTGAGTGGGGACCCCAGAACTTGCTGGCAGGTCCAGGTAGGGCCATCTGGTTGTTAGAAAGGCAAAAATCTGAAAAGACATCTCAAAAGGCTGATCTTAGGTTCACAATAGTGATGTTACCTTCAAGAGTAATTGGGGAAGTTGCAAATTTTATGACCTCTGGAATAATGGCTGGTAATATTTAGGATTCTAGCCCCTCTCATCTTGAAACTTGGTGGCTAGTGGCCTTTCCTAAACTGTTACAAGAACAGTTTAGCCTTCTGGGAAAGGCTGTTATATACACACTAAATTCCTTCCCAAAGCAGTTTGGCCTACGCCATGGAAGGAACAAGAACAGTTTGGAGGTTAGAAGCAAGATGGAGTCAGTTAGGTCTGATATCTTACACTGTCATAATTTCCTCCATTATGATTTTTGCAAATTCAGAATTTTCTTTTTTTTTTTTTTTGTTAAGAAATACATGTATTCTGCCCTGGGCAACATAGCAAGACCTCGTCACTACAAAAATAACTATAAAAATTAGGTGGGCGTGGTGGTGGGTGCCTGGAGTCCCGGCTTCTCAGAAAGCTGGGGCAGGAGGCTTGTATGAGGCCAGGAGTTTGAGGTTACAGTGAATTATGATCACACAATTGCACTCCAGCCTTGAGCTGGAGCTCGGGAAGTTGAGGCTCCAGTGAACTGTGACTGTGCCACTGCACTCCAGCCTGAGAAACAGAGTGAGATCCTATCTCAAAAGAAAAAGAAAAAAGAAAAATTCCAACTACGGAAGCAAACCTAATTAGAAATTTTGGTTTGACTGCTTACTTAGCCATGTAAACTGAGAAGATTACCTAATTTCTCTAAACGTATCTGTAAAATGTAAGTGTCAGGGAGGAAATAGAATTTGTCCTTAACTCTCATAAGTTCATAGTTAGGACAGACCCTGTGGGGAAAAAAAAAGATTAATAAGAGAAAAAAAAAAAGCCAGTTGATGAACACATGCAGTGCACACCACGAGGAGAAACCTCGGTGAGAGCTCACTCGGAGCCGGGGCTTAGAGCTCTGGTTTATCTAGCATCTTCAACAAAGAAGGATACAATTTGGGGAAGCGTCAAGACAAAGCAGAACTGTGGGTCTCTATGGGCAGCAACTCAAGGAAAGGCAAGCCATGGCAGATGCAGGTTAATCAGTTAAGCTTGTTGTCATAAACACCTATGGTTCCATCTCCAGGCTGCTGGGGCCCACAGCTGTCTTCAGTGGCAACCTTTGATCTCCCTGGTAGAGTCAGGGATGGGGCAGGATACCTTTTCTCTTTGTCAATCTATCTCCTGCCTTCAGGCAGACAGAGGGCAGGCATGGAGCTCTCCTGCATCAGCTGCTTCATCACCCTCAGCACAATCTGCAATCCTTCGCCTTCTGAAACAGCAGGTACTGTTCTCCTGCGTGATCAACACCTGCCTCAAGGGGCCATGGGGGCATGACCTGATGGAGGGTTTATCAGATGCTCAGTCTGCCTGAACACACAGGAAGTGCTCAGAAATGTCAGCTATTATTACGGAGTCAAATATACCGGCTAGACTTTTATTCTGAGAACTTTAAAATGAAATAGGGGCAAAATTTGCCAGTTGAGGAAAAGTGACACATTTTAGAAGTTCAGAAGGCATTATATGACCACAACTTTCCCTCAGAAACAAAGAGATGGAAGCCTTTTAGAGGTCTAAGAGAAACATGACAAAATCTGGCTGCTTATAGACCTAAGAGACTGCGCCCTGATTCTCATGCCTCCCAATCTTCCCTGGGTCTCTTGCCCAGGTGACTTCCAGGGAGTGTGGCCTAAGAGCCAAGAGGCACTAAGATGCACAGTGAGCCATATGTGAGCACCTCCTAAATGAAAGAAAGACCTCCAACTTACCTCATTAGTTGAGAAAGACAAAGTCTGCAAGCATACACATGATTTTCCTGTGCCTATTTTCTCCTCGGACAGAGCTCACAGATGCTAATCGAGGAATGGCGTGGGTTTCAAGTCCCTCAACCACCTGACACTCCCACCTTTCTCATGGAGCTTTCCCTGCCTATGGTGCTCACGTGACTACGGTGGGCTCCTGCAATTCCTTCCCGCCCAGCTTGCCCTGACGCCCCTCCTCCAACCCCTTTCCATGGATATTAAAAGAGAAAGAAAAAAGAGCCGTACCGCCAAGTCCAGCGACCTTTCCATGACTCTCCCTGTCCTAAAACAAGGGAAGTCACCATAGACACAATGTGTAAGCTGCTAATCCATCACTGGGCACGGATTTTATCTAAGAAAACTGTTACTTCTATAAAGCCAATTATTCTTCTGAGAAGAGTTTCCATTCGCCACTGGGGGAAAATGGTGTTTGTGAAGCTCTAGCCAGTGTGCTGTTGAGCAATGTCTTACTAAACAGTTACACTGGGGCCCAGGCATGGAAGAAAGGTGGTGCAGGAAACCTCCAAAACCAGGAAGTTCCTGGGTGGCTTTCCTGCCCGGGGGAAGGGTCCCAGCTGATCCAAGGCTCCATCTCTTCCTGCAGGTTCACGCAGCTCCTTGGGGATAATCGTCTATCACATCAGCTTGAGCCAAGCACTGATGAGGTCAAGGTAAGGATGGTAGTCTCCTTAAAAGTCTTCTCCTCAAAGGGAGGAGTGGGCTTATCCCTTCCCTCTGTCCTCACAGCCCCCACAGGAACTGGATGGAGTGTAAGCCGGTTGCTCAGTGCACATTACAATAGACCCAAGTAACTCATGAAGGAGCCCTGTGATGAAAATGCCACCTGGGCTTAGGGACTACATGCCATTGGGGCCAACCCCGATGTTGACCACAGGAAAATGAAACCATTATTTCTCCAATTATGAGAGATGAAAAGCATCCTTCTTGGCCTCCAGTCATTTCCTCAGAATTGGGTGGGTCTCGCTGGCTGCCAACTAACCAGTTTAATTTGACCTTTTCACGAAAGTGAGTATTGAATAACTTTGCCCCCAGAGGAGGAACTATTTTCCGTAACCTGTATTCTGAGGAATATGCTTGCATGGCTGGATCACTCCCCATGATTCAGCAGGTTACACTGAGAATTCAGCACAATCTTAACTCCTTAGAAGGGGGGTTTCTGGTGTAGCTTTTTTGGTCAGTTGCTGTGTTACTGCTCCCTTGCTCCAAACCTAAGAGAACTGCCTTGGAAACTGGTAAAGTCTTTTTCCCCACAGAAGCCTCTTGACACGGCTTCCTTGAAGATTTACAAGTTTTTCTTCCTATTTATATAAATTCCTCAACTCAGTCTTTTAAAACCCCGCTTTTATATCGACTTTGCTTTAAAATGGAAGATAGTCTAACATGGTATTAATTGGTAGGTATAGATAGTTTGAAAACATGAGTCAACATGGGATTATTAAAGAGAATTAACAGCAATTAATCTTATTTCCAACTTCAACTGACACCTCCGAAGTTTCTTGTTATATCACTTCCTCTCCATTGGTGTGCTTTTTTTTTTTTTTTTTTTTTTCCAGACAGAGTCTTGCTCTTGTTGCCCAGGCTGGAGTGCAATGGCGTGATCTGGGCTTACTGCTGCAACCTCCACCTCCGGGGTTCAGGCGATTCTCTTGCCTCAGCCTCCCAAGTAGCTGGGATTACAAGTGTGTGCCACCACACCCGGTGAATTTTTGTATTTTTCATAGAGATTCAGTTTCACATTGTTGGCCAGGCTGGTCTCGAACTCCTGACCTCAGGCGATCCGCCCGCTTCAGCCTCCCAAAGTGCTGGGATTATAGGCTCACGCCACCACACCCAGCTGCATTCTTACAGATTATAAGAGTAACACACTAAAACAACATACCCTTCCTGACTTCCTGCTGGGCTGGTTCCATCATGTTGAGGGAGAAAGAACCGAGCAGATGGAAGTTTTCTCAGTCCTTTGTGATAGGACTCCTCAGGATGGTGATATATTGTCAAGGTCCAGGCAGCCCTGGATGTATGAGTCACTGAGCTAGAAACTTCAGGAGAGTCAACGGCTAGAGATATTGACCTGTCCTCAATACTTAGAGCCAAGGAGGAGCCTTAAGACAGGGCAGAGAAGCTCCAAGACAAAACCAGCAGGCTGTCCTCAGTGTGCAGAGTGCTCCAGAGAAGAGCAAGGCACTTTCTGCTGGGGAAACCTGCAGGAGGTAACAACCCACTGGGGACATGATGGGCTGGGGTTGGAGGCGAGGAAGACATAGATATGGGAATGCCAAGTTGAGAATCACAAAATGCAGGAGTAGGTTGCTTGGAGTTGAGAGTGTATGTCAGAACATAACCTGACAACAGTGTATTAGAAACACCTGGCTGACCTCAGGATCAGTGAGCACACCCAGCCCCAGATCTTGGTGTCTAATGCCATTCTCCAAAAAAAGGAACCAAGCTTCCTGAGAGGAATGGTTGATTCTAGGACTGAGGCAGGAAATGTGAGATGAGCCTGGAGCATCTTGTGGTGCCAGGAAGTAAGGAAGCGCTCAGCATAACAGCAAAACCACACACACCCCATTGATGGGTTAATGTTGAAGGGGCATGGGAGCCAGCTGCAAGAGCTCCCAATGGCCAGAGCTGGAACAGTTTGAAAAGGCAAGCAGTATTAGAATTGGATTATAACAAAGTAGAAATATCCATGCGTCCACACTGATATAAAGAAATGATTGAATACATTAATAACTGGGGGAAAAGAGATTTCCCCTGCAGAATTTGAAATAATTATTTATCTATTCCACCCTAAAGGAGGGGAGCAGAACTCTTTACTCCTTAAGGGTGGGCTGCACATAGTGACTTCCCTCCAAAGAGGACAGAATGGAAAGGGGGCTGGAAGAGAGTAACTTCACAGTGGAGACATCTGACCACCACCACCTCAGCCAGCTAATCAAGGTCAACATCGACAGCCCTAAATCACATTGAGACTATGTGCTCTTGAAATAATGTGATGACAATGGCATTTTACCTCTGTGGTCTTCCTCCCCTAAATCCAAAGCTCCAGTCTAATCTTAGGAAACCATATCAGACAGATTTCAACAAAGGGGCATTCCACAATTCCCCTGAGTAGCACCCTGACCTGTCAAGACCACCCAAAACCAGGAGAGCCTGAGACAGACACAGCCATGAGCCATGAGGACTCAATGGAGTGTGGGGTCCCGGAGGGATCTGCGAAGGAAAAGGACTCAGTGGAAAACTAAGGGTGTCTGAATATAGTCTGGACCCTAGGTAATAACGTATCAATATTGGTTCATTAATTGTAACAAATGTACCATCCTAATGTAAGATGTTAATAGGAGAAAGTGTGTGTGTGTGTGTGTGTGTGTGTGTGTGTGTGTGTGTGTGTGTGTTTGGGGGGAAGTACATAAGAACTCTCTGTACTGCTTTTTTCTCATAAATCTAAAGCTGTTATTTAAAAAAAGTCTTTTTTTTTTTTCTGAGATAGGGTCTTGCTCTGTCACCCCGGCTGGTGTGCAGTGGCGTGACCTCAGCTCACTGCAGCCTCGATCTCCCAGGCTCGGGCAATCCACCCACCTCAGCCTCCCAAGTAGCCAGAACTACAGGCGTGCTCCACCACATCCAGCTAAATTTGTGTATTTTTTGTAGAAACAGGGTTTTGCCATTTTGTCCAGGCTGGTCTTGAACTCCTGAGCTCAAGCAATCCACCTGCCTCAGTCTCCCAAAGTGCTAGGATTACAGGGGTGGGCCACCATGCCTGGCTTCTTAAAAAGTCTTAATGAAGAAAGGGGGAAAAACCTCTTGGCAGTAAGAATGGGCGTGGCTGAGTGCTTAGTGGAGGGGGAAGGCTGTAGACACCCCGGAGGGATATCGTGTTCCCTCTGAATGTGACTGCTAGAGATGGGGCTTAGCTCAGCCTGCCGCAACCAAATAACGTAGACTGCATGGCTTAAACAACAGAAACCGATTTCTCACAGTTCTGGAGGCTGGGAAGTCCCTAAAACTGGGCACCAGCATGACTGGGGTCCTAGTGAGGGCCCCTTCCTGGCTTCTCTGTGGCTATGTCCTTGCTGTATCCTCACATGCCCAAGAGAGCTGTGGTCTCATCCTCTTCTTGTGAGGATGCTAATCCCACCGTGGGGGCTCCACCCTCACGACCTCATCTAAGCCCAACCACCTCCCAAAGTCCCCACCTGCTAAGACCTTCAAATTGGGATTAGGGCTTCAGCATATGAATTTTCGGGGGACAGAGACATTCAGTCCATAACAGATGGGCAAAGAGGGCACCTTGGCCCAGGGGAGATACCCATTTGGCAGGTATTGTGATGCTAAACAAGTCATATACCAAGTAGCTTTGCTAAAAATAAGAATATAATACAAAATTTTGCCATCAACATTACTGAAGGAGGTTGCCCCAGCTAGCGCAGGAGGATGGCCAATGGCTGGGGTTGGGACATAAAGGAGACATAGAGGTAGAGTCCTGAGGACCGATCCTAGGTTTTTGGAAGCCCACCACGTGTGCCCTCCACATCCTGCACCACCACAGCCCTCTTCAACCAGTCTAGGCATTCCTTCCCACGGGCTGGCCCACAACTCCTTCCCAGCAGAGGGAGGGCAGTAGAGCTGGCCACCACAGAGCCCAGCCCTGCACCCTGCCCCGCTGTCCTCTGGGCCAGCCCCTGGCTGCCTGTCTTTTTCAGGGTGAGACCAGCCTGAGCCAAGGTGCAAAAGGCAGTCCATGCGGCGGCCTCTTTGGCACGTTCTGAGTGCTGCCTGCCTTCTTTCTGTTTTGTTTGTTGCTGTGCTCCCAGTTGCTTTTCATCCTCAGGAAATCCAGGACTAATTCCTTCTACTGAAGACATCCACTCCACTCCCATTCCCTTCCGCCCCCTGTAGACTTCCTCCAGGCTCAGTGCACAGGGTTGGCATAACCACAAGCATTGATTTTGACCCAGTTTCATCATTGGTCCCGTGCATAGCCACTTATTTATTTGAATACTGTAATAAATCCCTAGGAATCATTCATTCTACAAGGAAGTTTGAGACAGGACAACAGTTTGGGATAGAGAACTCCTCTCATCCCCTTTCTCTTTCCCAAATTTGTGTTTACCTTTTCCTTGTTTCTTTTTTGCATAGTTTTGTCTTATCTACAGGCATTTCTAAAAAGCACGTATTTTAAATTTTAATTTTTTGCTTTATTTTTATTTTGAAACAATTATAGATTCAGAGAAAGTGGTGGATATAACACAGAAAGATCCCGTGTAACATTTTTATACTCCATTGGTAACATTTCATATAACTGTAGCACATTGTCAAAACTAGGAAATTGACTTGGTAGAATCCACAGACCTGATTCAGATTTCCATAGTTTTACTTCTGTGTATGTGTGTGTGTGTGTGTGTGTGTGTGTGTGTGTGTGTGTGTGTGTGTGGTGGTGGTAGTGGTGGTGGAGGGGTGGGTGTTCTGGGCAGTTTTATTTCATATGTAGGTCCATGTACTGACAACCACTGTCAAGATATAGAAGAGTTCCATCACCACGATGATCTTTCTTATTGCTCTGTTAGAGCCGCACCGACCCCTCCTCACCCCCAACATCCCTAATCTCAGGCAACCATTAATCTGATCTCCATTTCTATAATTCTTTTTCATCTCAAGAATGTTACATAAATGGAATCATACAATAGCAACTTTTTGGTCTGGGCTTTTTTTCACTCCAAATAATTCCCTTGAGATCTTTCCAACTTACAGGGTGTGTTAATAACTTGCTCCTTTTTATCGCTAAGCTGTATTTCATGGATCACAACTTGCTTAACCATTCACACACTGAAGGATATTTTTTTCCCCGGGTTTTGAACATTACAAATAAAGCTTCTATGAATATTTGAGTATGGGTGCTTGTGTGAACACAAATTCATTTCCCTGGGATAAATGCCAAAGAGTGAAATTACTGGATCATATGGTGATTTCATGTTTACTTTTATAAGTAAACTGGAAAACCTTTTATAGCTGTGAAATTATATATTACCACCAGGAATACATGGGAGATAAAGTTTTCAGCACACTTGTCAGAATTTGACGTTATGACTATCCCTTCCCCCTGTTCTGGCCATGCTTCTCTTTCACCTTCCACCATGATTGAGTTTTCCTGAGGCCTCCCCGGAAGCCGAGCAGATGCCATCTTACAAGCACCAAGTATCATGCTTCCTGCATGACCTGCAGAAACGTGAGCCAATTAAACTTTTCTTTATAAGCTACCCAGTCTCAGGTATTTCTTTATAGTAGTGTAAGAATGGACTAATACGCTGGGAAATATATTTTGCTCTATTTTGATTAATATTGCCACTCCAATTTTCATTTAACTAGTGTTAGCACTATCTTTTTTCCATCCTTTAACTATTTGTATATTTCTATTTAAAGTACTTTTCTTATAGGCAGAATATACTTGGGTCATATTTTTTCAATCCAGTCTGAAAATCTATGCCTTTTAATTGGGGTGTTTACACTTCACCTTTAATGTGATTACTGACATGGTTGAGTCTCTCATCTTGCTGTTTGTCTTCTATTCATCCTATCTATTCTTCATTCTCTTTTACCTCTTTTTCTGTCTTTTTGATTAATCAAGTTTTAAAAATAATTCCATTTTATCTTTTGATAATAGCTCTGATTTTTTGGTATGTCATTGTAGCCGCTGCTTTAGGGTTTATAGCACACACCTATAACTTACCAGTCTATCTTAAAGTGGTGGCGTATCCCTTTGTGTATAAGAACTTTACAACAGCACAACTGTCCTCTCCTAGTCTTTAAGCTATTGTGGTCATCCATTTTACTTTTACATATATTATAAATCCCACACTATTACTTTTATTTAAACAACTGTCTTTTAATGAGGTTTAAATAATAAATCCCACATTTACCCATGTTGCTACTATTTCCAGTGCCCTTCATTTCCTTCAGAAGGCAGGCATTTTCCTTCTGCCCAAAGGACATCCTTTAACTTTTCTTGCAGTGCAGACCTGTGGGTGACAGTCTTTCAGCTTTTGCAAATTTGAAAACATCTTAATTTCTTCATATCTATTATCCGATTTTCAGTGGCATCTAGTCTGCTGTGAAGCCAACCAGTTGAACTTGCAATTTCAATTATATTTTTCATTCCTACCTTTGTTTGGTACTTTTCACAATCTGCTTCATCATTTTTATAATCGTGCCATTTAACCCCCCTTATTTCTGTAAGTATAACGCATACTTTATGAACGTGCTTGCTACCTTTTAACATCTTAAATCTTTCTATGACTTCAGGGTCTGCTTCTGCCCCTTGTTTCTGCTGGTTCCTGTCTATTTTACATTTGTGAATTTTTTTCTATTATATTCCTTGAAACTCTCCAACTTCCTCCAAAGGCAATCTGTTTTGCTTCTGCCAATTACCCGTAAGGCACTAAAATCCTGTTTTCACTTGAAATTTCCAGCTTGAGATTTTTTAAGACCACCCAGGTTGTGCAAACAAACCACCCTAAAAACTGCCGGCGGTTATATACAGACTCTCAAGTAAGATGTTTTCCCCCAAGACAGAAATCTTCCCTGCTGTTCACAGGAGTTGGGGGGATGGGTGAAGCAGGTGGATTTATTCCTAGTTCACCCTTACACTACATCTATCCTTTTGGGGTCTCACTTTATGAGGTCTCTTCTTAGTTTTCCTGTCTTGGGCAGGCCCTGAGCTTTGTGTGCTGTTCTATTGCCCCTTCCCACCTCAGGCTATGAGAAGAAAAATTCAGTTTGACATTTGGCAGATGCACTAAGGGTGAAAAGTGGCATCAGTACTCCAATTACTTCTTTGGGTCTCTGCTTCCATTTAAGTGGATCACGAGGTCAAGAGATTGAGACCATCCTGGTCAACATGGTGAAACCCCATCTCTACTAAAAATACAAAAAATTAGCTGGGCATGGTGGCGTGTGCCTGTAATCCCAGCTACTCAGGAGGCTGAGGCAGGAGAATTGCCCAAACCCAGGAGGCGGAGGTTGTGGTGAGCCAAGGTCATGCCATTGCACTCCAGCCTAGGTAACAAGAGCGAAACTCCGTCTCAAAAAAAAAAAAAAAAAAAAAAAAATTTTTTTTTTTTCCTTTAAGAACTCTTATTTTGCAGTTCTTATTTTTTACATTAAAAAAATGGTTCTTCACATGTATTCCAAAGTTTTAGCTGTTTTCAACTGGTCCTTATCAGCCTTACTGCTGGAAATAAAATTCTTTCAACCTGTTCTGTAACAATTCACAGTATCCATTGATCCCTCTGATCCAGAGGCATTAAAATGAGAACACACTTAGGAACTAGGCTTGCCTGAGATCAAGTCTCACTGTAACCTCCGTAGCATATTTACACACTGTCTCAGTTTCCTCAAAGCGTTGGTGTAAGAATCTAATGTGATAATATATAAACAGCACTTACAGCAGGAATTGGCCCTAGTAAGGATGAGATTTCTTTCTCTTATCTGAAAAAGTTGTAATGAACAAAATACATCTCACCCAATGGTCTAATACCCCCTGGACCCTGGACACCCTGGCCCAGTCTACCAGTAGTAACCCACAACCCTGTGATTATGTTGACAGAGAGAAATCAATTATGAGCTATTCACTGGACAGCAGGCCCTGCTGCCATCACAGATGGGTCCCAAGCCCAGTGCAGACTGCTAGCAAATGCTGACCTGAGAAATGCCACCATCACACAAGCCTGAGTGAACACACAGACCTTTTACCACTAAGAAATCTGAAAACATGCATAAACAAAAGTACACATGGTTTTTAATTTTGTATTTTTTAGGGTGGACAGTGATCATTTGCCCCAACAGCCATCTGAAGCCAATAGTCCTGATTATTAAAAATCACGAAGTTGTATAAATGTTCTCCTCCTTTTCGAAAACCATGTTCGTTTTTTCCCCAAGAAACAGGGCTGTCTGCAAAGCCTTGAACGGACAATGTAACCCACGGAGCCAATTTTGGTTCATCATAGTAGTGACTGGAAAAAAACGTAATTGTTAGGAAGAGTTAGGAATGTCTGCATTTTTAAAACATTTATTCATGATAAGTAGTCTTTCAGATATTCTAATAAAGCTTAGATCTCAGCTTTAACTTATAAATGTCAAGAGGTGTGTGATAAATTCCTGATCCCACACTGTGAATTCCATGACGATCAACTGAGAGAGAACACCCAAAACAAACCTCAGCTTTTCCCACCCTCATTCTGGGAGGTCTTTAAGACGAAAAGAACCCAAAACAAAAAAGCCCACCAGGGTTTAAGGACAGTTTCCCTCCTATTAAGAGTACTGTTCTCAGAGTCTCAGTTAACGGAAACATTTCAGGATAATCCACCAGATATTTAAAATTCAGCCTTCTTATCGCAGAAAATCAAAGTACTAAACCAATAAATGTGGAAAAGGATGTTGGGCTTAAAAAGGAAAACCTTCAAGACTTAAATCTGGCATTTTAAAAGGGGAGATTGAGGAGACATGCTTACTAAATAGGATTATACTCAATGTACAGTCTTTGCAATAGGGGATTTGAGTTTCCTTTCAATGTACATTTTATTTGTATGTTACTTCCCAAAATGAAAAAAATCAGTACTATTCTACATACTGTTCTATAGAGCACTGATGAGCAATATAAAACGCAGAGTTCTCACCAGAGATGTTCCAGTAGGAGACAGATCTTCTCTGGAAGTATGAAGCCAGTGATTGTACACAAATAAGCTTTTGCCACCACTGTGCTTGGTTGAGGGCAGCAATAGGTTGATATGAAACTATTAGGCTCATTATTTCTGTCACCAAAAAAGAGAGAGAGAACACATTTATATCCATCACATGATCACTTCCAAAGTATTCAACTCCTATTAAAAACAAGCTGCAGGCCAGAGCCCTAGAAGATGCCAGGAGTTCAGATACCCACAGATCGACATTACTGAAGACGGCACCGAGCCAGTCGAAGAGCTCCAGCGCCCGGCAGGACACGTCCGGGGTTCCCTCGAGCTCGCTGCTCTGCAGCACTGGGCACTGGAGATCTCTCAATGTGCTCAGTGCCACTTTTGGCTGATGCTCCTGAATTTGGTACTTGGAAAAGTATGACATCATTGTTGACTCTTCTGACCCTTAAAAACACACCACACAAGGCCATTTGAATCCATTTGAATATCATAAGCAAGTTTAGTGACTCCCTGAACCCTCCCATTCCCATTTGAGAGCGGCAAGATGAAGTAAGATGGAAGCTGTTGGGAGCTGCATTCCAATCAAAATCATTTAAAGCTGCTTTCAGCTCCTTTTGCCCAAGTTCTTTAAGTGTTCATCTTTTTTCACACTTTTCCTGGAAAAGCACAATAGTTTCTAATCAAATCCAAACTAGTTTCACTGTTGGTGCTAATGAAAAAATTTCAACTTCACACTTAAAACCAAAAGCATTCCTGATGTATGAATATTAGTGAACTCTAGAGAGAAGGAGCCTATCTGCACAATCTCTATTAAAGGAAAAGAAGAGGAACTCAATGATGAGGGAACCTCATTCAAGCCTGACTTTGAAAACCCAGTAAAATCCAGCCTATCTTTTCAGGGATGGTTGTGTAGTCAATGGCCTTGGAAGACAGATAGTACTCCCTCCACAGCAAAGGGCAGGTTTGCTCACTTTCCCGTGTAACAGAAATACTGTCTCCCTCTCTCCTGGCAGAGATCAGCTGGCTTACTGCCCCTTATAAGGATTTGAGTTCTGTGAACTCCAGGTTCCTCTCCTGTAATGCAACCTACTGCATGTGCCAGCATTACTTGGTGTCACTCTACGGCAAATGGAACTTGGTGAGCTGGTACAAATGGTGATATTCGGTGTGATGGTTAATTTTAGGTGTCAACCTGACTGGACAAAGGATCATCTAGATAGCTGGTAAAGCATTATTTCTACTTGCAGACAGCCCGTCATGAGACTTCTCAGCCTCCATAATTGCAAGATCAATTCCCCTAATAAACCAACTCCCTCTCCCTTCCGTCTCCCTCTCCCTCTCCTCCCTCCCGTCACCCTGCCCCTCTCCCTCTCCCTTCCTTCCTGTCCTTTCTGGAGAACCCTGACTAATATATTCTGGCTACTGCCATTCCTCTGAGGAATTAAGTCCTGTGCCTCTAAACCAGGGCTTGTGTGTCTTCTGCCAGCATCCCTGAGAGTGTGGCAGGCTACCTTGTTAGCCTGCAAGTATGAGGAAATCTCAGACCTTTTACAGTTTTTGACAAATCCTTAAAGTAGTTAGGAGCTTTAGGAACAGGGAGCTATCCAGAACCCAATGCCTAGATGATGCACATAAAAGACTTCATGCATTAAAACTTCAATAAGCCTTTCTGCCCTCTTTTCTATCTACCATATATAGAAGGCACCAAAGGCCAGACCGAGGACTCATGGAAGCAACTGGGAGCACCCAGTGACCAGACACTTTCCACAAGGAGCAGACAGATGGGTTTATTTCTAAAACAAACCACTATGCCTCCTATCCTCCAAAAGAGAGTACTACCCCATCATAATTCCTGATTACTTGATCCATTATTATCTGGGCCAAAGATATACTTCTAAAAGGAACAACATACATGCAAATTTTAGGCAGATTACCCTGCTTGGTGAATAGCAAACTTCGAATTAAATTTAGTGTCCTAATCAATTAAAAGTTACAACAAATCAGTCTGACATTTAATGATAGGTCTGAGTTAGTACCCTGTGATAATGAATAAGCAGATTGTATATATAACTATAATTGGTGACACTTTAAAAAAAATATAGCCAAGGCTGTTTGAGGTAAGCTGGAGAGAAGAAAGGGAAGACACATAAAATTTAGCTGCTCTGAAGCCACTCTTAAGATCTCTGGATCTGCATATAATTCAAAGAGACTGAAGCAGAAGGCTTGCATGCCTAGATTATCCTGAACTAAGGCTTGCAGAGATGTCAGAAGGGCTAAAGTGGTTTCCTTAGTAATATTTTATATATACATATGCAATATTCCTTGACTATAAGAGTCACCATTCAACCCTCCATTACTCCTCTTTAGTTAACAATTATTTCAAAATCACTGTATCATTACATAACTTATTTTTCATACCTGTATTATGCCAAGCCAAAAGAAAATCAAATTTCAATGGCTTCTTTTCTTTGAAGGACCAAGATATTCTTTCATACTTCTTAGAATCCAAATTTAAAGATAATTCCATCAAATCAATGGAAACAACTTGAAAAATGAAAAAAGGAATATATATTTCATTCATATGCATACAGCTTATACCATGAAAAAAGTGTACATTTTTAAAAATTAGAATCTTGGGAAGTTTTATGGATAGTAAAAATGATTTTCTGTTTCTTGTACTCCCTTTGGTTTGCCAAATAAGAAAGATCCCTTTAGTGGGCACTTCTAACCTTGAGAGCTAATAAAAACAGACATTTTAAATTCATATATTTCCTAGGTCAAAGACCAAGGGCAGAGAACCTTGAGAGGTCAAGTTTAATCTACTTATGGATATGGCAGCCTTAACTACTGATGTTTATGACAAGACACTGGCAGTAAAATATCTCTTCACTCATGGGTGACTTTCTACTAGTAATCATAAAGACCTGGGGAAACCAAAGGACATTCCTTATTAAGAACAAGTTGTAGAACTTGTAGATTCCTATCTTGGATTCGCTACTTTGAATTTTTAACCCAAAACATATCTATTTAATTGACCAAGCCAACTCTACAATCTTTACCAAACAAGTCTACAGCTGATAAGAAACGGACTTAGAAGCATCATCATCCTATCCTGTGTGAACCTCAAGTCAGAAGTTTGACAGATATTTTTAAAAAGTCACATTTTTCTGGACAAAGAGATTAGAAGCAATTCAAACGTTTAAATTAAAATTGCCACAGGAAGATTACAGACTTTTTAGAAACGGATGAAGCACACATGATACTTACTAAATTTCATAATTTTTCTGCCAGAAAACTGAGATGGACGACCCTGAAGTCCAGTTTCTTCGTAAGTGTCTTTATCCAATGACAAAATTAATGTCCCTATAAATGAAATATTAACTCCCATAAGATATAACAAAGATATGATTTATGTTGTCTGACTAAAAGAAACCAAGGCAAATTGAGCAGTTAGATATCAATGTAACAAACTGCATGCAAGGATCTTATTTATATCACAAGAATATTGTTTATATATATACATGTCTTGTAACAGATATTATTTACACATATCCAAGGATATTATTTATAATAGTGAAATCAGAAATAATCTGAATTTCTACTAAGATGAAATAAACAAGTCATGGTATACTCATTCTTTGAAATTTTTTTTTTTTTTTTTTAGACAGAGTCTCACTCTGTCACCCAAGTTGGAGTATAGTAGCGTGATCTCAGCTAACTGCAACCTCCACCTCCCGGGTTCAAGCTTTTCTCCTGCCACTTTATGTGAGTTTATAAACACACATACAAGTTCTTTATAAACACACATTCAAGTCTCTGAGGAGCTGAGACTACAGGCACCTGTCACCACATCTGGCTAATTTTTGTATTTTTAGTAGAGGCAGGGTTTCACCATGTTGGCCAGGCTGGTCTCGAACTTCTGACCTCAAATGATCCACCCACTTCAGCCTCCCAAAGTGCTGGGATTACAGGTGTGAGCCACCGTGCCCGGCTTGAATATCTTAAGCCATTAAAAACAGGAAGTTGGAACTATATGGACTAATAGGGAATGATGTCTATCATATGAAGCTTGGGGACAGAAAAAAGCACATTGAGACACAATGCAGCATGATACAATTTAGGTTAAAAAAAAAGAAAAAAAAAAAAAAGACCTTGGCTGGATGCGGTGGCTCACGCCTGTAATCTCAGCACTTTGGGAGGCCAAGGTGGGTAGATCACGAGGTCAAGAGATCGAGACCATCCTGGCTGACATGGTGAACCCCCTTCTATACTAAAAATTAGCTGGGCATGGTGGTACATGTCTGTGATCCCAGCTACTCAGGAGGCTGAGGCAGGATAATCGCTTGAACCCAGGGGGTGGAGGCTGCAGTGAGCTGAGATCGCACCACTGCACTCCAGCCTGGCGACAGGGCAAGACTCCATCTCAAAAGGAAAAAAAAAGAACTTGTATGTGTGTTTATAAACTCACATAAAGTGTCTGGAAGAATAAACACCAAACTGTTAACAAAGGGTCATTCTAAGAAGGGGAGTGAGTTTGGAGGGAAGAAAATAAAAGTGCAGACCTCTGCTTTATTCTCTATAGATCTGTCTGATTTGACTATTTGTGTGTGTGTGTGTGTGTGTGTGTGTGTGTGTGATGGAATTTTGCCCAGGCTGGAGTGCAATGGCGCAATTTTGGCTCACTGCAACCTCTGCTTTCCAGGTTCAAGTGATTCTCCTGCCTCAGCCTCCCAAGTAGCTGGGATTATGGGATTACCATGCCCACCTAACTTTTTGTATTTTTAGTAGAGATGGGGTTTCATCATATTGGCCAGGCTGGTCTCAAACTCCTGACCTCAGGTAATCAGCCTGCCTCGGCCTCCCAAACTGCAGGTATTACAGGAATGAACCATCATGACTGGCCAACTATTTTTTTTTCACAGTATGCATTTTATTAATAATTAGAGATGAAAAAATAAGTGTTACCATTTGGTAGCAGGGCAACAGCATTATCTTCATCAATATTTGTATTGTATGTGAGTGCACAGCAAGAACCTGTAAGAGAAAATCCAGAGCAAAAATTTAAAAGAAGAAATTACACCTGCAAGATGTTAGTGGATTGTTTTCACGAGTAACGAGCCTTCCAGGTAATTAAAGATCAGTTTCTACTGCCACTCCAGCTCACTCAATAAACCCAACACCTGCTAAAGGTAAGCTGAAGCACACAGAAGACAAAGCTCCTGCTAGTTCACTCCCCGACCAAGGGCCTATTTGTGTAAGTTTACTATTGACTCAGAATGGAGTGTGACCCTTGGGGATGCGGAGTGAGGGGTACAAAGTAGAATTCTAGATAAACATACACATGTTAGAGGCAGAGTTCCAGGTGAAGATTCAAAAGCTACTCAACCTCTCCAAGACTCAGTTTCCTCACCTGTTAAGTGAGGATCATAGGCATAAAGTTGTTGCAAGGGTTAAGTTCAGTAAGATATTTAACAGTGCCCGCTACCGCCAGTTTCCATGTTATTCACAGAGTGGTATCAAAATAGATGAAAGGAGTAACGCTGATGAGACCAGACAAGATGCGCAGCTCATAAACAGCCCAGCAATGTCAGAATGAGAGGAGCTACTGGTAACTAGACTTCTTCATATCTTCCCTGGAGAGAACACACTTGGGGGCCACCACAAGGTCAGCATGTGGCCACTGTACAGGTTGTCACCTTATGTAGTGTGGGTGGAATCCCTAAAGATCCTCTAAAGTAGTTACAAACAAACGGCTCCCAGGAAACAACTGAAACAAACCAGTCCAACCCAGCAGATTATGGGCAGAAATGGGGTGAGCAGAGGGGGATTATGGCTACAAAATCTATGCAGAAGACACTGGACCCCAACCACTACTTGGCTCTGTGAACAGCAGCTGTGGCTGCATCTGGAGACCCACCCCCTGAGACAGCTGCTGTGGGACTGCTGACAGCATAGTGTCTTCGCTGCCACATCAACAGCAGTGCATCAAACACAGATTGCAAGTCTCTCCTCTCCATTAATCCTCATTCTAAGGGGATGGATACCCTCGTGTTACAACATTCCCATCCAACACTCGTGGGCAATTGCAATCAGAAACCACCACCTAAAGAGGGCATAAGAAAGAACAGGATAAGCATGGTGGAGGGGAGCGTGTGTGCAGCTGACCCCAAAGCCTCTCCCACAGGCCCTGTTCAAAACTTGAACAGCCCTAGCATTGTGATGCGGTCTCCCTGTACTTCCTCATCTTGCTGTGTTCACAGACATTTCAGGTTTTTCTTACCTTTCTTTATAAAGGTACTGATGAATTCGTGTGTAATTAATTCATGAAGAGGTAAATTCTTCACAAAGTAATAGGGTCCAGTTTGCATGACCAGGTTTTTCAGTTCTTCCGATAGTATCCCACATTCAGGAATGAGAAACGAAACCTATCGGAATGTGTAATACAAACAAGGTCTTACTTCTATGAAGATGAACACCCAGGTTTTTAGGAATGAAATAAGATCATGAAAGTTGTTATTTCTCCACCAGTTTCACTGGAACATATAAATACAGGCAACAAAACTCTTACGCTAACTTATCTATCTCAGGCAAAGAGAAATCTGACTACCCAAGTTTTTAATTTTTGCATTCAAACGTACAGTACTAGAAAGGGATTGAACAGAAAACTTTTAATGGAAAACTCTTTCTTGCATTTTCTTTTGCAAATTAGCAATGCTGTATATTTTATGTCCTGTTCTTTGCACTATTTTACTTTCAAGGAAATACAGTATAATTAAATATCCCTTGATTTGTTTACCCTGGTGCTACCCTGGAATGAAAGGAACTATCTGTCGGGGGATAAGGAATTTATGAACATCCAATTATTAAGAGTCTATATGCAAGCAATGGTGCACCTGTATGTTTCCATTCTCGAGACAGAAAAATGCAACAGGTGAGTTAAGGTATACATCCCTGACAGCTGTGATGAGATTTTCATTCAAAACAGGTGTTAAAAACAGGACAGGCTTCAAATGTTGCCACATTGTAAAAGTCATCACTGTCCCAAGACTCAAACACCAGCCTGTTCTGACTGATTAGGTCATCTCTTAATATCTCTGAGACACTGCTCAGTCAAGTCTGAGTTATTAAGCCGAACAATTTAAAGTGAAAAAAGGTTTAATCCCCCATTGTAAGGTTGGTTTCTTGAAGTTTTTCGGACATCAAATTAGTTTCCGCAACCAATTTAGAAAAGCAGGTCACTTCCTGGGCCAGGCCTAGGCAGGATGCTCTGGAGAGATCCACAGGTAAACCGGTGGAAGAGGGATTGAAGCCGGGGAGGGAGGCGGTGGTGGGGAGTAGGCGCGAGTCCCGCCCTTATACTGGGAAAAAGCGAGGTGCACGTGCCTGCCCGCAGCCGCACATCGCAGTCGTCACAGCGCCCTAACAACCTAGTCTCGGCCCTGAACCTCCAATCCCTCCCTGGACTCACTCCCCGTTTCGAGGGAAGACACAAGTGAGCGGCCCCGACACTCCTGCCAACAGCTCCCTCTAGGACTGGGTGCCAACCCCACGCCCTGCCCATCCTCGGAGTTGTAGTCCTGCAGCCCTTCAAGCCACGGGCCTGGAGAGGTTAAGAAACTACAACTCCCAGCATGCCTGGCGGGGTCCCGCCCCCCTCCGCGCACTCTCCGCCGCGCGCTAACACTCTCCCAAAACCTCTCTCGCACGCGGGGACCAAGCACAGCCCGAAAAGCCGAGGACAATCGGACTCACCCTGTAGTTATAATAGTGCGTCTGAATGATATGCCGGTGGCGCGACTTGTGGTTGCCGAAGTTGGATTTCTCGCAAACCAGTAAGTGCCGCGGCACCTCCCGGAGCCGGCGCAGCGTGGCCATGCTCTCCCGAGTTCCTGGTCCTCCCAGCCTCCGCGGGTGGGGGCACGCCCCGCCCCTGCCCCGCCCCGTCCAGCCCCGCCCTTTCCCTCGGGCCGCCCACCTGCTACTGTGCGCCCCTGGTGGCCGTGGAGTGGGGCTGTCGGTGCCGGATTTCTAAACAGTTCTTACACTTCTTAGGAACCCACGCAGGGGCTCCCTGGTGGATGTCTGAAACTGCAAATTCACTGCCTCAAGTGGAAATCCATCGCTGGGAACCTGACTCTTGCCTTTTCAACGCCACCTTTCCTCCGTTCCCGCCATCCCTCCGAGCTGCTAAACCCTTTCTATGGGCCCCGCCTTGGAGCGCCCCTGGGACCCTGGCCTGGCGCTGGCGCTTACCTCGGTCAGGCCCCTCAGAGGGACCGCTTCCTGCCACCGTTATAAAAGGAAAACATCACATGGAAAGGCCCAGTTCCTTTATTATATGGTCAAGAAATGTAGCTGCACAGTTAAGTGACCGCCTAAGCTGCTTTGAGGGGGTCACACCCCGCTGCTTTTCTGACACCTCACACTGTTTGGTTCACAGGACCCTGATACCCATTGGGGACTTCTTGACAATCCTTAACACAGGCCAGCAGGACTAAAAGTTTGCATTGATCCTTTCCAAAACATTAAGGAAGTTTGTACGGGAAGGTGAAGCACAATTTTGCCTCTTTTGAAACTAGTATTGATTTCCCTTTTTAATAGCCCTTCAGACCCACTTTTAATAGTGTGTTGCTTCTGGGGGTTATGGCGATAATTCTCCTAAGTCATTTTTCCATTTAGTTTTACTGCCACGGGCTTGGAGTCATTAAGAGACTGCGGCCCCTAGTATGCCATACGTTACTGACTCAGGCAAAATCAAGTATGTTACTACATGCTTCTCAAACTAGAGAAGGCACAGCCCCATTTCTGCACGGGCAGGATACAAAACAGCAGAATATTGGTGATACATCTTCCTGGAGCATCAGTTTTTTTGTGTGAGGTGGAAGAAATGGAATTAAGTTGTTTACAAGGTAAATAAGAATTTAAAACTAAGCCAGTCACAGTGGCTCATGCCTGTAATACCAGAACTTTGGGAGACTGAGTGGGAGAATCACTTGAGGTCAGGAGTTCAAGACCAGCCTGGGCAATATAATGAAACCCCATCTCAAAAAATAAAAATAAAAATAAAAAACTAAGACAAGGCTGGAAAGTCATCTGCCATTAAAAACATCAGTAATCTGGCCAGGTGCAGTGGATCATGTCTGTGATCCCAGCACTTTGGGAGGCTGAGACAGGCGGATCACAAAGTCAAGAGATTGAGACCATCCTGGCCAACATGGTGAAACCCTGTCTCTACTAAAAATAAAAAGATTAGCTGGGCATGGTGGTGTACGCCTATAGTCCCAGCTCAGGAGGCTGAGGCAGAGAATCACTTGAACCCAGGAGGTGGAGGTTGGAGTGAGCCAAGATAGCGCCACTGCACTCCACCTGGCAACAAGAGTGAGACTCCATCTCAAACACAAAAAAATAAAAACAAAAAACACTGGCCAAGTGCCCATGGCTCATGCCTGTAGTCTCAGCACTTTGGGAAGCCAAGGCATGGGGATCACCTGAGGTCAGGAGTTCAAGACCAGCCTGACCAACCTGGAGAAACCCCATCTCCACTAAAAATACAAAAATTAGCCAGACATGTTGGTGCACACCTGTAATCTCAGCTACTCAGGAGGCTGAGGCAGAAGAATCACTTGAACCGGGAAGGCAGAGGTTGCAGTGAGCCGAGATGTGCCACTGTACTTCCAGGCTGGGAGACAGAGTGAGACTCTGTCTCAAACAAACAAACAAAAAAGTAATCTATGACTGAAATGTCACATTTTTTTTCCAAGAAGAAAACCTAAAAAGAACCCGTTTCCCATTATTTTAAACAGAATTATAAGGCATGGCAAGTTAATCGGAAACACCTTACCAATTTCCAAGATTACAATATGGCAGTTAGATATTTTATGAATAACAGCTACGAATAACATGTTAAGATGTGAAAGGCTTAAAGCATTGCTTCTTGGTCACCTCACATTTAATGTGGCTGTCACCAGACAGTTGCTTTGTGTGCGGTAGCAGTGCCCCAAGACTGAAACATCACACATGTACCTCTCCTTTGTCCACATTCCAGAACTCCGCAAAGTGACTGGCATGATCCTGATGGTCTGCCTTGTATTTGGGAGCACCATGAAGCTTTTCCAGCAAACCATTTACAGGTATTGATTGACTTACGACCCATGCAACTTACGACCATTCGACTTTACGACCACAATCGCTAGCCATGACTACTCCGTGTCTGGCAGTGCAAACGTTGCCCAGCTGGGCGTACGACAGTGCGGACCAGCTTCTGGCAGCACTACCATCTCCGTGTGCATATAGCCTATTCAACTTACGACCAAATCATGTTACGACGGGTCCGTCGGAACCAATCGTGGTCGTAAGTCGAGCACTGGTTGTAGTTTAAAATTTGCATATTTTGAAGATGCAAAATAAATTTTATCTATATAAATATCAGCTGAAAAATGTATTAGCGATGCAAGATGCACTCTTCTCAGAGCGACCCCACAGAGTCTCTCAGCTCTAAGTCCTCCTGTCTGCCTGCTGATAACCCCTAGATGTGGAGCTTCTTTCCTGAGTGGAGCACCCAGATGACTCCAGCACAAGGACTCACCCCTGACTCTCTTCTTCCCTTCTCACCCGCCATGCAATCCCACAGCAAGTCCTGTGGTTCAGCCTGCAGTGGGCACCCTGATTGCAGCCTGTTCTTGCTGTCTGCATTTCTATAGTCAGTTTCAGTCACCTTCATCACTCGCTGGCCTGCTGCCCAAGTCTGCCTCCAGGCCTTCTCCCTCCTGCCTCTCTTGCCCTCCCACAGTCCATACTCCACTCGGCATCCAGAGTGATCTCTAAAAACATGGAAAACATGATGTACATCTGCATCCCCGTTTACACCCTACCACTGGCTTCTCGCTGCGGTGGAATAAAAGCTTACACACTGGCCCATGCCTGCCTCTTCAGCCTCATCTCCTTCCCTTGCTTGTTCATACTCTTGTCTGGTAGATTTTCTGGTCTCTAGGGCTGAAAGCAGTCTTAACTGGCGAACAGATATTAGATCATAGAATCTAGAACACAGGGTATGGAAGGAAAAGTGTAAGAAGAGAAGGCCAGAAATGGTTAAAAAAAAAAACAAAAAAACACATGAAACTGAAAACATAACTGAGCTATATGTATACCCAAAATAGTAACATAATTTTTTAAAAACTGAGCTAATAGACTTGCAAAGAGTTAGAAATATCTTCAATCATATTCTGAAAACAAAAAAAATGTAGACTTAGTAAATATAAAAGGACAAAAATTTTACACATTCCATTTCTGGACCATAATGCAATAAAGGTGCTCAACTCTTTGGCATTGTTAAACTATTAAATAAATGAATGCCTGGGTTAGGGTGCAAATCCAAAACGCAATGACCATGCCCATAAACATATGTGCTTGTCAATATACCATAACCATATACATACAGTATTGGTGAAAGGAGAGAGCTGTCTCAGAAACACGGGTAGTGATCGGGTTATGTTCATTGGGATCCTAGCACTGCCCTGGAGTCACTTAACATCATCTCTTCACAGTTAAGAGGAGCACTGCAGGGAATTTAACTATTGCAGACACCTGTGCTAAATCAGGGTGCCCTCCTGCTGAACCCGAACTTGACCTCACAGCTCTTATCCGCACAGGATTCCAGGCAGCTGCTACAGATCAGTTGCTGTTGGTTTACAGATGGAAACTGTCCTCAAACAGCAGAGTGGAAACTGGTGCCAACAGCTCCAATGGAGAAAAGTAATGGCCTATGGGCTGGGCAGGGTGGCTCAAACCTGTAATCCCAGCAGTTTGGGGAGCTGAGGCAGGTGGATCACTTGAGGGCAGGAGTTCGAGACCATTCTGGCCAACATGGTGAAACCCGTCTCTACAAAAGATACAAAAGTTAACCAGGCATGGTGGCACACACCTGTAATCCCAGCTACTTAGGAGGCTGAAGTGGGATAATCCCTTGAACCCGGGAGGCGGCGATGGCGGTGAGCCAAGATGGCGCAACTGCACTCCGGCCTGGCCTGGAGTAATAATAATGATGGCCCCTGCTATGGTCTGAATGTTTGTGTCCCCCCAACCTCATGTGTTGAAACCCAGTCACCAGTGTGATGGTATTAGGAGGTAGGGTATTTGGGAGGTTAGGAATGGAATTCATGCACTTACAAAGGGAGTCCCAGAGAGCTTCCTTGCCTCTCCTGCTATATGAGGACAGAGGGAGAAGATGCCACCTAATGAGAAAGAAAGCCACCCCTCCCCAAACACCGAATCTGCCAGTGCCTTGATCTTGGACTTCCCAGCCTCCACAACTGTGAGAAAGGAATGTCTGTTGTTTATAAGTTACCCGGTTTATGGTATCTCATAGCAGCACAAATGGACTAAGATAGCCCCCCAGAAGAATGTATGACCCACCTAAGAACCAGACAGCTTCATTTGTCTCCTGGGCTGCTCTCTCTGTGACTGCTGTGGAGATCTGTGAAGGACACAAATATTAATCATGGCAGCTGCATAGGCCATATCACTATGTGGAGGTGTACAAATGAAGTCATTCTTTAGAAGCAGAACATGGCTGGGCACGGTGGCTCATGCTTGTAATCCTGATACTTTGGAGGCTGAGATGGGAGGATTGCTTGAGCCCAGGAGTTTGAGACCAGCCTGGGCAACATGGTGGGACCTTGTCTCTATAAAAATACATTCTCTGGACCTGATGGTGCATGCATGTACTCCCAGCTACTCAGGGCACTGAGGTGGCAGGATCACTTGAGCCTGGAACTTCGAGGCTGCAGTCAGCTATGACCACGCCACTGCACTCCAGCCTGGTTGGCTGCATAAGACCTTGTCTTAAAAAAATAAATAAATAAATAAAAGCAGAACACAAAACAGTTTGTGATCTGATTAAAGCTTTGTCACACATGTTCATAAACAAATTTGGAAGAGAATTTAGAAATGGCCGACTTTTTTTTTTTACAAGTCATTCTTTTAGTTTGTTTAAATTTAAAAACATACATTGGTACATAAATGAATTGGTACATGAAAAACTCAAATCTTAACTATACAGAAACTTTCAGTATCTAGATTGAGGCATTTCCCAAAGGCCTGTTTAACTTGGATTTTACTACATTTTGAAAACTGTTAAAGGCTAATGTGGTTGATGAAATAATATTAATACACCTTCACAGAGAAAGGAACAATTGCTATAATATATGCAATTTTAACAATTATGTAATATTTTGCATATGCAATACCTCTAATGAATCAGGCACTGCTATAAGCATGTTCTATTCATTATCTCACATGGATCTTCTGTGAGGTAGGTTTCAGTATCTTCAATTTAGAGTATTGTTTTTCAAAAACAATACACAAAATTGAATAAAACACAGTTGGCTATTAAAAATGCAGTGCTGACTGAAAAATGCATTTTGCCAGTATAGCAGATACATTTATAGAAAAGTTAAAAAACTTACAAAGTTAAACTATATTACTTAGACACACGTACATCTATAGTAAAACTGTGATGATAGTCAAAGGAATAATTTTTTTTTTGAGACAGTATCTCATTCTGTCACCCAGGCTGGAGTGCAGTGGCACAATTTCGGCTCACTCTAACCTCCACCTTCTGTCTCAAGCGATCTTCCCACCTCAGTGCCTCCACCCCTAGTAGCTGAGACTACAGGTGTGCACCCCCAGCCTGGTCAGGAATAATTTTTCAAACTTTAGATGAATGGTTTTCCTTGATGGGGAAGCAAAGGGTTATGTTTGGGAAGGCCATGCAGAAGGCTTTGTGGATTGTGGTGAGATTGTATTTATTAGGCAAGTGATAGTTGCAAGAGTATTTATTTTATTTTTCTTTATATCATATATGTATACATATATACAATTTTGTCTTTATGATATAGTTCATAATTAAAATTTAAACAGCTGTCTTGAGATATATAGTTAACAGACCTTATACTTTGCTTATTTAAACTGTACAGTTAAATGGTATTTAATATATTCACAGATATGTGCAACCAGCACCAGTCAGTTTTATAACTTTTTTTTTTTTTTTTGAGACAGAGTCTGACTCTGTCACCCAGGCTGCAGTGCAGTGGCGCAGTCTTGGCTCACTGCAGCCTTGAACTCCTGGGCTCAAGCAATCCTGCCTCAGCCTCCTGAGTAGCTGGAGCTAAAGGTGCACGCTACTCAGCCCAGCTAATTTTTTTTTTTTTTTTTTTTTTTTTGTAGAGATAGGGTTTTGCCGTATTGTCCACGCTGGTATCGAGCTCCTGAGCTCAGGGGACCTGCCCGCCACGGCCTCCTAAAGTCCTGGGATTACAGGTGTGAATCATGACGCCTGGCCTAGAACATTTTCATCAACTCTAAAAGAAACCGGTATGCTTTAGCTGCCACCTCCTGTTCCTCCAATCCTAAGCAACCACTAATCTGCTTTCTGTAAACTGGTCTTTTCTGGACATTTCATGTAAAAGGAATCATATGCTATGTGGACTTTTGTGACTGGCTTCTTTCACATAGCACAATATCTTCAAGGTTCATTCAAGTTACAGCATTGTGTCAGTACGTTATTCCTTTTATAACCATCATAATTTTAAAAAGTTTTTTATTTTGAATACTAGTGCTTGAGGGAAAATAGTTTAATTAAAAGGAAATTAGAAAGAAAGGGTTTTTTGAGATCCTAAAGGACTTTCAATTACTTCCAGTATCTCTGGGGGTGGTTGACACTGGTTTTTGTTCCTGAATGTGACTTTTTTCCTTTTTCTTTCTTTTCTTTCTTTTTTTTGAGACAGAGTCTCACTCTGTCAACCAGGTGACTTTTTCAAAACTGGGAATGTCATGCCATGGGGTGGATATTTGGTTTCCAATGAATGAGACAGGGAGTGGAAGAAGAGTTATTTTACTGAGGGAAGGAAAGAAACATATTGAAAGAAAGAGACACAGCAGGAGGAAGGAGGGAGGGAGGGGAGCTGCTTGGAGCGGAATGAGCAGAGCTGTGGGCAAGGAAAGGCTGGTACTGGCCAGTGCAGGCGCTGAGGGGAAGGGTGAAGGGAATGTGGGAGGAACATCAGGCCATAAATCCCCAAACTCCAGCAGCTGGAGTTGTGAGCCCAAGGGTCCTGGTGATTCCCCCACAGGTGGGGGATGCGGCTAGGGGCCGCTCAGGCTCAGGCAGGGAGTCAGGACACAGCGGGCATGGATGTGCACATGGAAATCCACAGCACTAGGTGTGTGACTTGAGGGAGAACCAGAGATACAATGTCACCCCATTCCTATCTTCCAGGGACTTTCCATCTCATAGGCACATTTGTCATCTCTTTTCCATCTCGTCACAATTCCTCGTTGCTGGAAGTGTATTCTGCAGAGACTGGGAACATTGCAATTATTGATTAATAAGTGAAGAAATGAAGGTTTTTACATTCAGTTTTTTTTTTGAAACCAAAAATGCGGTTTCTGAATGGATGGAGAGTTTCAGCTTTTCAAGATGAAAAAGCTCTGGAGATAAGTTGTGCAACAATGTGAATACCCTTGACGCTGAAGAACTGTACACTTTAAAATGGTTACAATGGAAGCCAGGTGTGGAGGCTCACACCTGTAATCCTAGCACTTTGCAAGGCTGAGTGTGGTAAATTGCTTGAGCTCAGGAGTTCAAGACCAGCCTGGGCAACATGGCAAAACCCCGTCTCTACAAAAAAATACAAAAATTAGCTGGGCGTGGTGGTGCACACCTGTGATCACAGCTACTTGGGAGGCTTAAGTGGGAGGATCGCTGGAGGCTGGGAAGTCAAGGCTCCAGCGATCCTCCCACCTCAGCCTCCCAAGTGAGGGAAGTCAAATGAGTTGTGATAGTGTCTGTGCACTCCAGCCTAGGTGACACTGAGACCCTGTCTTAAAAAAAATTGTTAAGATGGTAAATTTTATGTGTAGTTTACCACAATTAAAAACAAAAAAAATCAATGTGATAGCTCAGATATAAAATTATACATCTTTGGCTTTTTAAAAGATAACAATATAGACAAAATAGAAAATGAAAAAGAATCTAATTTTCCAGTATTAATGTTCACATTGATGTTAACAGGAGGTATTCTGTTTTGGGGCTTTTTCCCTCCATAAAAAATAATTACATACTTTACATGTTTGAAAAACGGGAGGGGTTGAGAAAAAGAAATACATAATAAATGACACATATTGTAACATTTTCTTGCATTTCAAACTACTATGATGATTAACATATATGCAGACTTTTGGATCTGAGGTTTTTTCCAGGGACACATTTGTTTACAATTAAAATGTGGAATTTATCTCCTCTATTCATCTTGAATTCGTCATGTTCCCCAGCAGCCATCAAAGCATCCTTCATCTAGCCCGGACGTCTCTTCCTGAAAATGTTTTTTATTGGAAAAGAAAAAGGAAGTGGCCTTGAGTCAGCTAACCTTCGCCATTGCACTGCTTTCACTAGAGCTGTTTTTATTTAATGTGTCTGTTAAGCTTTGCTTCCTTCCTAATACTGTAGCCTGTGTCTTCCTGAATTCATCAAACCAGTCCCATTTTAATCCCAGTAACAAGTAGAGGGGCACCTTCTCAGTCTAATACCTGGTGTGGATGATGAGTCTTGGGAACTTATTGGAATCGTTGGAAGACACGTCACTGTTTAGTAAGTGCATCCCTATGAATATTAGGTGAATGAGACTTAAGGCTCAGTGCATCATGTTCTTTGTCCCCGTTGTGTCCTCCAATTAGTATTTCTTTGTTTTTTTTTTAAACAGGGTCTCACTCACTCTGTTGCCCAGATTGGAATGCAGTGACATGATCACAGCTCACTGCAACCTTGATTCCCAGGCTCAGGTGATCCACCTCAGCCTCTCAAGTATATGGGACTAAGGCACATGCCACTATACCCAGTTAATTTTTGTATCTTTTGTAGAGATGAGGTTTCACCATGTTGCCCGGGCTGGTCTCAAACTCCTGGGCTCGAACAATCCATCCACTCTGGCCTCCCAGAGTCCTGGGATTATAGGTGTGAGCCACCACACTGGGCCACAATTAGTATTTCTGATGTTAGAAACTAAAAGTGCTGGTAAGCCTTGGAAAGAAAAATCCTGTGGTCTCTGCAAGCTTCAGATTTAATCTTGGCCTCATCCCCTAATCACGTCAGAAGAAGAGAATCTGTGAAAACTGGAAATGATCAAAGAACGATGGGGTCCCAGGAGAAGGGATCTCATGCCTTTCAGATCTATTCACAGATTTGACCTGCAGACTTTAGATATGGGAGGAATAGACTAAAAATAAACTTTGTCATTGTTGTTATTGTTTTGGAGACAGGATCTCACTCTATCATTCAGGCTGGAGTGCAGTAGCTCCATCTCAGATCACTACAACCTCTGCCTCCCAGGTTCAAGTGATCCTCCCACTTCAGCCTCCTGAGTAGCTGGGACCACAGGTGTGTGCCACCACACCCGGGTAAGTTTTGTATTTTTTGTAGAGACTGGGTCTTGCTATGTTTCCCAGTCCGGTCTTGACCTCTTGGACTCAAGTGATTCCCACATCAGCTTTCCAAAATGCTGGGATTCCAGGTGTGAGCCACTGCACCTGGCAAAGCATATTAATTTGCAATTTGGCCTTGGGGCCTGAGTGGCCAGGCTTTGATTGTCTGTTTCCTCTTTGGAGTGGGGAAATGTGTGAGTTAAAGCACCAATCACATACACACATATCTATATAGATTTCTGTACAACCCAAGACATCCAACTTTAAATAAGGGGAAAAGGAAATCAGAACATAGAGGGGGGCTGCTCTTTACCAGGTAACTTGTAATCAATGTGTCATTGAGTCCCATCTGCAATGGATGTGTATATGAGTTAGCTATTGCTGCATAATAAACCATCCCAAAACTTAATTAGCTCATAATTGAGCCGGTTAGCAATTTAGGCTGGGCTCAGCTGGGCCATTCTTCTGGTCTCAGTTCGGCTCTGTGTGTGGTATGTGTGTGTGTTTAGCTCTGCTTCTGGCAGTAAGCTGGCTGTCAACTGGGGTACCTTGGTTCTCCTACTTATGGTATGTCTTTCTCCAGCAGACTAAGGTGTACTTGTTCTCATGGAGATGGCAGGGTTCTGAAAGAAAAATCAGAAGCATATGAGCTCTTTTGAGCCTAACCCGTCATACTCTCTGCATTCTGTTGGCCAGAGTAAATAAGGCCAGCCCAGATATAAGACGATTTGGGGAAACAAATTCTGTCTGTCTATGGGAGCAGCTATAAAATCTCATTGTAAAGGGTATAGATAAGGAAGTATGAAGAATTGCTATACTTTTTTCTATCAGTATCATTATGCCTTTTCTTGCAGGTGAGGTTTCCCTGATTGTTCCAGATCAAATTCAAAACCTTGAAGTTACTAAGTGGCTGGGCTGTAACTCAGTAGTATGAATTATACTTGACTCCAAAGCCCAGACACCTTTATCGACTACAGTACTCATGCAGCTTCCTTAGGCCTTCAAGGTTCTGGAGTGTGCTGCTTCTGTTAATGCCCATCCAGGACTCTTAATTTATACCCATTGGATATAATTCCCTCTAGAGAATGCTGAACTGTCTTGGAAGAACTTAAAATAACTTAGGGAAACAGCTGAGGGCCGAGTTTAGGAATCAAGGCTCTAGCAATATATTTTTTATTTCTAATTCTAGGGGAAATTTGAAAACACATATAATGTGCTCCATATGTTTGCAAATTCTTTTCATCCATTTTTGGTTTTTGTAGGCTATTTATGATTTTCAGAGCAAACTAAATAAAACTGTGCCTGAAACAACCTCTTACTCTGAAAAGCAAGCAACATAAAGATAGATCTGCTGAGAAGACATTTCCTCCTGCTGCAATTTAGCCAAACAGCTGACTGTGTATTGAAGCAGTCCTTTGATTTTAACATGGCAAAGCTGTTTGCAAGACCCCAAACTGAGGAGCTGCCATGAGGGCACACATGGAAATCACACACAGCCAATGCATCCCTCACCCTGAACTAGTGGTCCATATCCATGGCTGCACATTACAATCACCTGGAGAGCTTTTAAAATTCCCAAAACCCAAGTTACAACAGACCTATTAAATTGGATTTCCGGGAGTGGGACCCAGGCAGCAGTGTTGTTTAACAGCTCTCCACATGATTATAGTGCGTGATCAAGGCTGAAAACCCACTGCTTTAAACCAGTATCTTTTGATGAACTCCTTGCAAATAATTCCTCAAACAAATGTAAAATGTTTGCTGCTGAGTTGTAGGCTTTCAGTCTTATCTGCAGTACTTAGTATCTTTGCACAAACCGATCTCTGTTACTTGTTTGGTTCCTGGTTCAACCCAGTTCCATGGATACTGAGGGCATTTTAGTTGCAGGACAGTGTGCTAGGTGCTATGGCCTTGGTGAGCATCATCGCTGGGGGAGGACTTTGCTGGGAAAAACAAATTGTACTATAAAAACTCAAAACCATGCCATTTATCAAACTGAGGCAAAAATACAAATACCCGGGTGGTCAACTGAGAGAACATGAATAGATACCTTGGAATTTTAAAATCCATCTGATGACACCATAAGTAAATGTATTCCACTTTGAAAAAATGCTGCCGTTATTCTCAGATATGGAGTGAGGATTTTTGTGTCAGCATGATGCTGGCTGGCCTCATAAGCTTGGGTTTAGAAGTGTTCTCTTCAATTTTTGGGGAGAGTTTGAAGAAGATTGGTGTTCCCCATTAAAGGTTTGGTAGAATTCACCAGTTAAGCCAACAGATTCAGGGCTGTTGTTTGTTTTTGGTGAGGAGGTTTCTGATGACCGATTTAGTCCCCTTAATTATGGATCTATTCAGATTTTGTATTTCTTTGCAATGCAGTATTTTTTGTCTCTAGGAATTTGCCCATTTTATCTAGGTTAGCCAGTTTGTTAGCATACAGTTGTTCGTAGTGTGCTCTTATAATCCTTTTTATTTCTCTAGAGTTAATAGTAGTCATGTCCCCACTTTAATTTTCATTTTAGTAACTTGTTTCTTCTGTCCTTTTTCCTTAGTCAGACTAAAGGTTTGTCAATTTTGTTAATCTTTTTGAAGACCTGACTTTTGGGTTTGTTGATTTTCTCGTGTTTCTATTCTCCATTATTTGTCTCTGCTGTAACCTTTACTACTTCCTCCTTCTACTAACTTTGGATTTAGTTCTTTTCCTTGTTTCTTAAATTGTAAAGTCACGTTGTTGGTTTGAAATCTTTCTCCCTTTTTAGTGTAACATAGCTATAAATTTCCCCATTATCATTGCTTTTGAAGTGTCTTATAAGTTTTAGTGTGCTGTTTTCATTTTCACTGGTCTCTAGTATTTTCTAATTTCCCTTGATTTCTTCTTTGACCTGTGGTTAAGAATGTATTGCTTAATTTTTTAGTTTTCCTTCTATTATTGATTTATAACTTTATCATATTGTGGTGAGGGAAGATACTGTGTATGGTATCTATCTTTTTTTTTTTTTTTCTGAGACAGGGTCTCACTCTGTTGCCCAGGCTGGAGTACAATGGTGCAATCTCAGCTCGCTGCAACTTCCGACTCCTGGGTTCAAGCAATTCTCCTGCCTCAGCCTCCCGAGTAGCTGGGATTACAAGTGTCTGCCACCACACCTGGCTAATTTTTGTATTTTTAGTAGAGACAGGTTTTCACCATGTTGTCCAGGCTGTCTTGAACTCCTGACCTTGTGATCCACACACCTCAGCCTCCCAAAGTGCTGGGATTTTCAGGCATGAGCCACTATGCCCGGCCTGATCTCTATCTTTTTAAGCCTATTGAGACTTAATTTGTGGTCCAGTGTATGCTCTATCTGGAAGAATGTTCCATGTGCACTTGAGAAAATGGTTTATTTTGTTATTGTTGTTGGACAGAGTTTTCTGTATGTTTGTTAGGTCTGGTTGTTTTACAGTGTTGTTCATGTCCTCTATTTCCTTACTTATTTCTGCCTGACTATTCTGTCTATTCTTGGGTGGGATACTGAAGTCTACAGTTGTAGATCTGCTTCTTCCTTCAATCTGTCCATTTTTATTTCCTATATTTTGATGGCATATATATGTTTATAATTGTTATATCTTCTTCCTGTATTGAACCTTTTGTTAGGTAATATACTTCTTTTAATTTTTAAAATTTAAAGTCTATTTTGTCTGATATAGTATAGTTATCCATGATTTCTTTTTTTAAATGTATTTACATGGCATGTCTTTTTCTATCCTTTCACTTTCAACCTATTTGATTGGAGGGACTTCTGTCATTTTGCTATTAGTTTTCTATTATGTTGGTTTAAAAATAGTTGCAGTTTTCGCCATTACTTTTATTATTTTATTTTATTTATTTATTTTGACATGGAGTCTCCCTTTGTCACCCTCTGTCACCCAGACTGGAGTGCCATGGTGCAATCTCAGCTCACTGCAACCTCCCCTCCTGGGTTCAACCAGTTCTTCTGCCTCAGCCTCCTGACTAGCTGGGATTACAGGTGCCTGCCCTAATGCCCAGCTAATTTTTGTATTTTTAGTAGAGACAGGGTTTTCCCATGTTGGCCAGGCTGGTCTCAAACTCCTGACCTCAGGTGATCCACCTGCCTCAGCCTCCCAAAGTGCTGGGACTACAGGCGTGAGCCATGGCGCCTGGCCTTTCACCATTACTTTTAGTATACCCCTGAGAGCATTGTGTCCCACATTTCCTGCATTCCTGTCTTCTATTGTATTTAGCTGACTATTTTGCAGTGAAAATTTTAATTTCCTTCTCTTTTATTTTTGGTGTCTATAGTTATCTTTTTTTGGGAGGGGTTACCACCAAGGGGATCACATTTAACATTCAAGTCTTTTCATTTAATTATTGCATAGTATTTAATTATAGGAATATACAGCAATCTGTCCATTCTAGTCTTGATGGTTATCCATTTTGATTTGTTTTTTAATAGACTTTATTTTTTTAGGGCAATTTTAGGTTTACAGAAATATTGAGTAGAAAGTACACAGAATTCCCATGTAACCCCTACCCCCACCAGCTTCCCTTACTATTAACATCTTACGACAGTGTGATACATCTGTTACAGGTGCTGAACCAATTTGAAAGCATTATTATTAGCTGAAGTTCATAGTTTATGTTAGGGCTTCTTCTTTGCGTTACACATTCTATGGGTTTTGACAAATAGACAATGACATGACATGTATTCACCATCACAGTTTTATTCTCTTAAGGTACTTGGTGCTTTATGTATTTATTCTTCTTTTCTCCTCTCTGAACCCTTGGCGACCATTGATCTTTTTCTTATCTTCATAGTTTTGCCCTTTGCCAGAATATCATATAGTTGGAATAATACGTATGAACCTTTTTAGCATAGCTTCTTTTATTTAGCATTATGCACTTAAGATTTCTCCAAGTCTTTTCATGGCTTGATAGCTAATTTCTTTGTATTACCAAATAATATTACATTATATGCATATATCATAGTTTATCCATTCACCTATTGAAGGACCTCTTGGTTGCTTCCAAGTTTTGGCAGTCATGTGTAAAACTGCTGCAAACATTTATGTACAGTTTTTTGTCAGAGGAAAGTTTTCAATTCATTTGGGTAAATACCAAGGAATGTGATTGCCGAATCGATAAGCATATATTTAACTCTGTAAAAAACTGCCGGGTGGGGAGCTGGGGAGAGATAGCAGGGGGAGAGATGCCAGATGTAGGTGATGGGGAGGAAGACAGCAAATCACACTGCCACGTGTGTACCTATGCAACAATCTTGCATGTTCTTCACATGTACCCCAAAACCTGAAATGCAATAAAATAAATAAATGGGAAAATAAATAAATAAGTAAATTTCTGATTGTTTTAACTAAAAAAAAAAAAAACTGCCAAACTATCTTCCAAAGTGGCAATACCATTTTTTATTTCCACCAGTAAGAAAGGAGAGTTCTTGTTGCTTCACATCCTCACCAGTATTTGGTCTTTTAAATGTTTCACATTTTAGCCATTCTAACTAGGTGTGTAGTGGTATCTCATTGTTTTAATTTCCAGTTCCCTAATACCACACGATGTTGGGCACTTTTTAACATGCTTATCTTTTATCTGTATCTTTTCTTTGGTGATGTGCCATTTGCAAATGCCATATCCAAATGTCAGTTCATTCTCTTAACAATGTCTTTTACAAAGGAGAACTTTTAATGCAGCCAAGCTTATCAATTTCTTTCTTTCATTGATCATACTTTTGGTGTTCTACTAAGAGGTCATTGCCAAACCTAAGGTCATATATATTATTTCCTATGTTATTATTTAGGAGTTTTATAGTTTTGCATTTTTCACTTAGATCTGTGATTCATTTTGAGTTAAGTTTTCTGAAAGATTTCTCTCTAGATTCATTTTTTTTCCTGCATTTTGTTGTTGTTCTTATTGTTATTGTTGTTGTTTGTTTTTGGCATGGGGATGTTCAGTTGGGCCAGCACCGTTTGTTGGAAAAACTATCCTTTCGCCATTGAATTGCCTTCACTTCTTTGTCAAAGAACAATTGACTCCATCTGTGTAGGCCTATTTCAGACCTCTCAATTCTATTCCATTGAGTTGTCTTTCTATTCTTTCACTAGATTGCCTTGCTGTTTGGGGTCTTTTGTGGTTCTGTAGGAATTGTACAAGCCAACACTATAAATTTATAAAGGAATTCCTAGTAAACGTAAGAAATGAGATAGGTGGCAGCACAATAATAGTGGGGAACTTTAATACTCCACTGACGGCACTAGGCAGGTCATCAGGACAGAAAGTCAACAAAGAAACAATGAATTTAAACTATACCCTACAACAAATGGACTTAACAGATATATACAGAACATTCTACCCAACAACTACGGAATATACATTCTATTCATCAGCACATGGAACTTTATTTAAGAGAAACCACCATAGGCCACAAAACAGTCTCAGTAAATTTATGAAAATCAAAATTATATCAACTACTCTCTCAGACCACACTGAAATAAAGTGGGAAATCAACTCCAAAAGAAACCCTCAAAACTATGCAAATACATGGAATTTAAACAACCTGTTCCTGAATGATCATTGGGTCAACAATGAAATCAAGACAGAAATTTAAAAATTCTTTGAACTGAATGATAATAGTGCCACAACTGTCAAAACTTTTGAGATACAGCAAAAGCAGCACAAGAGGAAAGCTCACAGCTTTAAATGCCTACATTGAAAAGCCTGAAGGAGCACAGACAATCTAAGGTCACACTTCACGGAAACAAGGACAATCAAAACCTAAATCCAGCAGAAGAAAAGAAATAAAATCAGAGCAGATCTAAATGAAATTGAAACAAAAAATACAAAAAATGACAAATAAAAAGCTGGTTCTTTTAAAAGATAAATAAAATTTATAGATGATTGGCAAGATTAACCAAGAAAAGAAGAGGGAAGATCTAAGTAAGCTCAATGAGAAAGAAAACAGGAGATATCACAACTGAAACCACAGAAATACCTAAGATTAGCCACTATGAACACATTCACACACAAAACTAGAAAACCTAGAAGAGATGGATACATTCCTGGAAATATGCAACCCTCCTAGATTAAAGCAGGAAGATACAGAAACTCTGAAAAGACCGATAACAAGCAGCAAGATTGAAATGGTAACAAAAAAAATTGCCAACAAAAAAAAATCCAGGGCCATACAGAATCACAGCTGAATTCTATCAGACATTCAATTCAAAGAATTGGTACCAATCCTATTGACACTATTCCAAAACACAGAGAAAGAGGGAATCTTCCCTAAATCATTCCATGAAGCCAGTGTCATCCTAATGCCCAAACCAGAGAAGGACATAACAAAACAAGAAAATGACAGACTAATATCCTTGATGAATATAGATGCAAAAATTCTCAAAAAAATACTAGCAAACTGAATTCAACAGCATATCAAAAATCCACCATGACCAAGTGGGTTTCAAACCAGGGATGCAGGAGTGGTTTAACATAGAAAAGTCAATAAATGTGATACACGGCATAAACAGAATTAAAAACAAACAAAAAAAATCACATAATCATCTCAATAAATGTAGAAAAAGCACTTGACAAAATCCAGCATCGCTTTATGAATAAAACCCTCAGCAAAATTGGCATACAACGGATGTACTTTCAGGTAATAAAAGCCATGACAAACCCACATCCAACATTATTCTGAATGTGGAAAAGTTGAAAGCATTCCCTCTAAGAACTGGAACAAGACAAGGATGTCCACTTTCACCACTTCTATTCAACATAGTACTAGAAGTCTTAGCCAGAGCAATCAGACAAGAGAAGGAAGAAAGGGGCATCCAAATAAGTAAAGAGGAAGTCAAGTTGTCGCTGTTTGCTGATGATATGATTGTATACATACAAAACCCTAAAGACTCCTCCAAAAAGCTCCTAGAACTTTTCCTAGGCATTTTCTGTGTGTTCTTCTCTTCATCAACTAACAACTGTGTAGATTTCTGATTGGATGATAGAATAAATGTGAAGTAGTAACTGTGCTCGCCTTAGCGCAGTGCCTATTGAATGAAAGATAGTAATTTAACGTTAGTTTGTTTTCCTTCTTTGTGTTTTTAGGGGAGGTGGCAAGTAGGGGTTAACCCAGCCAACTGTTATAAAGGTACAATTTCCCTGGAATTTGTAGATCAAGCTATCACTCCAGCATAAGGAATCAGGGCTAGGAGTAGCTATTGCCAGCTGCATTTGTGAGTGGCCTAAGCTGAGTTACCATTATAATGATGATGACTTTACAAATCTGTTCAGTATTTAATGTGTCTAATGCCCTAAATGTTGGATTGGGCTACATTAGTAGTTAGCTCTAATAACTAACTCCAAATACTCTTCTATGAAAATACTCTTCTATAAATTCAAAGAATTGGTATCAATCCTATTGATGCTATTCCAAAACACAGAGAAAGACGGAATCCTCCCTAAATCATTCCATGAAGCCAGTGTCATCCTAATGCCCAAACTAGAGAAGGACATAACAGAACAAGAAAATGACAGACTAATATCCTTGGTGAGCATAGATGCAGAAATCCTCAAAAAATACTGTGAATTCATAGAAGGGTATTTGGAGTTAGTTATTAGAGATTGATTTGTAATTTGATACTAAGCTATGTAAATAGGTTTCTAATTACAATAGTTACCTCTAGAGAAAAAAATCCATAGCACAACTGTCCTGTGATTCCCATTCCCCACTCTGTCCATGTGATGACACTTACACATGGGAAGCCATTCAGCATGACAGAGCAGACTGACTCCAGAACGTGTTTTGAGGAGGGTGGAAGGAGAAGGCTGCTGCTCCTGGAACTCAAGGCTTTAACGAAGGTGACACAGGAGGGAGGAAAGGAGGAGCCTGTCTGTTTCTCTGAGCCCCAGGCCACTCAGTCTCTAGTACTGGCTGGTGCCAGTCAGGGCAGGAGACCAGACCTGCCCTGGCTAAGGACCTGCAGGTGAATCTAAGAGCAGATGCGCTGAGCTCTGGGGACAGCGGCCACACGGGCCAGGCTCTGTCCGCAGAGCTGACACAACCACCTTGTGCTGGACGTTAATGATTTGCTTCAGGGAAAGGCAAAGTGGAGGCTCCTCACCAAGTGTCAGGGCCCCTGCTCTAGAATCTGTGACTGCTCTACCCGGAACAGAAGAAATGGCCTTTCAGTCACCAGCCGGGTACCTTGAGTTTGCTCTGGGGCTACGCATAAGCTCTGAACCCAGTGAGTTGCACATCAGCAGAATGGGAGGCAGAGCAGGCTGTCCACTGACGGCTTGGGAAATAAATAACGCTGCGCTCAGCCATCCTGGGCCGGTCTCCTTTGGGGTTTGTCAGCTTATTAAGAAGTAAGAAATTCTCATGTCAGAAAATGAGTGTGCACATTCCAAACTATCATCACCTGTTGTGAAACAGCTTTACAAAAACGTCCCTGGGAGTGCTCCCGCCAATAATATGTGAGAAAGGATTTTTCCCAGTTCCTTCTTGATACAGTGTGTCATGAGTTTTTTCCATCTTTGCCAATATGATGCTAAAAAAAGTATCCTTTCATATTTACTTATAATATTAGTGATGCTTAAAATCATTTTGTTAAACTTTGGTACTTCGTTTTTGTTAACTGTCTATTCATGACTTTTTACTATCACCATGTTGACTGTTTTCTTACAGTAATTTAATTAAGTACAGTATAATTTATCCATCATATATATTGCATATATTGAAAATATTTGATCATTTATGTTTCATCCTTCCTTAATTAAGATTAGTCATTTAACATCACCAAAAAGCATAAATTCAGGCATCTTTTTAAACAAATGGCTTACATTTTTTCATGGCTGGCTTGATAATGTATGCAAGTAGTTCTACCTAATATTTGTTTAGGAGCCTGTTTCTTGAGCTGTGGGAAGATTACTGGGCCCTACAATAAACTGCCAGAGATGCTTGTGGCTCCTGCTCTTCAGTGACTGAGTGATCCTTTGTGCTTGAAGTTTGGAGGCTGCACACAGCTGAAACCAGCCCCTGCACAGACAGGCAGCCAAGGCAGCCAAGGCAGCTGAGCAGTGGGGACCATGCCAGTCCCTGCCACCACAGGATGGCAGGAGGGAACAGTACGCAGCATGCCTGCTAGGTGCACCTAGCACCAGGGAGCAAAATTAGTGACGCATCACTCTGGCAATTTCCTTACCTGCACTATTCAAGCTAGGAATAGATTTGCTTCAGGTGCTCCGGCTTACAGGATGTCAGCAGTTCCTCTCCTCTTTGACTCAAAAAAAGAAAGTAGATTTGAGAAGCACCTACCAGAGCTCCCAGCTTACAAGGGGGTGAGGGATCCAGAAGGAGCTGCTCTGCCGTGCATCTGTGGAGTAGCCAAGAAACGATCACCCATTCTTCTTAACTAAAAACTGAACAAAACCAAACAGGAACAATTTAACACGGAAAGCCATCTTTGATAAATGCTCAAGTTTCTTGAGATCTGCAGCTGTGGGGTCTATAGTACAAGGAACCAGATGTTTGCCAGAGCTTGCTAACAAACTTCATCCTGTGACAGGGATGGAATGACAATCTCAGGAGGCAGGGATGAGGCAGGAGAGGGATGGGATCTGTTCTTGGTGGAGAGCCATGTGACTCTCCCTCCCTGTACAGGGTGACCTTTGTGCATTTCTTCCTAGAAGGGGACTGAGACTCAGGGGCTGCCAGCAAAGCCCGGAAGGGCTCAAGTCCTCCATTCATTTCATCAGATCATGGTAGTAAACAGCCAGGTTTCCTCAAACACTGTCCACAGTTCATAGTCTACATACACTTGCAGAATGTGTTCTCTTCCTATGTTGGTCAATGAAAACTCATCGTACAAAATGGCTCAACTGCTTCTTCACCAACATCTTCAAAACACTTGCAAGAAGCAGAGCAAGAAGCGGAGCAAGAACGGAGAAAGGGAAGGGATGATGGTTGAGAGGTGGGAGGATCCACATTTTCCCAAAATAATAGGATGGAGTTGTAACCAACACCTTGGTAGAAAATTACAGCCTCTTCCCCACAACGATCCCTAAAAAGAGCAGTGGTTGGCAGGTAAAGAAAGAGAAAGATGGAATAGGTTATAAAGCAATTGGTAAAAAGAATAAATCCCTAAAGTAAATTGTCAGCCAGTTTCAAGCATATAAAATGTACCTGCAATTATCCCCACTCTTCTGAATAATTGCACAGCCCTGTGCTATAGGAGCTGCTGTCACTGCAGAACCAGAGTGAGCTGGGGAAAGTCCTCGGTGAAGCCAACTTCCTTCCAGCTCTTCCCTCAGGCCCAGCAGGGATGAGTCCCTCCCCTACTGGGTCAGTCCACTCTGTCCTCTCAGGTGGTGGCAGGAACCCTGGTAAAATTCGGGGATGGCAGCTGCATTTTACTCCTTTTGGGTAAAATGAAAGCAGTAAGAGGTTTTTCAGCATCTGTCAGTCATAATGCAAAAATATCCCCATATTCGAAAGCCTTACCTATTGTGCAAAGGAGGGTCAGTCCAAGACAGCATAAAAGACAGCCTGTGTGCACCATTTTCTTCAGTCTAACAGGGATCTCTCACCTTAAACAATACAGTGGGTCTTTAAAATAAGTATATCATAGAGCAAGAATGACAAACTATCTTTAAAGAAAATTTTGCAGATCAGAGAAAAAAGCCTTTTAGAATTTTCACATTGTATAATGAATTATATCCTCTATTCTATTCTTGTGGGTGTATCATCAGTACCTTCATAATAAATACTTTTGACTTTAGGCTCAAAAATACCCAGCTACTTAAAAAAAAAAAGCACAGAAATAGACTTAAACAGCTGTTAAAAGTGGCTTTTAATATGCCAGAGACTTCCAAATGAAATGTGGAAGATGGAAGCTATCACTGCGAAATGATGAAACTAATCCAGAACAATGCAGATATTTATTAATTACACAGGAGTTTAATCAGATGCTCAGGAACACTCACTTGAAAATCAAACTCTCATCATCATCACTGGAAGCATATCTTAGAAATTTCTCCTTGGACACAAGTTTTTGCCTTCAAAAACAGTATACAATGGCTCATTGTAATCCCAGCACTTTGGGAGGTTGAGGTGAGCAGACCACTTGAGCCCAAGAGTTCAAGACCAGTCTGGGCAACATGGCAAAACTCCATCTCTACTAAAAATGTACAAAAAAAATTAGCCAGGCATGGGGGTGCACACCTATTGTCCCCGCTACTTGGGAGATGAGGCAGGAGGACCACTTAAACCTAGGACGTTGAGGTTGCAGTGAACTCTGATCATGCCACTACACTCCAGCCTGGATGACAGAGTGAAACCCTGTCTCAAAAAAAAAAAATAGCAGACAAAATCCATAACCAGACAACAAACTATTGGCAGAACCATGCAGCCCAGCTCAACAAGTGCTTGGTGACGTTCACCTTACTCCTGCTCATCAGAGCCAAATGGGAAACAACTGGAGAAAGAATCCACGCTAAAGCTTTAAATCCTCATTTAAAGCATGTGAAGCGTCTAATTGTAAATTCAAACAATGGAAAAACAAATCCACTTGCCTCTTGGCAAAACATCCATCCTTAATCAGAACATGCTCTATGCTTCCTAATCCATCACCAGGGAAAACCACTGTTCATTGTGTCTATAACCAGTTTCCCTATCATAGGCAAACATGCATTTATTTTTATAAAATGGAGATTATATTCGGCATTTTGATATCCAATTTTTAATATACCAGTGTTGTTGTAATAATTTTATGATTCTTTGAAACAATTTCAATGTCAATATCGCATTAAAATAAAAGAACATGTCACAGTTTATTTCAGCATTTTCCCATTGGACATTTAGGTTGCTTACCATGTACATTTATATTTATTTTGTGATTTTTTGATGAGCGTTCATCTGCCTCACCAGATTGTAAACCTTTGTATTTGTTTCTGGTCATCATTATTTCTCATTCCATAGCAGAACCTAAAATATACCAGTTGGTTATAGTATCTGGTGAATGCACCTGTCCTTCAATTCTTGGCTCAAATCAACCTCATCTACAAAACATTTCTGATCCTCACTTCAGCCACACATAATTGTCTCTATTTCTTCTAAAGTTCTTTTTACACCCTTGAAAGGAAAAGAGGTAAAATGCTATTAATTGAGTACTATTATGTGTCAGGCACTGTGCTGGTCATATTAAAGGAGAAAGTGCCAAAAAAAGGTTGCACCTTAGCCTTGAGGACAGGCCAAAAAAACTGCCATGAAATGTTCAATTAAGGACATTTCTAGAACTTTCCAGTGGCTCCATCAACTAGTCTGGCTCTGGAAAAAGCTCTAGAGTCCCACCCTTAATGAGGTCTCTGTCCCCTCTGTGTGGGGACAGTCTGAGAGGACAGAAGCTTAGGGTATCTTCCCTCATCTTAGAAGAATGTGGGCACTAGAGTGAGTTCTGCACAGCTCTGAAGATCACAGAGGGTGTCAGCAGAACCTTGTGACATCATCTGCAAAGAGAAGGGGAAAGTAAAGGAGAAAGCCTGGATGGGAGGTCATTAGCCCACTCTGGAGAAAGAGAGAAGAAAGCAGTTATTTTGAGACTTTCTTGCCTTATTAACACATGATACTTCTACTCAGAGGTTCCTGCCCAAAGTAAAGATGATTCCCCTCCCGCTTCAAACTGCAAGCCAAAAATAGTTGTGTGAAGTTTCACTCGCTCAAGTGCACAGAGGTCTCTCTTTTCCTCCTCCTTTAAACGACACTTTTTAAACTAATGAATTTCCCACATTTTTTCCCATTTCACATATTGGAGACAAAAACACCCACAAGACTTCAGCACCAAGAGCTAATTGAAAATAATCCAAGACATTTACGTTCCTCCACACATAAATGTTTGTAGCTTCATTTTTGTGTGTGTCATAACACACGTGTGAAAGCAGCTGAGCAGGCATCGAGATCATCTTGACTAAGGATTCTGGGAAAAGCTACTTCATTTCCTAAGGACAGTCAATGTATGAGAGGTATGTAGGGAGGGAGGGAGAGGGGTTTGAAAGCTGGAGGGTCCCACATTTAACCAGATTTGATTTTAGAGGCAACATAACCTTTCAAAAGTTAAGCAGTTATATGACAGATTTCTATGTGGATGGAAAATGACTCTATGGTATGAGCTAAACACAGAAGACCGAACCAAACGAAGTAGACACAACAAAGCGTAGTGCGAAATCTTGCTCTCTACACATGCCCCTGTCTGAACACCCTCACTTCTTCACTCCTGCACAGCTCTAACCCTGTCTCCTACAAGGCACAGAGGCCACATTCAATTATGACAAGAGAGAAAGATAAATAAACACAGGAATGCCCCCCCCAACACATCCCATAGGCCACACTCCACCCTCTACTCACACTGTTTCCTCCCTTCTGCTCATGCCCAACCCCTACCCATCTTTCTAGACCCACCCTAAAAGCTACTTCTACTAACAGCGCAAGAACACATCAAACCCAATGCACCATCTGCCATCCTCTGTAAAGACTTTTTTTTACCCATAGAATTTTAGAAGTCTATGAGCATCACAAAAGACACAAACCAAATACTCACTGAAATTAACACCTAGAAGGCACACTGTGACATCAGGAGAGTGACTGGGGCAATGATAACCTTTTACAGGTGGCCTGGGAGCAGAGGCTCTTCAGAGTCCAGAGAAATCCATTGCCTTTTTTCTTATCACGTCTGAGAGTAGGTCAGATCCTCCCTGAAAGACCAGCCCTCACTGATAACGCTGACATTTCTAGTATCGATGAGCGATGTCTCTGAAGTACTTTTCACTAAAAAAAGGAAAGTTATCTTGTGTTGCCTCTCAAAACCATATTGATCAGAAAGCACAATTTTCTCAAGTGTCAAAGAACCCAAACAGATGAAATTATTTCCCCATCAACTTCTCCTATCCCTATGAGGAATTTCTTTCTCCCAACCAATATTCCAGCTGTAAAAATAGCTCTTACTCCACTGTTCATGTGCGTCTCTGTTCCACCTTAAGAGGTCAGAAGAATGCAAACAAGTTGAGAGAAGAAAGGAGCAGATGTTTTTTAGCCACAGCAGAAAACCAGCACTTGGGAAACTGAAGGGCTCAGTCCCCAGCACAGAACAGATGAGCAGTTGGTAGAGGTGAAACTCAGTCAATGACAGCTTCTCTCATTCTGTTTTTGGCCTCCCATTATTAAGACATCTGCAGTTCCTCCCTCCAGCCGCTTCTAGCTTGTGTCCATCCCTCAGAAGAACAGTAGGTCTTCATGGAGATCCAGACCAATTAGGCCAGCCAGGGAGCATCCTTGCCACTGGAGGGCTGGTAAGGCATTTCCCAAGGAGTGCCCAGTTTCTCCAGGTGTACAGGTGAGAAGCTGTCCAAGCATTCTGGAAAGCCATGGAATTTCCCTTTTTCAGATTCCCAACGGACATTTGCATTTTTGAACCAATTTTACCGTGGGACCTATTTGTCAGTGGCAAACATTTATCTTGTGTCACACAGAGTGTCTTCTGGAAAGCATCATGTTTATGCATCTGAAATCTTATTAATCATAGTCTGCATTTCAGGCAACCCAGTAAGATGGATAAAGAATGTCTTTTGCCTCTATTGATCCCCAACAACCTAAAACTCATTTCCTTTGCCCTATTTTTCCAGGTGAAAGAAGTGCTGTTTTTACCACCCACTTAGCCCTGTGCTCACTGCTGAAATGCACTTTCTACTGTCTTTCTTGGTGCTAGGTCTCTGAAAGCTTGCCCTCTTCCTTCCCTGGTCAGCTAACTTCCACCATCCAGCTATTCAGTCATCACTACCTATAGGAACCTAACTTCCCCCCTCAGACTAAATTAAATGCCCCTCTCTGTACTTATCTCCATTATTCAACAAAGAAAAGCAGAGAAATGCTGCCTTATTACTTGCTTGTTGCTAGGCACGGAAAGGTGCTGAATAAATACTTCTGAATGAATTTCCAAATGCACATGTGTGTTTGCTCTACAAGGACAAGTATTCCATTTTAAACATCTAGCTCTAACACCATGCAAGCACACACAGTAGCTGCCCAGAGGCCTGAGCCAAGGGCAGTGGATAGCACAAGCTCAGAGCACATGCTCTGCCACTAATTCTGCCCAGCGGGTGAGGGGGAAGTCCTTATAGTCAGGAAGTGGCTGAATGGAAAGTTTCAGTTGCTCTTCATCGTCCATGTTCATCCATGAGTCCCTCATGATTTCCTCTAAAGTACCTTATCTCATTAGGGATGAGGATGAGGTTTTTGGTTTTGGTGGGGTTTTTTTTTCAAATTTGTAAAATATGGTAAAATACATATAACAAAATTTACCATCTTAGCCATTTTTGAGTGTACAGTTCAGTAACATCAAATGCATTCACAACGTTGTACAATCATCCCCACCATCCATCTCTAGAATGCTTTTCATATTTTCATACTGGAACTCTATCCATTAAGCAATAACTCTCATCCCCTCTTCTCCCAGCCCCTGGTAACCATCATTCTCCTTTCTGTCTCTATGAATATGACAACTCTAGGTACCTTATATGTAGAGTTACACAGCATATCTCCTTTTATGACTGGCTGATTTTATGTCCTCAAGCTTCATACATGTTATAGCACACTGCAAATTTTCTTGCTTTTTAGGGCTAACATTCCATTGTATAGATGTATCACATTTTGTTTATCCATTCACTCATCAATGGACACGTGGGTTGCTTCCACATTTTGGCTATTATGAGTAATACTGCTATACATATGGTTGGGCAAATATCTCTTCAAGCCCCTGCCTTCAGTACTGTATTTAGTACATTCTCATGCTGCTAATTAAAGACATACCAGAGACTGGGTAATTTATAAATGAAAGAGATTTAATTGACTCACAGTTTATCATGGCTGGGGAGGCCTCAGGAAACATACAATCATGGCAGAAGGGGAAGGAAACATGTCCTTCTTCACATGACAGCAGGAAGCAGAAGAATGAGAGCTAAGCAAAGGGGGGAAGCCTCTTATAAAACCATCAGATCTAGTGAAAACTTACTATCACAAGAATAGCATGGGGAAAACCACTCCCATGATTCAATTACCTCCCACTGGGTCCCTTCCATGACACCTGGGGATTATAGGAACTACAATTCGAGGTAAGATTTGGGTGGGAACACAGCCAAACCATATAATTCTACTGCTGGCCCTTCCCAAATCTCATGTCCTCACATTTCAAAACACAATCATGCCCTTCCAACCGTACTCCAAAGTCTTAACTCTTTCCAGCATAAACTCAAAAGTCCAAGTCCAAAGTCTCACCTGAGATAAGGCAAGTCCCTTCTGCCTATCAGCCTGTAAACTCAAAAACAAATTAGTTACTTCCTAGACACAATTGGATATAGGCATTGGTAAATACACCCCTTCCAAATGGGAGAAGTTGGCCAAAACAAAGGGGCTATAAGCCCCATGGAATTCCGAAATCCAATAGGGCAGTCATTAGACCCTAAAGTTCCAAAATGATCTCCTTTGACTCCATATCATGCTGATGCAAGAGGTGAACTCCCATGGTCTTGGGCAGTTCTGCCCCTGTGGCTTTGCAAGGTACAGCCCCCCTCCCAGCTGCTTTCATGGGCTAGTGTTGAGCATCTGTGGCTTTTCCAGGCACATGGAGCAAGCTGTTCGTGGATCTACAATTCTGGGGTCTGGAGGATGGTGGCCCTCTTCTCACAGCTCCACTAGACAGTGGTTCAGTGAGGACTCTGTGGTAGGGGCTCTGACCTCATATTTCCCATCCACACTGCCCTAACAGAGGTTCTCCATAAGCGCTCCACCCCTGCAGCAGACTTCTGCCTGGACATCCAGGTGTTTCCGTACATCCTCTGAAATCTAGGTGGAGGTTCCCAAATTTCAATTCTTGTCTTCTGTGCACCTGCAGGACCAACACCACGTGGAGGCTGCCAAGGCTTGGGGCTTGCACCCTGCAAAGCCACAGAGCTGGAGCTGCCCAAGGCCATTGGAGCCACCTCTGAAGCAATGGCCTGAGCTGTACCTTGGTCAGGCTGAGGCAGTTGGGACACAGGTCACCAAGTCCTGAGGCTTCACACAGTGAAGGTGGGGGATTGGACCTGGCCCAGGAAACCATTTTTCCCTCCTAGGTCTCCAGGGCTGTGATAGGAGGGGCTGCTGTGAAGATGTCTGACATGCCTTGGAGACATTTCCCCATTGTCTTGGCCGTTAACATTTGGCTCCATTTTACTTATGCAAATTTTACAGCTATCTTGAATTTCTTCCCAGAAAATGGGGGGTTTATTTTCTATCACATTGTTAGGCTGCAAATTTTCCAAACTTTTGGAAATTTTGCTCTGTTTCTACTTGAATGCTTTGCCATTTAGAAATTTCTTCTGCCAAATACCCCAAATCATTTCTCTCAAGTTCAAAGTTCCATAGATCTCTAGGGCAGGGCAAAATATTGCCAGTCTCTTTGCTAAAGCATACTAAGCATGATATTTACCCCAGTTTCCAACAAGTTCCTCATCTCCATCTGAAACCACCTCAGCATGGACTTCATTGTCCATATCACTGTCAGCATGTTGGTCAAAGCTATTCAATGAGTCTCTAGGAAGTTCCAAACCTTCCCACATCTTCCTGACTTCTGAGCCTTCCAAACTGTTCCAACCTCTGCCTGTTACCCAGTTCCAAAGTTACTTCCACATTTCAGGTATATTTACAGCAGCACCTCACTACCCAATAATAATTTACTTTATGAGTCTATTCTCATGCTGCTAATAAAGACATACCTGAGACTGGGTAATTTATAAAGAAAAGAAGTTTAATCAACTGATAGTTCAGCATGACTGGGGAGACCTCAGGAAACTTACAATCGTGACAGAAGGGGAAACAAACACATCTTTCTTCACATGGCAGCAGGAAGGAAAAGAATGAGAGCCAAGCGAAGGGGAAGCCCCTTATAAAACTATCAGCTCTTATGAAAACTTACTATCATGAGAATAGCATGGGGAAAACTGCCCCCAGGATTCAATTACTTCCCACCAGGTCCCTCCCATGACATGTGGGGATTATGAGAACTACAATTCAAGATGAAATTTGGGTGAGGACACGGCCAAATCATATCAAGTATATATCCAGAAGCAGAATTGCAGGATCATATAGTAATTCTATTTTTAATTTTTTGAAGAGCCAATCTTTTATGTTAGTGATGCTGAATATCTTTCAACATACTTATTGGCCATTTGTAAATCTTCTTTAGAGAAAGGTCTATGCAAGTTCTCACCCATTTTCAAATCTTTTTGTTGTTGTTGTTGAATGTTAGGAATTCTCTGTACATTCTGGATATTAATCCCTTATTATGAAGGGATTATGAGATTTTGTTGGGTTTTTCTTTTGCAAGAGGTGGGCTCCCATAGCCTTTGGAAGCTTATTATGAAGGGATTATATCTAGGATGTTAACAACAAACTCCCTTATCCATTATCAGATATACCATTTTCAAATATTTTCTCCCATTCTGTGAGTCGCCTTTTTACTTTGTTGATAGTGTCTTTAAAATTTTTCATTTTAACTGACAAATAATAATAGTATACGTTATGAGATACAATGTGCTATTTTGATATAGTTTACAATGTTTGAATATATGTAACAACGTTTACAGTGTTACAAAGCAAGTTCTCACATTCCATGGACATGAAAAAAGAAACACCATGTGTTCTGCTCAGTGCCTGCTCCTGCAGCTCCCTAAAGTTCATTCCATTAAAAGGCAAGTAACCATGGTGTAAAGAATAAGCTTCAGGCTGCCCCCATCCACCATGGAGCTATGCTACTTTCGGTCCTAGAAGAGTTCCAAGGCAGCATAAGGGGAACTGCCACAGAGAGTATCTAGCTTGTTTCCAAAGGTGAACTCATTGTTGAAGCTAACATCTGCAACCTTGATATTCAGGTCAGCATCCAAAAGTAGGTTCTCTGGTTTTCAGTCTCTGTGAAAAATCCTGTTCTGGTGGCAGTACTGCCCAGTAGATGCTATCAGGTGAAGTTTGTCTCTAGCTTCTCTCTCTTCGTGGGGTCATGGCCCAGTAAGTAATTGAACACCTTCTCCTTCCCTAGCAGCAGCCATATCCAAGGAGAATGTTCCTGGGTTTCCAGAACCTCCAATAGTTTCACAGTGTTGTGATTCAGGGCCTTCATGCTCTGTACTTGAAAGTGTCATCTCTGGAAGCTGGAGGAGCTTTGCCAACTCTTGTTAATGACCTTCACGGCCACCTCAGTTCCAGTTAGAACTGTGCTAAGCCAACCTCACCTTCAGAAAGCTGCTCTGGCCAATGGTCTGGAGATGCCATTTGCTGTCAATAAGGGTGTCCTTAGCAGAGATGGCCATGACGCCCTATGGCATGTGGTTTGCCAGCTATACTAATCAAAAATACTAACAACTAAAATACTAAACATTAACTATTGTTAATAGTACTAGCAAACTAAATGAAAATATGATAAACATAAATTTTAAAATGGGCAAAGAGGAAAACAAAAAATACAACCGAGAATAAAAGAGAAGCTGAAAAACCAAAACCAAAGAATTTCCTTAAAAGACTGAAAAACACAGGAAAAGAAAAATGAGAAAATAGAAATAAAAGAATCAAGAAAAAATAAAGAAGAACATAAAGAAAATGAGAAAAGCAAAAATAATAAAGAAAAAAGGAAACAAAGTGTTGGGATTACAGAGCTATCATGTGCAGTGCAGCAAAATCATTCAGCATGCCTTATATCTCTAGGTGGGAGACAAAAAATTTTCTGTCTCCTGTCTCCAACCCTTTTTACCCTTCAGTATTCACTAGATAAACTCTGGTGGTTCTGAGTGGGGTGGCCCTGCCTATAGGCAGTGGCCTTCCTTTCTAGAGTGTCCCAAGTGATCTTGCTACGGTGGGGTCAGCATCTAAGAGGGCTACTGTGGCCTTGCCCGAATCTTCTAGGCTGCAGGCCCTTGTTGAGTTCATAGGCAATAGTGCTCAATAAAGCCTGTGACACTGCTGGGTGTTCTGCACTCCTAAATGAACTGCATGACCCGCTCGGGGCTTTTAGGAGGAGCCAGAAGGAAATGCTGTTTGCTCTTTCCCCTTTTTCCATGGACATCGTGCCATGGCTCTCCAATGATGGGATCGCATATCATGGTCAAGGATGAATACAGACAGCAACAACTAGGTCCAGAACAGCACCTTTGCAGGGACTATGTCCCAAGGTGGATGCCCCACACTGATTCCATGTAGGGCTGGAAACCTGTGAATGGCTCCCAAACACATCCTCCCTCTACTCAACATGGTGGCCTGAAATGTCCAGAGCAAGGTGTGTCGAGGATGTGCTTCCAGGTGCATGGGAAAGCATCAAGTTCACAGACATGACCAGTAAGGTCCACACACCCCAGCCCGGGTTGCTCCCTCTGCACCTGGAGCCAGGCTGCGCTGCAGCGTGAAGACTCCATGCCCTGATTTACTCTCGGTGTGGTTGGGTGGGTGACAAACAGGATTGCCTCAATCCTTTAGCCACTTTCTCTTGACTTCTCACAAGCCCCAGTATGGGTGGTACTGATATCCAGAGACACCTCCAGCCTTCTCAGACTTGGGGTTGGGCTGTCTCATGCTGGCTCTGACTGGCAGCACAGGCCATTTAGTGGCCAAAGTCACAACACAGTGAGTGCCCTCGGCCTGCTACACACAGAGGCTCTGGAGGAGGGAGGGAGGAAGTCCTTAAGCCAGGGTCTTTGCTCCCAGGTTCTGGGGTTCCTGATCTGCCAGAAGGAGAATAGGCAGAGGTGGGCATGGTGCTAAGGCCAAGCCTCCCAGGGAGGTGGAATAGACAAGCTCCCCTTGAGCAGAGCCCCACAAAGATCAAACAAAGGAGGGACAAAAAACTTCCTATATTTACTTTTGAACAGTTTTCCTCCTCTCTGCTCCTCTGGTTACTTCCAACTTTCTTGCTAGATTACTTCCAGGTTTCTGGAATGTGCTTTCTGCAGAACCCAGGTGCTAGGAAAAAGATTTAAAAAAGAAAATTATAGCATTCAGAAAGGTTAAATGGATAATAGAATGAAGAGATAGGCAGAGGCCAGGTGTGTTGGCTCACACCTGCAATCCCAGCACTCTGGGAGGCTGAGGTGGCAGGATTGCATGAGCTCAGGAGTTTGAGACCAGCCTGGGCAACACAGTGAGATTCCTGTCTCTACAAAAAAAATAAAAAGATTAGCCAGGTGGGTGGTGCATGCCTGCAGTCCCAGCTATTTAGGAGGCTGAGGTGGGAGGATCACTTGAGTCCAGGAGTTTGAGAATGCGGTGAGTTATGATTGTGCCACTGCACTCCAGTCTGGGTGACAGAGTGAGACCCTGCTGAAAGAGAGAGAGAGAGAGAGAGAGAGAGAGAGAGAGAGAATGGGGAAAGAAGGAGATGGAGGAGAGAGAGGGGCCCTGCAGGCTGGGTCTAAGACAGTTGAGGGTGTCAGAGGCAAAGTCTTCAGGAGACTGCTATAGTGGGGGCAGGGGCGTGCGGATGGCGGGGGAGATCAAGAGACGTAATTTTTAATAGATGTTTTGCTATGTCTTAAGAACAACTGTTCTTTCTTTGAGTTCCCTCAAAGGACTGCATAAAGATTTGGGCTGCTTTCAGCCCTACTTTTTGTCAGGCTATTATTTTTTGGAAGGTGACACCAGGCAAGGGTGGGCCATGTTGGGGTTCCATGTCTACATGGATAACACTGCACTGACAACGGTCGGTGAGGATTCTGCTGCCACCCCATTTTTATAAAGAGCAGAAGCACTCCTGCTTTCGTGTTCTGGAAGACAGAGGTGGGTGTGCGACCTAAAGACAGCAATGCCCTGACTTCACCCCTTCCCCGAGGGCGAGGTCAGAAGCCCAGATCTTCCTCTTCTGATCTGAGGCTCGGAGGTAAATCCGGTACATCGGGCTTTTTCTTTTTTTTCTGAAGAAACATCCAAACATGCCAAACAAACTGGGGGACATTGACCGGTTTGGTCTACAAGGGTTGCAGAATAATCCAAGACGTTTGGCTCTCGGTCTTTGTTTTCACTCAATTGCAACTGAGGGAGGATTGGCGGTTTCAGAGCGTGCGCAAAGTCTTTGTGCTTTTCCAAACCAAGTTTCCACAGAGACTTGGTTCTCTCTGTTTTGCGTGGCAATGTGTCACCGAAAACAATTTGGCGGAGGCTCATTACTGAAAGCAGGACAGGCCTGTGCTAGAGACAATGGGAATGGCGAGGAAAACCTGCCGGTCTGCAGAGAGTTCAGGCGGCCGGAAAGCCGCGCTCCGTGGAAAACCTCTGGTTTAAGACAGCCCCTTCAGTAGTTTAAAATCTAAAGGGTAGCTGCGGCTGCTTTTGATTTCCTTAAAAAGGATCAGTTAGAGCCCTCAGATCGCGTCCCCCAAGGTCCCGGGCTGTGCCTGCTGACTCAGGAGAGGCCGACAGCGCTCCCTCCTGGGACCGAGCCACTTCTCCTTAATTGGTTTGAAAAATTGCTGGATCCCGACAGCTGCGGCCCCCGGTCTGGGTCCGGAGGGAAGGAGCGAGAAGGGAGGGGGACAGCTCAGCCTCCCGCCTCCCGGAGCCTCCCGGGCGGCTGCACCCAGCGCCTTTCTTTCCTCGCTTCCTTGGTTTATTTCTGGGACCCCTCTCCCAAACTTTCCTTAAAGCCTGGTCACGTGAGGTCTCCTCTGCGGTCGTGCTCTCCGCGGTCTGGGATGGCGTTTCTGGAGGCGGCACTTCCCGAGTCGGTGGAGAGTCACTTTCCGGGTCTCTGCCCGGCCCGAGCAGGCAGCCGCTGCTGTTTCTAGCTTTGGTTGGAAGCGCCCCGTCCTGTCTCTCTCCAGCGTACACTCTGTGTCCTGGTGTCCGGAGCGCTGACCCTGCTCTGGGGACTCCGTAGGCATCCTGGGGAAGGCAGGCCCAGTGACTGCCAAGTGTCCGTGAGTCGCCGGGAGAGACAGTGGACAGCAACTCCTGGCTTCTGGCCTGGAGAATAAGGAGCTGCGCTTGGCTTGGCCTCGGTTTCCTCCTCTATAAATGAAGAAGGCTGGATTCAATCCATCTGTTCTCAGATCCTCTTTTCTTTTTTAAAATTTATTTATGTATTTATTTTGAGATGGAGTCTCTCTCTGTAGCCCAGGCTGGAGTCCGGTGAGGCCATCTCCGCTCCCTGTAACCTTCCTCTCCTGGGTTCAAGGGATTCTCCTGCCTCAACCTCCCAAGTAGCTGAGATTACAGGCACCGGCTACCATTCCTGGGTAATTTTTGTATTTGTATTTTTACTTATTTATTTATTTTTAAGCCGAAGCCTGGCACTGTCACCCAGGCTGAAGTGAAGTGGCACAATCTTGGGTCATTGCAACCCTCCTCCTAGGTTCAAGCGATTCTCCTGCCTCAGCCTCCCGAGTAGCTGGGATTACAGGCGTTCGCCACTACACCTGGCTAATTTTTTAATAGTTTTTTGCAGAGTCAGGGTTTCACCATGTTGTCCAGGCTGGTCTCGAACTCCTGACCTCAAGTGATCTGCCTGCCTTGGCCTCCCAGAGTGCTGGGATTACAGGGGTGAGCCACTGCATTTGGCTTTTTGTATTTTTAGTAGAGACGGGGTTTCCCCATGTTGGCCAAGCTGGTCTCAAACTCCTGACCTCAGGTGATCTGCCGACTTGGCCTCCCAAAGCGCTGAAATTACAGGCGTGAGCCACCACCGGCTCAGGTCCCTTTTTCTTTCCAGTGATAAAAATTCTGTTCAAACAAAACTGCCAGAAAACACACCCTCGGAGCCCTGGGACTCAGCGTCACACCCTGTTTCCCAGCTCTGACAGGTTCCCAGCACCGCTGAAGCTGCCTAGGGCACAGCTGGAAACTCAGCCAGGCCGGTGCTCCCCAAGGCCCTCTCAGCTCTAACCTTTAGGGGTCTTGTGCCTTGGAGTCTTCAGGAGGGGCCCTGGGAGAGAAGAGGACCTGCAGTACCACCGCCTTTCCCTTTCAGGTAGCTGAAGTGCCCTGGGGGATGGAGGGCTGGGCACAGGAGAGAGGCAAGTGGCAACAGTGTTCATGCTGTCAAGGACTGTAGCCGCACTGTATCCCAAAGTGAGCTGGGGGAAACAGAGGGGTGTTCCCAGCCCCATCTCCCACTCCCCTGCCACATCCCCCGGAGATGGGGTTGAAGAATAAGGCCAAATGAAGCTTTGGCATTTTTTTTCTCAGTGCAATGGAAAGGTATGGAAAGATTTTACATACAGGGCTCAGCATGATACAATTTACACATTTAAAAGATTTACATGTTAAAAAACTAAACTAGGTCAGTCGCAGTGGCTCATGCCTATAATCCCAGCACTTTGGGAGGTCGAGGCAGGCGAATTGCTTGAGTTTGGGAGTTCGAGACCAGCCTTGCCAACATAGGGAAACCCTGTCTCTACTAAAAATACAAAATTTAACTGAGTGTGATGGTGCAAGCCTATAATCCCAGGTACTCAGGAGGCTGAGACAGGAGAATATCTCAAACTTAGGAGGTGGAGGTTGCAGTGAGCCAAGATCACACCACGGCACTCCAGCCTGGGAGACAGAGTGAGATTCTGTCTCAAAAAATAAAACAGGCTGGGCGCGGTGGCTCACGCCTGTAATCCCAGCACTTTGGGAGGCCGAGGCGGGTGGATCACAAGGTCAAGAGATCAAGACCATCCTGGTCAACATGGTGAAACCCCGTCTCTACTAAAAATACAAAAAATTAGCTGGGCATGGTGGCACGTGCATGTAATCCCGGCTACTCGGGAGGCTGAGGCAGGAGAATTGCCTGAACCCAGGAGGCAGAGGTTGTGGTGAGCCGAGATCGCGCCATTGCACTCCAGCCTGGGTAACAAGAGCGAAACTCCGTCTCAAAAAAAAAAAAAATTTTTTTTTAAATTAAAAAAATTTTAAAAATAAATAAATAAATAAATAAAATAATAAAACAAACAAATAAATAAATAAGCTTGACTAAAAGGTTGGAGAGCGGGTTGAGAGAATAAGTCTGGAGGCAGGAAAAACAGAAGAGTGTATTCACCAATCTTATCAAGAGATGAAGGCGTACCCAAGCGAAGTGAAACCATATGTCCACACAAACACCTGAGCAAGAATTGCTGTAGGGTGAACATGTGTGTCACCCCCAAATTCCTATGTTGAAATGCTCACCCCCAAGGTGATGGTATTCGAAGGCAGGGCCTTTGTGAGGTGATTGTGTCTTAAGGGTGGAGCTCTCGTGAATGGGATTACTGCCTTATAGAATAGGCCCCAGAGGTCATTGGCCCTTTCTGCCACGTAAGGACATAGTGACAAGGTGCCATCGTAGACCGGGAAACAGGCCCTCACCACACACCGAATCAGCTGCTACCTTCATCTTGGACCTGCAGCTGGGGGTGGGGTGGGGGGAAGCTCAGCTCCAGCTTTATAACACCACTATCCTACATCTTCTCCACACATTCTTTCCTCCAGCCTGTGGTTTTTAAGTTTTTATGTAGGAAAATAGAAAACTCAGAATATATTTCATCAGGTTTTTGTTAGGCAAAGTATCAACATGTTTATATATATATATATAAAACTCAGAATATATTTCATC